>NW_023501074.1:0-505255 GCF_014066305.1 Letharia columbiana
TTAATATAATTTTAAGATAATTACGTTTAAACTATATAATAGTTAAATTAAAATAAAACGCGCTTATTCTAAGATTCTTATTCTTATTATTAATTATTTAATTATCGCTTATAATATAATAGAAAATTAATTTACTACGCTTATAAGTATTATTATTAATATATATAAAAGAATAAGATAGAATTAAGTTTAAAAATCTTAAATTTATATATATAGTTAATTATAAATTTAAGATTACTACGCTCTTTAATTAGATCGACTAAATTATTATAAATAAATAAATTAACGCTTATAACTATTAAAAAAATAAATATATATTATTAATATATAAAATAACTTTTTTATTTTCTATTAAATTTTAAATTTTTTTTTTTAATTATAAAACGAAATATAAGCTTTTAGATAAAAAAAGAATTTTTAAATTTAGTCTTATAATTATTAAAGCGTAAGGAATTTAAATATTACTTATTAAAGTTCGCTCGATAGCCGAATAGCTCGCTTATTAAAGTTCGCTTATTAAAGATTACTTATCTATTTACTCGATAGTCTTAATTAAAAAAAAATTATAAATTTAATTTATAGATCTTTACTCGTATATTATAATAAAATATATATAGAGAATATAAATAAGTTTCCCTCTATTATAAGCGATCTTATTATTATTAAATTAAGAGCTTTATTAGAGAGTTATTTATCTCTTTTTCTTATAATATATATCTTTTTTATTTAAATATATTTATCTCGAAAGCGCTTTTAATTAAATTATATTATACTTATTTTTAATAAATTATTATATCTTATTATTATATATAGCTTATTATTTAATAAAGTATTAAAGATTATATATTAAACTCGTATAAAGAGAAAAAAGTATTAAAATTAATTGAAATTAAGATATTACTATTAAAAATATTAATTAGATTATAAGAATTAAATAAAAGAAAATAATAATAATAAGTTTAAATAGTATTTATAATTATTAATTAAATAATATTTATATTTTTAATTAAAGAATATTAAGATATTTAAGATATTATAGAAATAAAAAATAAAAAATAAAATAAAATAAAAAATTTGTTTTATTATAGAACTAACGTTAATGAGAATTAAATCTATTTTAAAATTTAATAAATTAGTATATATAATAGAATAAGATAAAGTTAAGCTTAAAAATCTTAAAATTATATATATAGCTAATTATAAAGTTAGAATTATTACGCCTTTTAATTAAACTATCTAAATTAACTCGCTAATTCTTTTACGTCTCTCTTTTAAAAAAAATAGATATATATTATTTATAAATAGAATAACTTTTTTATTTTCTATTAAATTTTTAAGATTTTTTCTAAATTATAGAGCGCGACTTACGCTTCTTATTATTAAAAGAATTTTAAAATTTAGTCTTATAAATATTTAAAGATAAGGAATTTAAATATCGTCTATTAAAAGTTCGCTTATTAAATTTACTCGATAGTCGATAGCTTTAATTAAAAAATAGATATATATTATTTAATTTTAGAATAACTTTTTTTTAATTATAGAACGTAGATTAGGCTTTTAAATAAAAAAAGAATTTTTAAATTTAGTCTTATAATTATTAAAGCGTAAGAAATTCTTAAATATCGCTTATTAAAGTTCGCTTATTAAAGTTCGCTTATTAAATTAACTCGATAGCTTTAATTAAAAAAAATTATAAATTTAATATATTAATCTTTACTTATATTTAATAATAAAATATAATAATAATTTCTCTTAAGTTAAAAGATATAATTAAAAGATCTTTTAAATTATTTTAATAATATTTAATAAAGATTTTATTTAAAAGAATTCTTTTACTTATTTAAAAAAGAATTTTTATCTTATTATTTATTAGAATTTTATTTTATTATTTATCTTCTTATCGAAGTTCTAATTTATAATTCTTTATCTTATATAAATATTACTTATTATAAAATTCTTAATAAGAGTATTAAATTAATATTTTACTTTATAGACTTTTTTTTAAATAATTACTAAATATATATATTAGATATTTTATATTATATAAATATAAGATTAAGTAATTATTATAATTAGTAATATGTAATTATTATAATTATTATAATTATTATAATTATTATAATAAAATATTTAAAAATTAAATAAAATCTTTAATTTAGAAATCTTTTTAAATAAATTAATATAAGATATATTTTAGAATTAATATAGAGTTAGTAATTATATAAATATATTAAATTAAGATAATTAAATAAGAAGTAATTATATATAAGAGAGAAAGAACTTATATAGAATAAAAGGTCTCTTATTAAATATACTAGATTATAATAGAATTAATTTATATAAAAGAATATATTAAAGAATATATAATATTAAAGAATATATAATATTAAAGAAATATAGAGTATATCTATAATTTTACTTCTCTCTTAATATAGTAATAATTCTTATTATAAAAGAATAATATTAAATATTAAATAACGTTATAAATATAAAGAAAGTACTCGCTATATATACTTTAATATTAAAGATTAAAATATAAGAAAGTAATTCTATTATTATAATAGCATAAGATTCTTAGAAATCTCATTTCTAAGAAAGACGTTTCTTAGATGATTAAAGGATAATTATTCTTCTATAAAATCTAATTATCTAAATATATCTTAATATTAAGTTATATTAAGCTATTAGTTACTAGCTTCTATCTATTAAGTATAATTTATAATATATATCGATAAGAAAAAGAAAGGTAGCGCCCTCGCTATAAGTAAAGAAATCTATTTCTTTTAAAGAAGATTAGGGATTATAAGTAAAGAAATTTATTTCTTTAGGCCTTTTTTTCTATAGCACGATCCTACTTTATAGAAGAAACTCTTTCTTATAAGAATAGTCTTATTAAGTAAGAAGTTATATACTATAGCGGAATAGTAGAAGTAGTAGAAGTAGTTAAAGTAGTAAAAGAATTCGATAGTAAAGTAGACGATAACGTAGGCGAAGGTGTAGTCGTATTCTTTACGGGAATTAATACTTTTATTATAATTCGAATAGATCTTTCTTAAAAAGCATAATTTTTTTTATAAGAACGTTCTGGCTTTCTAGTAGTAGTAGTCTAAATTCCGAGATTTAATAAAGTAAGTGCCTTCTTAGCCGGTGTTTATATAGTAGAATTCTTCTTTTCTCGATAATTTCTTATAAAATTAATAGAAATTCGAGCGTCGTATTCTACTATAAGATTCTTTACTTTTAAGAGAATATATAGTAGATATTAAGTATTATACTTCTTATTACTATTCTTTTAATATATTAGATATTTAATATTCTTTTTAATTTCTCATCTATTACTTAGCTTTTTAATTTTAAATAATAAAAATCTAATAGTAAGATCTAGATCTATTTATTCTTCTTCTTTCTTTACTAGCTATAGCGGATATAATTTTTTATAATAAAAATCTTTAAATTAATCTAAAGTAGATTTTAATTAGACTATAGATATTATAGAATAAATATATATAATACTTAAAAGATTTAATTAATAAATAAGATTTTCGATTTTTTTTAATATTTTAAAAAGTTTAACTCTCTAATTAGAAAGTTTAAAATTAATATCGAGAATAAAGTAGTTATAATATAGCCTTAGATAGATTAATAATTTCTCGTAAAGATTAATAGCTTTATAACTATTATTATAGCGAGTTTTTATTATAATATTAACGAAAGTAATAATATTATTAGCTTCTTCTTATTTAATAAGATATAATTAATTAAGATTCTCTAGCGATAAATCTATTAATAGCCTTAAGATATCTTTTACTCGAAATCTATAAGCAATTTTATTTAATATAAATTCTATTAATATAACTAAGTTATTAAAATATATTTAAAAAAATAAAAGTATATTTAATTAGTTATTTATATTAATAGTAAGATAAAATTATAAAGTAATCTCGATAGTCTAATTCGTTCTTTTTAATTACTTATTCGTCTAGAGATAATAAATAATCGAAGTCGCTATAATAGTTTTGAGCTTCTCGAAAATAGCTTTTTAGAAAATACTTATAAACTTAATATTATAATCGCTAATTATAGTAATAAAAATATTTTAATTATAAGATATTAGAGTAATAAGTAAAGTATTCATCTAATTAATAATAGTCTATTTATTAAATTCTAGTATAAAAAGTTTTCTTTTAGAGAACTTATATATTACGATAAGAAGTATATTCTTATTTTTCTAGAAGAAAAGCGCGATAATAAAATTTATTACTATAGTATAAAAAGGAATCGATAACGTAGAAATTAAATTAAGCTCGCTATAAGTTAAATAATACTTAATTTAATTAAGTTAATACTTAGAATAGTACTTTAAATAAATTTAAAGATACTTCGATAAGTCTTCTAATATAGATTAATAGCGAGATCCTAGCGTAGATAGTATAGAAATTAATATAGAAATTTCGATTATATATTAGCTAGAAAACTTCTTACTATATAGACTTAGAAATATAAAGTTTTTACTTATTAATATAATTAAGTATAATACTATAAATAAGATTATTATATTTTTAAAAGCGAAGTTCTTTTAATAAGTTAGGCTACTTAAATAAGTTAAGAATCTTAATCTATTAAGAATTCTTACTATACGCCTCGATAAAGCGTTTCTTAAAGTTATTATTTATTTCTATTAAAGTTATATAATAGATTAAGATTTCTCTAAGCGATACTATTTATTTATTTAATTCTAGAATACTTTTATAAAGACTTTCTAATACTACTTACTTTTCTTCGAAATTTATATCCGCTTAAAGTTTAAATAGTACGTCGGAATTAATATTCGATTTACTAGTCTTATTAGTATATATAAAAAAGAATAAGATAGAGCTAAGCTTAAAATATATATATTTATATTATATTAGATTTACTTTTTTTATAAATTAGTATTATTATTAAAATTTTAGCCCTGATTAAAAAATAGGTATAAATTACTTGATTTTATATTTTTTATTAAATTTTAATAAATATTAAGAAGTATAAATTAGTCGAAAGATTTAGTTTATTTAGTTTTTATAAATAATATAAAAAGTATAATTTATTAAGTAATCTAAATTATAGTAGAGTAATTAATATAAATTACTATTAATAATATCTCTAATACTTCGATTAGATATTTAATTTTATAAACTATTTAAATTATAATAACGATTTTAAATTTTATAAACTAGTAGTTATATTTCGTAATATTAATCGATTTATTTAGAAATATTATAATCTATATATCTTTTCTAGCGGAAATAGAGACTTTCTTTTCTTCTTATATATAATAAATTATAATAGCGAAACTCTATATTTTAAAAGTATCGATATTAATATATAACTTTTGTTTTCGATCGAAGTATATTAGAAAGAAGAGCGAGCGGAAAGTATTTTATAAATTCTAAAAGATAGAAATTTCTTCTCGAGTTAATTCGTAATATAGCTTTATAAAAGTTCGCTTACGCGTAGATTTAATTAATTACTTCTTAGAAGTAGCGGACGTAGTAATTATTTCGAATTAATCTAAGAAAGTAATCGATTTAGCTATTATTATTTAAGTAAGAGAAGTTTTATATTTCTATAATAGCTAAGCGCGTTATATATAGCGAGAAATCGAGTTTCTTAATTATCTTATTAAGTCGAGAAAGATTTTTAAATTATAAAGGCTTAATAGAAATCGGAGTGTAATAATTATCTTAATTTTCTCTTCTAATATAGATATACTAAGAGAGTTAACGCGTTATTCTAATAGTATTATAAATAAGAATTCTAGAAAGAATTTTATAGATATTAGAGAAGTACGTTTCTCTTATAATAGCTAAAATAACTATCGAAGATAAGATTTATACTTTTAAAAAATTCTATTAAAGATAATAATATCGTTTATAAAAGTATATATAAAAATATAAAGTAAACGTAGTAGAGTATTCGTCTAACGTTATATATATAGCGAAGATTCTTTATATCTTATAAATATTATATTAAATTCTTCTTAACCGCGATAGCTAATAATAGTAAATTTATATCTATTAGAAAGCTTTATATTAAATTAGTAAAACTATATAACTTTATCTACGATAGAAATATAAATATATTTTATTATTAAAGTAATAATATCTAATTATAAGAGTAATAAATAATTATTATTCTCTATTATAGCGTTAAGTCCTCGAATATCGATAATAATTCTTTCTTTATAATCTTATAATATATCTCGCTAGATTATAAAGTAAGATTAGTTATAAAAAGTTAACTATATAAAAAAGCGAAGCTTTTTTTATTATTATAGCTTATTAAAAGTAGTATTAATTATCTCTCGATCTTTATAGCTAAAAAAATAGACCTTCGATAGCTTTACTTTAGCGTCTAGCTTTAATAAAATTAATATTTATTATTCTTTAGAAATATTTATAATACTTTCTAAATTTATAAAAATATCTCTAAATTCTATTATAATAGAGTTAAAAGTATAATAAGTCTTATTCTTATTATAGATAATTACGTTATTCGAAAGTATATATTTAAGATTAGAATCTATTATAGTAATATAATTTATATTAATAATATTATTTATAATAATAATAATAATAGCTATCTTCGATTAATTTAAAGTATATTATCTATAAGCTATTAAGTTTATTAATTTAGAAGAAATTTAATAACATTTATTTATAATATACTTTATTATAATATCTAATCATATATTTCTAGAAAATAAGATTAATACTTTTATAGAATTTCTTATTTATATAAAAGTTATAGCGAAATCTATAATATAAATAAAGATATCGTCTTCTTTTCTAAGAAAAGTCGAAAATTTAATTTTAAATAGATAATTTTAATTATTAGAGAGCGTGCTATAATAGTTAATTAAGATATTTATTACGAAGTTAAATAATAATATAAATATAAACTTTACTTTTATAACTCGCTTAATTTAAAAGTAAGACTTTATTATAGAATAAGTAAAAATCTTAATATTCTAGTAATTATCTAAACTATAACTCGTAATTTATTAGAAATTTATATAATATAAAAATATTCGTTCTAATTAATATATTAGTCTTAAAGTTATTTATTAAGTAAATCTTTATATATATCTTAGTAAAGATAGCGTCTTTTATATCTCTTAGATTTTCTAAGAAAGTATAGATTTATAAGAATATACTTTATAGTATTAGTAATTCTATTACCGTAGTCTTAAATCGATATAAAAGATATTTACTTTTAAATTCTTTTTTTAAAGTCGGGTAAGAAAGCTAGTAAAGTACGATTATCTAAGATAATTAGATATTTAAAATTTAAATAAACTTCGATATTAAAAGAATTTAAATTTAAACGAATATCTATCTTAATATACTAGAAACTATAAAAAGCGATTTCTTATTTATATTTAGACGATACTAGAGTAATAGACTTAATAATTTTAAATATAAAAACTATTTTTATAATATAAGTATCTACTTCCATAGTATACTTAAAATCCTTAAGATTCTTATTCTCGAAATTCTTAAATTTTTTAAAAATCTTATTTTCGAGTTTATAATTTTAATATTACTACTTAAAATAATAAAATAGCTTATTTCTAAATTTAAACTTCTTATAATATTATTAATAAGAGTATTTTAATAACGATAAGTCGATAAAGTTAACTTTTAATTTTATACTTCTATAAAGATTCGTAAAAGCTCGAGTAATTAATATTTTTATTCTCTTACTTCTCGAGATCCTTATTATAATCGTTATAAAAGCTATTAGAATTTTTCGAGTAACTTAAATTTTATTAAGAATCCTTAGATCTCTTTACTTTATTAATTAAGATTTAATAAATCTACTATTTTCGTAATTAAAAAGATCGAGTAGAAGTATTTTAATAGACTTCTTTAGATCGATATAAGATACGACTAGACTAGAAAGACTAACGAGAATTATACGCGTTTTACTATTAATATTAACTTAAATTAGTAGTAATTTAACGCTATATTAATAGAGCTAATAGAGTTAAAAGTACTTATTATATATCTCTTCGAGAGTAGCTTTAATAAGTAATATTATTACTTTAATAAGTTAATTAATAATTCTAAAATTAATTATAAACTTAATAATTCTATTAATTAGAGAAAGTTAAAGATTATTATTATAGTTAATCGAAATTCTAGAAACTAGAGTTTATAAATCGATTAAATATATTTTTTACTTAATTATATTAACTAAGATTATCTTTATAAGATAGATTTAATATATAAAAAAGTATTACTTAAATTAAACTTCGTTATTCTTAAAATCTTTATCTATTATTAATTCTTTCTTACGTTTATAGTTATAAGAAATTAATTAAGCGTAATTTAAATAGTTAATAAATCTATATTAGACTAAAATTTAACATTAAAATTATTCTAGATAATATTAAGCTAATAATATTTATTATCGAGCTTTATTATTTTAATAGCTTTAATAATAATTATAGTATACTTGCGTAGCTCGCGATATCTTGTTATATATCGTTAAGTATATATCTTTTCTTAATAATAGTAGCTATTTCTAATACTTTAATAAGCTCAAATCTCTTAAGTAAAGTAGTATTTTATTTATTAACGTTATTATTATAAGTTAGTAAACGCTTCTTATTATTAGTAAACTAATATATATATTACTCGAGTACTTCGTCTTAAAGATAGATCTATAGATTATTCTATAGTAGCTTTATACTCTTAACTCTTATAATATTCTTAATTCTATCGATAAAGATAGTAATATTCTAAAAATAGATTTCTTTTTCGATATATTCTATATCTACTATTATATTAGAAGATTTATTATTATAGAAAGAATCGAAGAATTTAATATCGCTGCTAAGAAAGCGAGGTTCATTACTTTTATTACTTTCATTAATAGTATTTTATCTTAAATTTTCTAATAGATCTAGCGGGCTAGAAGGTTCTAGATTTAAATAATTTCTTATATAGCGATTAATGATACTAGTAATAATTGCTTCTATATTCAATAGCTTAGAAATCTACTTTAAATCCTTTATCTATTATCTTACTATTACTACAACGACGAATAATCTCATTAGTAAAGATATTTAAAATTTCTAATAAACGATATTATAAATTATCGAATTTAATTATAAGTTAAGAATTACTACTTAGAGATCTAATAGATAAGATATCTATTTACTCTAGCGAAGTATATCTTTCTATTTCTAAAGTATTACTAATAAATAGAAGATCGAAGAGATAGCGTTTCTAAATCGTAAATTCTTAAAAGAAATAAAGTACTATTTTTAGAGTAGTATAATCGATTAATAGCTTAATCTTCTAATTAAGTTTATTAAAAAAGCGAATCGAGTAACGAAGAATAGAATTATACTCGTTATTCTCTTAATAATAATAATAATAATATTAATCTAATAGATTTAAAGATATTCTTAATAAAATATTAGATAATCCTTCGAGTAATTTTATTAATAAGAGTACTTATTTAATAATCGAAGGTAATAAAATCTCGTAACTATTAGATCTAAATAACTATATTATAAAAAGCTAGCGTAACGAGTATATAGTAGTAGCGGAAGATAAAAAAGTATAAAGATTCTTTATTCTTATTTAAGAAGTATAAGAATTCTTTACTTTAAGAAATATAAGAATTTTCGACTTCGAATTAGTCTAGTATTAAAAAAGAACTCTATTAGTTTCTAGTAGTAAGTTATTATATAATAGCTACTACTATATAGATATTACTACTACTATTATAAATATTAATAACGCGATAATAATATTTCGCTATTATCTATAAAGTCGCGTTATTTAATTATTATTATTATTTCTACTATTATTATTAATTAATAATTAAAAATATTATCGTAAACGCGTTATTTTATTAATTACTTTTTTCGAATACTTATAATATAATTTATATATTATTTTACTTCGCTATAAGCGTAATATACTATAAAAACATATCGTCTATAGAGAAATTCTTCTTTCTTCTTTTACTTATTAAGTTTTTAAAATTTCATTATAAATTTCTAAATTATATATCTATTCGCTATAAAAATTATTAACGCTATAAAAACGCTAATATTAAGTATATTAATTTATTATAAATTACTATTAATTAATATTATAAAGACGATATTATTCTTAAGAATAATATTAATATTATTATATAATATATTAATAATACGCCTATAACCCGTAATAATTAATTCTTTCGCGTTATTAAAATAATATTATAATTAATTAACTCTTTTCCCTTATTTCTTTATTAGAGTTTAAAATTTTTTTAATAAGTATTCTATTTTTATTTAAGTATCTAAAAATTAGAGCTTAGAAGAAAAGATAATTATTAGATTTAATACGATAATAGATCTTACTATTACTTACGTTAAGACGTCGATATTATATATATTACGTTAGAAACTTCTTTTAAAATCTAGTTTTAATAATATACTTCTTATACTTAAGAGCTTAATAGATATAGATTTATCTTATATATCTCGAAGTTTTACTTTTTTTAAAGATTAATTCTACTATTAAATATACTATTAAATCTTAAAACGACTTTATATCTTTTATAATCTATATTCGCTAGCTAATCGTTAATTATCTACGCTCTTATATTTATATTATAAATAGATAATTCATCTTTATTCTTTTTATATACTTTATAGAATATTATAATAGAATAACTATTTTATATAATATAAAATTATTAAATATATATATTATCTAATAGATTATAATCTTAAAATTTCGCTATCGTAATCTCTATTTTTTTAACTAGAAAAAGTTATCTATTTAATAAATTAATATTATAGAATTTAAACGAATATTCTTATATTCTTATTTAATAGTTCTCTTTATTTTTTATTCTTTTATAAATAATTACATAAGATAATTATTACGTAAATATTTAATATCTACGTAGTTATATTAATATAAATCTAGAATTCTCTAAAGCTTAAAGAGTAGAAAAACTATTAATTATAATTAAAGAAGATAAAGATTATTTTAATATATTACGACTTATAGAAAATAGTTAAATAAGAATTAATATTATTTCTAAATAATTTATTAAAGAAAGTTATTATTATAAATATATTAGCTAATAAAATCTAATATATAAAAATTATTATATTAAAGTTTATTAATTAATAGAGTAAAATTTACGAAATTAATATAAAGATTTAAAAGAATCTTAATAACTAAGTATTAAAACTTATCTACTCGATATATAAGAATAAATTAATCGAAGTAATAGAAGATAAAGAAGTAATTATAATTAGATAAATTAGACTCTAAATAAATTATATAAATTTCGAATTCGTTTTATACTTTATTAAATTATAGAAATTATAAAATATTATTATATTTAATAATAATAACTTAATTAAGACTTTTATAGTTTATATATATAAAATTTAAGAATCTTAAGTATATAAGAGCTTTAATTAATTAATAAATTCTTATTATTTTATTATTAAATAATTTAAAATAAAAGTATAAGAACTTCGTATATCGTTTTATTATATAACTTAATAATATATTAACCTTTAATAATAATATTATAGTTCTTAATAAAGAAGATTATCTTTCTAAGTAAGATAATAAGAAATAAGCTATAATCGTTATTATAATTTTTTTGATAAGAAATAAAAGAATAAGAAGATCTTTAGAGATAATAATAATTTAAAATATAGAAATATTATTTTAGATCGAGGTCGAGATAATAATAATAATATTAATACGCTTTTAAAGAATTTAAATATTATCTACTATAAGAATATAAATAACGTATTTAAGTATTTAAAGTATATATACGCTACGTAACGAGATAGAGTTCGAAGCGAGATTTAATCCTCGAAGGAAATTCTATCTTATCTTATTTCGAGATTTCTCGTCTCGTTACGTAGCGTAAGTATAGATTACTATTAAATAGAAATAAGAAGTAATATTAATTATTTAACTATTATATTCTTTATAACGATAAGATATTTAATATATTTCGAAATAATAATAATAATAATAATAATAATAATAATAATAATAATAATAATAATAATAATAATAATAATAATAATAATAATAATAATAATAATAATAATAATAATAATAATAATAATAATAATAATAATAATAATAATAATAATAATAATAATAATAATAATAATAATAATAATAATAATAATAATAATAATAATAATAATAATAATAATAATAATAATAATAATAATAATAATAATAATAATAATAATAATAATAATATTTAATAATAATAATTTTTTAATAATAATAAATTATAAAATATAATAAGAAATTAAATATATTCTTTATTAATTTAATAATATAATTAATTAATAATAATTTATTATAAAGTTATATTAAAAGAAATTATAAAAATTATAATTAATTAAATATTAAAATAAAAAAATCATTTATTAATTTTAATTTATTTAATTATATATTCGAGATTTATAAAAAAAAAAATTTAAAATAAAATAAAGAGAATTATATTATTTCTTTTAAGATTTTATTATTAAAGATATTAAGTAAAATAGAAAAAAAAAATTATAATATCTTTTATAAGACTTTATTATAGATTTAAAAAATAATATTATATTTTATTTATTTTTTTATTTATTTTTTTTACTTTAAAAATTAAAAATAATTTAGATACTATTTTTTAAATATTTTTATTTCGCTTAAAGAATTAATTATATAGTTATTAAATTAAATAATAATTTTATTAATTTATTAATTATATTAATATATTAATTTAATAATTAATTTAATAATTTAATTAATTATAAATTTATTATAATAATATAATAAAAAATTTATTTAAAATCTTATTAAAACTTTTATTAATAAATTTTTTAAATTTATATATTAATTTAAATAATATATATAAAATAATATATTTATAATATAAATATAAATATATTAAATAAAATAGATAATTATTAAATAATATATAAATAAAAGATATTAAATAATAATAAATAACTCTATTAAGATATATTAAAAAGAAATATAAAATAATTAAAATATATAATTAATTTAAATTCTTATTATATATATTTTAATATTATTAATTATTAAATTTTATATATATTAAAAATATAAGAAACCTTATTAAATCTAATTTATATATTATTTTTTTATTTAATATTTTATTATTAAAAAATATTTAATTAAATTATAATAATTAAAAATTAAATAAATATTATAAATATATAGAATAAAAAAATAAAGAAAATTAAGAAAATATAAAAATATAAAAAGATATATATTATTAATTAATTCTATCTTTATTTATATATTATATCTTATAAATAACAATAATTACTAATATATAAGATTTATATATAAATTAATATTAATTAAATTTAATTTATTATATAAAATAAAAGTAGTATTAAATTTAAATAATTTAATATTTATAAAGAAAGAATTAAAAGATTTTTTAATAAACTTCTAATTATTATTTAAATATAAAGTTATATATTTTATAAAATTAAATAAATTAAATAATTTTAATAAATAAATTATTAATTTTAATAATAGATTTTTAAAAAAAAATTATAATTAAATTTTAGAGATAATAGATATTAAAAATTAATTTTTATATTATTAATATTTTATAAAAAAAAATTAAAAAAATTTAAATTAATTAATTTTTTAAAAATTTATTATCAATTAAACTTTTTTTATTTATTTATTTTTAACTTTATTCTTATAAGTATTTAAATATAATTTTTTAATATTACTTATTATAAAGTTATTTCTTTCATTTAAAATACCTTTAAATATTAATTTAAATTTTATAATTTCTCTTATAAAACTATAAAATTATTAATATATATTTTAGAATAAGATAGAGCTAAGCTTAAAAATCTTAAATTTATATATATAACGAGTAAAGATTTATAAATTAAATTTATAATCATTTTTTTTAATTAGAGCTATCGAGTAAATTTAATAATCGATCTTTAAAGAGCGAATTTTTAATAGACGATATTTAAATTTCTAACTATAAATATCTATAAGTTTAAATTTTAAGATTCTTTTTTTATTCGAAAGCTTATATTATATTCTATAATTTAAAAGAAGAATCTCGAAAATTTAATAGAAAATAAAAAAGTTATTCTAAAATTAAATATTATATATCTATTTTTTAATTAGAGCTGTCGACTATCGAGTAAACTTGGCGAGCGAACTTTAATAAGCGATATTTAAATTTAATACCTTTAAAAAACTATAAGATTAAATTTTATAATTTTTTTATTATTAAAAAGCGTAAGTTACGAGCTATAATTTAAAAAATAATCTAAAAACTTTAATAGAAAATAGTAAAGTTATTAAGAGGTTAAAAATAAAGTAAAAGATTTTTTAATAATTACGAACGCTAATTTATTTACTCGCGATAAATTAGATAGATTAATTAAAAAGTCTATAGAACTCGAATTTATAATTAGTTATATATATAAATTTAAGATTTTTAAACTTAGCTCTATCTTATTCTATTATATATTTTAATTAATTATAAATTTAATAGATCTACGTTTTCTAATTAGATATTATAAATAAATAAATTAATATTTATAACTATTAAAATCTCGTCTTTTCGCGCCTTCTTATTAAAAATTAGATATATATTATTTATAAATAAAATAACTTTTTTATTTTCTATTAAATTTTAAATTTTTTTTTTTAAGTTATAGAACGAAATATAAAGTTTTAGAAAGAAAAAATCTAAATTTAGTCTTATAGTTATTAAAGCGTAAGAAATTTAAATATCGCTTATTAAAGTTTACTCGATAGTCGAATAGCTCTAATTAGATATTTATTATTTAATTTTAAAATAACTTTTTTATTTTTTATTAGAATTTTAAAATTTTCTTTTAAATTATAGAATAAAATATAAGCTTTTAAATAAAAAAGAATTATTAAGATTAGTCTTATAGATATTTAAAAGTAAGAAATTTAGATATCGCTTATTAAAGATCGCTTATTAAAATTTACTCGATAGCTCTAATTAAAAAAAAATATAAATTTAATTTATAAATCTTTACTCGTAAAATTATAAAATTATAGAATTAAATTTATAAAAAATAATTAATTATAATATAATTTCGAGATTAAATTTTACTTTTAAAGAATAATAATTTAATTTAAGATTTATTTAATATTATAAAGTTAAATTTTATAAATTTTAGATTATTAAAAAATATAAAAAATATTTTATAATTAATAAAAATAATAGAAAACTTTTAATAAAAAAAAGAAAAGTTATATTAATAATAAATTTTTTAAAAAATTTAAAAAATTTAAATTTATATATATAATAAGTAAAGGCCTATAAATTAAATTTATAAAGTTAATTTTTTTTAAATTAAATAGAATTTCAGCTTTAGTCTTAAGTTAAATCGAATTCTAATCGCTTACTATATATTTTTACTCTACTTTTATTACTACGAAATTAAGAAAGAAGATAAAAATCTTAATCTTAAATGAAATGAAATTTTATTTACTTTTTATATAATAAATAGTTTACTTCTATTACTATAAATCGCTAATTAATTATATTCTTATTTAAGAAAGAAGTATTTATTTAATAATCTTATTTTTAATATATCTTATTAATCGACTAGATTATCTTTTTAATAAATTATTTAAAATTATAATTAATAGATCGATCTTATTAATAACTTAATTTAGAATTATATATAATTAATTATAAATAAAGATCTTAAGATATAAATATGAATTTATTTATTATAATAATTAATTTTAGAATTTATTAATTATTATATTAAAGACTAATTAAATTAAAAATTAGATATATTAAAAGAGAGTATATAAATTATTTAAATTAAGAAAAGTTAGAGAAATATATAATATATAATATTATTTATTATTATATTTATCTTTAAAAATATAATAATTAAATATTTTAATTTTAATATATTTAATTTATAGATATATTCTATTATATAAATTTATACGCTATTTTAAATTTCTTAATAATATTATTATATAATTCTATTATAATTTTAAATAATAAAATAAAAGTAAGATTAATTTAAAAATATTCATTATTTTAATAGATAGAAGAAAGTTATCTTTCTTATTAATAACTTAATTTTTATTATTATAAATAATCTTAGCTTTAGAGAACTTATTAAAAACTTAACTATTAAATTAGATAATATTCTTATTAAGAATATAAAGAATCGCCTTAAATATATAGAAATTAGCTATTTAATATAGATTAAAATTATTATAAATAATATTAATTAGTTAAATAATAGAATTACTTAATAATTATTCGATAAACTAATTAATAACTTTTTATTTTTCGAAGTTTATTAAAATATTATTATTTATATCTAATAAATTTTAAATAAATTTCTTTATATTAATTCGATTTTAAATAATTAAATCAAGATTTCGAAGCTTTATATTTTCTATAAATTTAAGAATTTAAATATAATTTTAAAAATAGAATATTTTTAATATAGTTTAAATGATATAATATAATTTTATTTAATATTTTTAATAATTAAAAGAATTTAATAGAAGTTATTATAGAAAAATATAATTATAT
The DNA here is from genome assembly GCF_014066305.1 of Letharia columbiana. Taxonomy (NCBI): domain Eukaryota; kingdom Fungi; phylum Ascomycota; class Lecanoromycetes; order Lecanorales; family Parmeliaceae; genus Letharia; species Letharia columbiana. Next base: position 16,642 of record NW_023501074.1, read on the forward strand.
TATTAAAAAGAGTAGTTTTTTTTTAAATATTTTAGAATATATAATTAATAATCTTAATATTATAGCGATTTTATATAAAGATTTTATTTTAAAAAATAAGCTTAATCGCCTTTAATAACTAAGTTAAATTAAATTTTATTAATATATTATAATTAAATTAAATAATAATATTAAAAGAGATTTTAAAGTAAGAATAAGTAATAATATTATTTTAAAGAAGAATAGAGATAATATTAGATAAAGCTATAGTAATAGCTATCTTAAAATTATTTTATACTATTTATAATATAATATTCTAAAATATATTATTATTAATATCTTTATAGTTATTAAAAAAAGAGTTAATTATTAAAATAAAAGATAATATTTTATATAATATTAATTATAATAGTTTAATTATTATTAAACTTTATTTATATTTAATCTTAAATCTTAAATTAATAGCTATATACTTTATATAGAAATCGATTTTAAGAATTAATATAATACTATTTATAATCTCGCTAAAATATAAATAAATTAAAGTTAATAATAAGATTAATATTTTTAATAAAACTAATATTATTTTTCTTTAAACGAATTTAAATTAAATAAAAATAGAAATCTTTAATAATAGTTTATTTATATTATATATTACTTAATAGAGAAAGAGAATATAATATTAAATTTAAAGAATATAAATAAAATTATTAAATAATCTAAATAAAAAATAATAAGTATTATTTAAGAAATATATATTAGTATATATAAAAGAATAAGATAGAGCTAAGCTTAAAAATCTTAAATTTATATATATAGTTAATTATAAATTTAGAGTTACTACGCTCTTTAATTAAATCGACTAAGTTATCGCGACTAAATAAATTAATATTCGTAATTATTAAAAAAATGTAGTCGGATAGCCTTAATTAAAAAATAGATATACATTATTTGATTTTAGAATAACTTATTTGTTTTCTTATTAAAATTTTAAGATTTTTTTTTTAAAATTATAGAACGAAATATGAGCTTTTAGATAAAAAAAAGAATTCTTAAATTTAGTCTTATAATTATTAAAGCGTAAGGAATTCAAATATCGCTTATTAAAGTTTACTTATCTATTTACTCGATAGCCCTAATTAAAAAAAAAAAATAAATTTATTCTATTTTTAATTTATAGACCTTTACTCGTAAAGTATAAAAGAAGAACTAAATTATTTATAAGTAAAAAAAGAAAAAATATATCTAGTACGAAAGGTTTAAATAGCTAAAAAAAGAATATTATATTAAAAAATATCGCGATATTTTAAAATTATCGTTAATACGATAATCTTCTTATTTTATAATTTAAAATACTTTAATTCATTAAAGAAATTATTTAAAATATATCTAATATAAAAAGATTAATATATATAAAAAAAATATAATATTTTAATATTATTATTAACGCGATAAGCTATTTATATTATAATTAAAATATTTTTATTTAATAAAAAAGAAATTATTTATATATCTTAATTTATAATTATTTTATAAATTTAGAGAGTTATCGAGTTTATATTATAGTAGAATTATTATAAAAAAATCTTATAAGTAATATTCTTTCTTTTAAATTATTACTTTATTTAATATTTAATTTTATTTAATATTATTATAAAGTAAACTTTTTATTATATAAATATTATAAAAAAAAAGAATATTATTATTTATTATATATAAATCTTCGAAGAATATAGAGTTTAATATATTTAAAAGAAGATATTATATAGATAAAAGAGCTTTTTAGCGTTTAAATTAATATAGTTTTTTTTTAATAATATCTTTATATCTCTAATATAAACTCTATTTAAATATATTTCGTTTATTTTTTTCTAAATATATTATATCGATAAATCGATATAGAAAAGATCTTCTACTTATTTTTATTATTAATATTTTTAATTTAATTAAAAAAAAGCTATTAGCTTAATCTAGCGTTTATACTCTATATTAATTATATAAAATAAATTATTATTATTATAAAAAAAATTATTATTATTATTAAATATTATATTATATTAATTTAAGAAGTAAATAGATAATCGTTCGATAGAAGAATTATAATTATATAATTTAAAGTTAAAAATTCTTTAATAAACTTTTATAGAGCTTATTTACTATATATTTTTAAATTTTTAAATTTTATTTATTTAATTTAATCTTATATCGTCTTAATTTATATCGTTTTTATACTTTATTTAAAGATTAACTTAATTATTATTTTTATAAATATATTTAAAAATATATTTATAGATTTTAATATTAATATAGATCTTTATATTAATATAAGCGTTATATTCAATTAATAAATAAAAACTATAGAGTATTACTTAATAATTCTATTTAAATTTATTATTTAATATTTTAATAGATTTATATTAATAATATATAGAATACTTAAAGTTTAATTTAAAAACGATATAGTCGTTAAAGTTCTTCGAAAATCGCTTATTATATATATTCTTATTTAAGTCTTAATAAAGCGAGATAATATTTATTTTATTAATAATATATTAGCTATAATTTTTATAAAATATATATCTAATAACGATTATATAGAGATTAAGAAATAGATTTTAATTAAGAATTTTAATATTAATAATAACGTCTATCTTAGCGATATTAAAGAATTAATCTTTAGAGTATAAAATAATAAAAATATAAGTATATAATAAATTTTATTTCTAAAATTTAATAGTATAGATATAGGCGGGAATTCGATTTATTATTTATAAAGTTAGTTAGAATTAAAGCTAATCGATATTTTGATTAATTATATTTTATCTTTATAAAAATAAAAAAAATTAGATAGTATTATAGAGTTAAACTATATTAGAAGTATCTCTAAAGACTATAATTTATATTAAGAAGAGAGAGAGAGTTATTATATTATAATAGAGAATAAAAAGAATAAAAATATATTTAATATCTTTCTCTTTAGAATACTATTTATAAAGGCCTTTAGCTTTAATTTAAATATTTTAATAATTAAATTAAATCGATTAATAGCGCGTTTATCGAATAGAAGATTTTTAATAATTTTAATCTATTCTAAATTATAGGTAAAAGTTATAAAGAAATCTAGTTAATCGAACTTAATAAATAGAATAAAAATATTCTAATAAAGTTATTTTATAAATTATAAGTTTTCTTAATGAGAGAAAGAAAGAATAATATATTATTTATTAATCTAATTATTTATAATAGCTTTATTAAAATAAGTATTAATAATTATTTAATAGATATTAATTTAAATAATCTTCTAATTTATCTTAAACTAATAGAGTTTACTATTTTTAATAACTATATAGATATCGTAAATAGAATATTATAATAATATTACGATTTTAATAATCTTACTTATATTATAGCCTAATTAAGCTTAGCGTACTAAGGCCTTTCGATCTTTCTATCTTACTATAAAGTCTATATTTATAATAATTCTATATAGATAGTATTCTCTTTATACTATAATATAGAGTTATTATATATACTATTAAGTTTCTAATATAATACTATCTCTTTTTCTTTTAAAGCGATAGCGATTTATTTACTAGTTATATTAAATATATAATTAAAAAGAGAATATATTATTAAGAAGTTAATAGTTATAGCTGAAGAAGCTTACTACTCGAAAGATTATTTAAAAAAAAGTCTTTTATTTATATAAAGGCTAATCTAGCTAGATTAAATAAGAATCTAAAGAAAATAAATATCTTTAATATATTAAAGAGAATAAATCTTAAATAGAACTTTCTTCGTACTTCTACTAATTTAATATTAACTATAAATTTCTTAATTCTAAATCTAGATAATACTTAAAGTTAAATTATTATAGATAAATTATAGATATATTATTATTTAGAAGAATTTAAGAACTTCGATAAGAAGGTTTTAAATATCTCTAAAGCTAAATTATTCGTATAATATAAGAAAAAGCGTTTTATCTTTAAAAGATATATTATCGAATTTAGTTTAAGTTATATCGAAGTATAATTTATAAATATTATCGAAAAAGAATTAATTATAATCTTTATCTTTATATCTAATTTATAGAATTTTATAAAAAGCGCTATTAAAACTTCTAATACTTAATATAATAAATTAAAGATTTTAATAGAAAGTTTTCGAATTACTAATTATAATATTAAGATATTTTAATAATAAAATAAAGAATTTAATTAGAATATCGTTTATATTAAGATAAAGATATTAATAATTATTATCTAGCTAAATAATAATAATAATTAATTATTCTATAAGCGAGAAACTAATAATAAACTTTAAGATTTATATAATAAATATCGCATTAATATCATAGAATTTATTAAAGAAAATAAAAAATTTAAGTAAGACTTAAAGTATAAAGAGTAATACTAAAGAAGTAAAAATTTTATATATTAATTAATTTAAAAAACTTTAATAAGAAAGATATAAAGGTTATATCTTATTAGTCGAGTATTCTTATTAATAATATTTATCGAAACTTATATTATACTTCTATTACGAATCGCGTAGAGAGTATAAGATTAAATAAACGATATCTTAATATTTTATATTTTTATAATATTAATAATTGAAATAAGTGAGATAGCTAAGATTAATATCTTAAAGCGAAACTTAAATAAAGCGCTATAATCTTTTTTACTAAATTTAAAAAAATCGATTATATATAAGATTATTATAAGTTTATTATATATAATATTATTAAAATAAGAGTAAACGAAGATATCTTAGATTTATATTAAATTATTTAAAAAATAATTAATTATATATAATATTATTAAAATAAGAGTAAACGAAGATATCTTAGATTTATATTAAATTATTTAAGAAATAATTAATAAATTAGATAATATATTTAAAATATATAATAAGATTATTAAATTAAATATTAAGATATTTAATTCTAAATTTAATATAAGAGTAATAGATAAAAAGAAATCGTTTAAGAACTTCTACGTATAATTCTTTATAGCTATTACTTTCTTAGAATTTATTAATATTTATAAAATATCTAATTTAAAATAATTAATCTCTATATATCTAAAATATCGAATTTTAAAATAATCTTTTAATACTTTCCGAGAATTAGTTATTTTCTTATAAGTATTAAATATAAATCTTCGAATTATTAATAATATATTAAATCTAAAAAATAAGAAAGAAATTAATAAAATTAAGAAAGACTTTACCCCCTTAAATAATTAGCGTAATATTTTCTTTACTAAAAGAAATAATAATATTATTATCGAAAATTCTTATATATAAAAATATAAATATTCTAAATTATTAATAGATAGAATTTAAAAAGAAAATAGATATTTTAAATATCTAAAGATTAAATATTATTTTAGCGATAATAATATCTTATATAAGAATATAGATTTATTAATAAAAGAATAAGTTAATATAATTCTAAAAGTCGTCGATATTAAGAAGAACGTTCTCGTTAAATTATTATAAGAATTAGAAAATTAAATATCTCTAATTAAGTTGTCGTTAAAGATCTAAAAATCTTATATATAAGAATTAAAAAGTTAGAAATAATAAGAATACTCACTTTCGTCTTTCTATCCGCGTATATTATTATTATTAAAGTTTCTTTATAAAATAGATATTAATTAGACTTTTATAAGAAAATTATTATATTAATAAAATAAATTAAGATTAATTATTACTCGAATATTAAAACTTTAATATTAAGCTTTAAATATACCTTTTATTAAAATAAATAAGTTATTTAAAATAGTATTAATATAATTCTATAAATTATAATTAATCGATAATAAATCTATTTTTATTTCTAATATTATATATATAGTCTTAATAAAACTTATCTTAAAAGATTATATAGAAGAACTTTAATACTTAATTATCTTATTAAAATAATTTAATATTATTTTAGAAATATTATAACTAGAATAGTATAATTCTTATATATTTTTTAGATCTAGAATTATTATATTTAATTTAGATTATTATATATCTAACTATTTATTATATAGTAAATCTATTACTATTTAGAGTAATAATAAGTTTTTAAAAAAGAATTTATATTATATAATAAAGATTATATTAAAAAAAAGAATATAGTAAACATTTTCGTTTATATCTTTATTAAGATAATTAAAAAATTAGAGAATTAAGTTATTATTATATAGTTTTAAGACTTTAAATAATTTTTTAACTCTATTAATAAGAAAGCGAAGTTTATTACTAATATCGCCGCTATTATAATAAAAGATTATAAGAAATTCTTTTATAAACTAAGAAAGAAATCTTTAACTATAAAATAGTTATAAGAATAAATTTTTATAATATACTATAAATAGCTAGATATTTAAAATTCTATTAAAGCTAATAAACTTTTCTCTTATCGCTTTATTAACTATAAAATATATCTTAAAAAAGAAGTTATTTTATTATTAAAAAGAGCTTATAGACTCTTTAGAGACTAGATATTAATTATAAAGAAATATATCGATAAGATATTAAAGAAAGACTATATTAGATTAAGTACTTCTCTCTATATAGCACTTATTCTAATTATAAAAAAACTTAATAAGAAATTTAAGCTATACGTAAACTATAGAGCTCTTAATATACTTATTATCTCTAATCGAAATATCTCTCTATTAATTAAAGAGACTCTTACTAAATTATACGCGATAAGAATATATAGTAAATTCGATATTATAGCCGCTTTTAACGAAATTAGAGTAAAAAAGAATTATAAAGAAAAAATCGTATTTCTTACTTGATATAGTCTATTCGAATATATAGTAATATCTTTCGGGTTATATAATATCTCTATTACTTTTTAGATATTTATTAATAATATCTTACGCGAATATTTAAATATATTCTATATTATTTATCTAGATAATATTCTTATTTATAATAATATTAAAAACGAGTATATTTAATATATAGAAAAGATATTAAAAAAACTTTAATAAGCTAGCCTCTATCTTAATATTAATAAATATAACTTTTATATTATTAGAATTAAATATCTAAAACTAATTATTATAATAAAAGAAGTAAAAATAAATATAAAGAAAATTAAAGCTATTACTTAATAAAAGAAATTTAGATATATTAAAGATATATAAATATTTCTAGAATTCGCTAATTTCTATCGAAAGTTTATTACGAGATATTCTAAAATTATTATATTTCTAATAAATCTTACTTATACTTAATAGAAGAAAGACTTTATCTATTTATAAGCTTAAGAGTATTCTAAATAACTCGCTTTTAAAATACTTAAAAAAGCTTTTATTACTATCTCTATATTTATTTATTTTAATTTAAATAAAAAGATTTAGCTAGAAATAAACGCGTCTAATTTTATAATTATTATTATTTTATTATAAGAAGATAAAGATAAAGTACTTAGATTTATAATATTTCTCTTTAAAAAGATATCTTTTATAAAGTATAACTACGATATCTATAATAAGAAACTTATAATTATAATATAGATTTTTAAGAAATAATATTCTAAGCTAGCTAATATCTCTATCGAGAACTCTATTAAAGTTATTTTAGATTATAAAAATTTATAAAAATTTATATTTTTTAAATAACTTGACTTTTATTAAGTAACTCTTATTAAGTAAGATAAGCGAAGTTTCTTTTCGAATTTAACTTTCGTATTATTTATCGCTTAGAGAAATAAAGTATTAAATTTAATAATCTTACTTAATAAGTAGAAGATCTATTTAAAAACGAGGATAATAATTATACTTATTATTAATATCGTATAATTCTTAAAAATAATAATCTTAATAAAGATATAAAGAATATTATATATCTTATTACTATACTTTTAGATAATATAAGAGAAAATATTATCTCTCTAATTATAATATTATATAAATTTAGTAAATAAAATAATATTAATAATAAGAAGTCTAATAAAGAATTATTATTAAGAATTTTAATAGAGATTTCTTAAGAGAAGTTCTTAAAAGAATCGAGAGAAGTCTCTATTATTAATACTTCTAAATTATTATATTAAATAAAAAACGCTTATAATTACGATAATATCGCTTAAGAAATTATATAATTAAAGATATCTAGATAGAGAAAGCTATTACTTAAAATAATTAAGAATAATCTTAAATTAAAATTAAGTGATTATTATCTTTACGACGAGTTATTATACGTTAATAATAAATTATATATATTAGATATTCCCGAATTACGAATTAAGATTATTAGAGATATTTACGACTCTTTATTCGAAGACTATACTAGTAGATTATTAATCTACGATAGATTAAGTAGATATTACTATTAATTAAGTATTAGTAATATTTAAGTATATAATTACTACTATAATAAGACTTATTACTAGATATAATATTCTTAATAATATTTAAAAAAGAAGAATTCTATATATAGAAAAGATCTTTATATATTAATAACTAGGTCGAATAAGTACTAGTAATAGCGAGTATTAAGTTATCGACATTGGCAAAAACCGAAAAAGATAAAATTATTCGTATACTATTAAAATATTTCTTCTCCGTAACCTCTATAACTATAATTGCTTCTTTTGCTATAGTGGGCGTAGATTCGATTATACTCGGCGTATTTCTAGTAGTAATAAAAGAAAGATAATCTCTTATTAATCGATATCTTGTCTTTTTACTCACTCTTCCAGATCCTTATCCTTCGTCATTGCATCGACTAGATTCTTATCTTCTTAGATCCATGAGATCTCGGTAATCTCTCGTCAGAAAGGTTATGCCCTCCCTTATGGCCAAATCCCTGGACAGCTACATCAAGAATGCACCGTCCATATACTCCATTCACCTATCCTTGGCCTGTAGCCTTCCGCTTCTCCGTATCATGTAGGTAGCCGAGCGGAGAGGCGAGCCAAGAGGCGAGAAAATGAGCATGCTGGGAGGCGAAAAGTGGAGCGAGATTTAAAGCATGCTGAGTTCGAGCGGTGCTGAGAGTAGGCTCTCTAAGGGTCGATATAGTACGCGGACGTGAAACCGCAGAGAGTTAGCTCGTGTTAATAGGGCTGCTGTCTTGAATGACTTGGTAGGGTGAGGGTAGTAGGTGTGGGACTCGGTAATCTGGGCCGCAGTTTGTGGTGGGGGGGGGAGGGAGCGCAGTGGTATCCTCAGGCTGTTATTGTTGAGGCTGATGTGGAAGACCGTCGCTTGGAGTGGGGGGAGGGTGGACTGGGGTGGTATCCTCGACAATTGGAGTAGGGGGAGGGTGGACTGAAGTGATATCCTCGACAATTGGTTGGTAGGGCTGCTGTGGCTGAACTAGCTATTGCTGAGGAGGGTGGTAAGATTATTTTAATAGGGGACGGTCTTCGTCGTCTAGTGGCCATAGGATCTCTTCCTTAATTACGTCCGCTAATTCTTTAGCTATCGAGAGTTCTCTTTCTTTCTTAATATAGGCTTTATTAATCTATAAATAATCTTATAGACTAGTAATAACGTTCTTATTAAGAATCTCGAAGTTCTCTCTAATATATAAAATAAAGTCGTTAGTAAAGACGTTAGAGAGTATATTAAATTTATATATTATATATTATTATATCCTTTAATAAACGAATTTCTCGAGTTTCTCTTTAATATCTAATAATTTAGCTTCTTATAGTTTCTCTAGCTTATTTATAATTATAGATAAAAAGTTAATAGTTATTTTAATATATTAAGATGGTGAAATTTAATAATATTAAGTCGATTTCTCTAGATTATTTTCTAGATATCGCTTTAGTCTAATAGAATAAGAAGAAGAAGAAGTAAAGAATATATAGTAGAAATTATAGTTCTATTTAATCGAATCGTTATAATAAGCGAAATCGATTAAATAATATAGAATCGTATAAAATACCGCGATAATATCGAAATAGACTTTCTTTAGTATATATTCTAGCTAATCTATATACTATTATTAAAGTATATTAATTAATATTAATAAATATTTAATATTATAGTTACTTGCTATAAGACTAATTACTAATATTTATATTTTTATATAATATCTAAAGAAGAAGAATTCTATATATAGAAACGATCTTTATATATTAATAACTAGGCCGAATAAGTACTAGTAATAGCGAGTATTAAGTTATCGATACTAAGAATAACGAATTTCGTTACTCGCTATATTAAGAGCTATTATATTTATAAGAGATTTAAAACTTATAGAAAGAGTAAATAAGATTTTCTTAAATTCCTTTTTATTTCTAAACGATATTAATAAGATATTTTTATTAATTTTATTATATTATTATCTATCTATCTTAGATACGAACGCTTTTATTAATATATTATAATAATTATAAATAGACTTAATAAGAAGAAGAAATTCGTTCTTTTAAACTCCTTAAAAGTAAAGATAATAGTTTAGATTTTTATCGAATTTATATAGCGAGAGAAAGAATATTTATTTATTATTATCTCGAATCGAGGTATCTAATTTACGATATATTTCTAAAGAAGACTATATAAAAGAATTAAATTTAAACTTAAACTCTTTATTACGTTTTATCTCGAAATTAATAAATAGATAGAGAACGCTAACGCTACTTTAAAGTAATATCTTAAAATTTATATTAATTATAATTAAGATAATTAGATAAATCTATTATTAATAGTAGAATTCGAAGCTAATTTCGATAAGAACGCCTTATCGAATATATTATTATTTCTTCTTACTAAAGAATATATTTCTCGTTTAAAAATAGAATTCTTTATCTTTTGAAATTAATTCTCTAATTAAAGAGCGAAGGGAGATATTAAATTAGCTAATAAGTTTATCGAAAAGATAGATATTATAAGGAATTATTTAAGAAATTAACTCGAATAGTTACGAGCTTTATAGAAGAAGTAAATTAATTATTATCGACTCTCGACGTTAGAATTTAGAGTTAAAGATATAATTATACTTAATAAAAGAAATATTAAAATTATACGCTCTAGTAAATTACTAAATTATAAGAATTTCGAATTATTTAAAATTATTAAAGCTTTAAATAATTTCGCTTACGAGTTAGAACTTCTAATTTTTATAAACGATATTTATTCTATCTTTTATTTATAACTATTATATCTCGATAATAGCGATCTACTACTAGAATAGATTGAGTTTTTACTATCATCTATCGACGTTAACGAAGAAGATAAAATCTACGATATTAAAGAAATAGTTTAATTTAAATTAGATAAATAAAAGAATAATTTCTTAACTAGTAAGAGAGGATATTTAATATATAAAATTAGATATAGTTCTAAGATTAAAGAAAATCTATTCTAGTAATTATTTACGGATATAGTAGAATATTCGAATCTAATAATAGACTTTTACTATTATTACCTTAAGGTCGTTAATCTTTATTTATTATTTAAAAGGTTTTTAGAATAGTTATCTTTATTAGCGCTATTAATTTATAATAGCTATATTAACTTATAAGAAGATTTTAAATTCGTAACGAAATATTAAATTAACGTATCTAAGAATATTACTTTATATATATCTAGATATACTTTTTATAAGATCGATATCTACTATATAGTAATCGTCGTCGAAGCTTCGAATTAAAGAGGAGGGTAATATTACGATTTTAATAATCTTACTTATATTATAACTTAATTAAGCTTAGCGTATTAAGGCCTTTCGATCTTTCTATCTTATTATAAAGTCTATACTTATAATAATTCTATATAGATAGTATTCTCTTTATACTATAATATAGAGTTATTATATATATTATTAAGTTTCTAATAATAATTTATCGTAATAGAAAAAACGATTAAATTTACTAAAATAACTCTATATTATTAATATATATAAAAGAATAAGATAGAGTTAAGCTTAAAAATCTTAAATTTATATATATAGTTAATTATAAATTTAGAGTTATTACGCTCTTTAATTTAATCGACTAAGTTATCGCGAGTAAATAAATTAATATTTATAATAATTAAAAAAATATAGTCGAATAGCTCTAATTAAAAAATAGATATATATTATTTAATTTTAAAATAATATTTTATTCTCTATTAAATTTTTTTAAATTATAGAACGTAATATAAGTATTTAAATAAAAAAAGAATTATTAAATTTAGTCTTATAAATATTTAAAGATAAGAAATTTAAATATCGCTTATTAAAGATCGCTTATTAAAATTTACTCGATAACTCTAATAGAAAAAAATAATTATAAATTTAATTTATAGATCTTTACTTATCTTATAATAAAATAATAAAAATATTAAGTAAAGATCTTTTTTAATAATAGCGTTAGCGTAGAGTTCTTAAATAAATCTTTTCATAATTATCTTAGATAAAAATATATCTATATTAATAATATCTACTTTAATATAATATATTCTTTTTATAGTAGAGTTTAATAGATAACTAAATAATATAATTATTTTATTTACTTATATTTTAATAATAGTAAATATAGAAGAGTATATATATAGTATAAATATTAACTAGAAATATATTTAATCTAATTAATATTTATATCTTATTTTAACGTTTTTACTTACTTATTAATAACTTATATAATTATTTTAAAATCTTTAAAAATAAGAGATTTATTATTTATTATTAATTATTTTCGCTTATTATTTATCTATTTATAGACTTAAATTAGCCGCTAATATTAATAAAGTTAATATATAATAAATATTAATTATACTCTTCGCTTTAATTAATTAATTTAATCTTATATTAGACGTCTTTCTTAGACTTAATCTTATTAATAATTTCTTTAATTTTCTAAAGCTTATTATTATTAATAAACTTAAAAATCTATATAAAGATTTTCGCTATATTACTATAATTGCGAATATAATAAAACTTAAATAATAATATATAAAAGATATTATAAATTTTATATATTAAAAGTAAGAATAGATAATATATTTACGCTTCTATCTTATTTATAATTTAAAATAAATTTATAAATTTATAAAATAATTTCTTATTTAGACGTTCTTACTTTAAATTCTTAATTATTAATATTATTAAACTATTTATTTTATAACTTTAAAATTAATATATTTTATTATAATACTTAAATTAAATCGTAATAGCGCTATAAAAGCGCTTTACTATCTTATTTCTTAATATTTATAACTTCTTTATTCTATTATTTATAGCGAATATCTTCTCTTTTAATAAAGTCGTTTTTAATATTTTAATAAATTTTAGAATAATATTATTTTAATAGAGAATTATTAACTATTTATATAATTAAACTCTACTATTTATAATTATTTTATCTAAATATTTTATTTATCGTTAATAAATATATATAAAAAATATTCTAATATCTAATTCTATTACTTAATTTATATGTTAGTTTACGAGTAAAAAATAATATTTATATATTATTTCGTTTTAAAATAAAAGTAAATAATAAATTAAAAGCTATTAATAAATATAGAGCCTTTATTATTAATAATATTATTTAATATATTATAGTAATATATTATTTCGAAATAAAGTACTTTCGCTAATTAAGCGATATCTATTATAATAAATATAGAAATATATTTTACTATTTTTATAAATTAATTTATTATAACTAAAATAATATTATAGATAAAAACTTTATATTTACTCTCTAATAAATCGATAATAAAATCTATGGTAATTTTCTTCTATAATTTAATAATAATAATTAATAACTTACTTTAAGCTTTTATTTTAATAAAATTTATAAATAGATAATTTATATATTTTTATAGTGTTAAAGTATCTAAATAATAAATTATTATAATATTTATTAACAAGCTCTTTTCTTAAAGATTTTATCTTTAAAATATAAAGGCGATTATTATATTTCAATAATTCCTCGAAATCTAAGATTTATATTTAATTACGTACGCGATACTTAGTTATTAACTTTTTAATATTAATTCAAAAAGAGATTACTTAATTATTATAGATTTAAAAATCTCATATTAATATTATTATTAATCTTTAAAATATATTATAAATTATCTCTTATATAATCTTAGATTCTCTTTTAGAAATAATTATTTAAATATTAATAATATGAAATATAAATATTATAATTACTATAAGCTTCTTATTTCTTTATAACTATTTATTACTAATTTAAAATATAAGCTTATTCTATAATATTAATATTAATTTAATATTTATTTATAAGATTTTTTTATAATTAAGATATCGCGATATAAAGTTAATAGAATTTAATTTATTTATTTAATAAAAAATCTTAAAGTTATAAATAGCTAATCTTAGTATTTAATAAATTTATCTAAAATTTAATTTCTTTTACTTTATAAAGCTTTTAAAATTATTAAAATTAATTAGAATTTTAATATAAAATATATTATCTTCTAGATAGTAATATTTTTATTTTATAAATATTATAATAACGAGTAACTCTTAATTATAAATCTTATAATTTTACTTTATAAACATTATTTTTCTAAATTAAAACTATTATTAATTATTAATTATTAGTCTTATCTAATTATAAAATTATAGTTTTTAAATTAACGTTAAAAGCGTTAATCTTAAAATATAACTTTAAATTTAAATTATAATAATATAAAGATAATATAGTTATAAAAGTACTTTAAAGCTATTTAAACGCTAGATTAATATTATCTATTTACTCTAATAATCTAATTTTTTTATTATTCTTACTTTTTTTAAAACGTTAATAAATAATATTATTATTTTAAAATAGCTATAGATAAATTATTAATAGAAATTAATAATTTATAAAAAGATTTTTAATAATTTTTAATTTTTAAATAATTTTTAATAATAGCGATATATTTTTAATTTATTACTATATATTCGATATATATAATAAATATTAAAAACTAAATCTATTTAATATAGAATTTATATTTTTTAAAATTAGCGTATAATTAAAAGTAGCGTAAACGCTTAAGTATTTATTTAATATATTATTAATACTTCGCTAATTTAATATTATAAATTAGAATATTATTAAAATATATTATATCTATTAAATCTATTAAATTTATAAAAATTTAATTATTAATATATACTTAAAAGATTATTAATATATTAGCGAGCTTAAAAAATATAATTAAATATTTAAAATAATCGTAGTAATTATAGAATATCATTTTTTACTTTTTATCTTTTTTAATTTTAATTTAATAATAGATATTCTTAAAGTTTAACTTTATAGAGATTTTAAATTTATATAAGCGATTTAAAGTCTTAATAACTAGAAATAGCGAGTATTAACTTTTAATAGTTATTACGTTTAGACTTTAATAATTAATATAAAAATAAAGCTTTTTATTCTTTTTAGAAATAAAAAAGATTAATACTTTAACTAAAAAAGTTAAATAATAAAATTAATTTTTCTAAAAAGAATTCTTTAAATAGCGTTATAATTTTATTTATTTTATATAAAATAGATTATATAAGAGATTATATAGTAACTTCTTATCGCTTTTAATTTTAATAATATAATCTCTTTACTTAAATATTAATAAGATCTCTATCTTTTTATAAAAAAAAATTATTAAACTTTAATAACTTTTAAGAGAGCTTTAAATTACGCTCGCTTTTTATTTTACTTCGCGCTATTATAGTATATATAATTATAATTATATTTAACTTTTACTTAATAACTTAAATAAATTTATTTAATTCTTTAATCTATAATTTATTAATATTAATATTAAATTATTATTACTTTATCGCTAGATCTAATAAGACTCATAATTAATTTAAAATTCAATATATTTAATACGATATTAAAACCTTTTTAATTAATAATATAGAAGAGTATATTATTTCTATTATTTAATTATAATTATTTAGCTAATACGCGCTATAGTAATATATACTTTAATCGCTTAAAACCTTTAATTATAATAAACTAGCTTTATAAAATTCTAAATTCTATTAAACTATGAATTTTTATGAATTTTTATAAATTTAAATTAATATATACTTTAATATTAAGTAGAGTAATAAACTATCTCTATTTACTTTAAAGCTTTATTTACTCTTTCGTAAAAATAGAAGAAATTATATTTATTAATTATTATTCTTATCTTACTTCTAAGACGATTATAACATCTTTTTTTAATACTATATCGATATTAATTATAGACGATTTATTAAGATCTAGATATTTAAATATTTAATAACTTTATTTATTATAATAAAAATAAGTATTCTTCTTATAATTAAAGTTAAAAGATTTAACTTTATACTTTACGCTATTATCTTAAATACGCGCTACTTTAATATCGCCGCTTAAAATTAATTTAAACTTTAAAATTTAATTTTTTAAAGGCTTATTTCTGGTGAATTCTCTTAAAAAGATTTAAATAGAAATCGCTATTAAATCGTATACGTTTTAAAATCTTTTTCTATATAAAAGTCTAAATAAGAATTTCTTCTAATTATTTTAATATACTATTAATATTTAAAATTCTATTTTTAAGCTTTAATCTAAGCTTAGCTAAGAAGAAATAAATTTAAAATAAATTTAAAAATAAAGATAAATAAGTCTCTAACTTCTTTAGATAGATTTTAAAAATAAATATCTTTTAATTAAAGCGGTATTTAACTTTTCTTTATTTTTTATAAATAAGAAGATAGCGATTTATTAGATTCGCTATTAAATTAAATAAAAACTACTTAAAGAATTTAAAGGTTATATCTTTTAGACTATAAATTTAATAGTATTTATATTATTAAATATTAAGATTATCTTTTAAAACTTATATATAATATATAATTCTTATTAAATATTTAATAAAATATTTAGAATTTATAAAAAATTTAATTTCGATTTTATAGAATTAATATAGATATTCTCTTTTATTAATATCTTTATAAAAATATATTCTTTTAAAATAAAATATTTTTATTTTAATTAATATATTTATTAAAGATATAATAGAAATTAATATAAATAAGTTTTTATTAATTAGTATATATAAAAGAATAAGATAGAGCTAAGCTAGAAAATCTTAAGTTTATATATATAGTCAATTCTAAATTCGATAGATCTACGCTTTTTAATTAGATATCGCGAGTAAATAAATTAATATTCGTAATTATTAAAAAAATAGATATACGTTATTAATATATAGAATAAATTTTTTATTTTCTATTAAAATTTTAAGATTTTTTTTTAGATTATAGAACGAATTATAGGCTAATAAATAAAAAATAAATTTTTAAATATACTCTTATAATTATTAAAGCGCAAGGAATTCAAATATCGCTTATTAAAGTTCGCTTACTAAAGATCGCTTACTATTACGATACGTTAAGGCCTTTTTTAAAGCTATTACTTATTTAAATCTAGCGTAACTTAATAGCGTATATCTCTACTCTACGAGTATATAGAATAATTAATATCTTTTATATTATTATAAATTTATAATCTAATTATTTATTTTCTTAATACTTATCTATTTACTCGATAGTCTTAATTAGAAAAAATTATAAATTTAATTTATAGACCTTTACTCGTTATAAATAATAAGTTAATATTATAAAATTTATAATTTTAAATCTTTAATATAACTAACTCTTATTCTTATTTTAAATAATACTTTTCGATTTTAATAAATATAAGATATTATTTTATAATAAGATTTTTTATTAATAAAAAATTTTCGAATTAATTATTAGCGCTATAGCGGCTATTAATATTATCTTTATTATCTACTATATAATTTAAAAATAAATTTAATATTATAATAATAATAGATCTTTTTTTAAAAAATATTAAGATTAAAATTATAAAAGTATAATTTATTAGTAATTAGCTAGCGGATATAAATTATAAAAAATATAATATCGTTATAGAGTTTAATAGTATATTTAATAATAAAACTAAAACTAAAACTACTTATTATTTATTTATTATATCTTATTTAATTTATCTAAAAACTTACTTTTATTTTAATAATAATATATTAATATATTAAATTTTAAATTTTTTATAAATTATAATATAGTTAATAATTAAGACGTTTATTTTCTTTACTATTTTAATTAATTTCTCTTTAAATATAAATATAAATATTTATTATTTTAATCTCTTAATATTTATCATTTTAATTAAGAGTTTAATTATTATTCAATTAATTTATATTAAAAAAATTGTTTATTAATATTATTATTAATATTTAATTTTTATTATAATAAATTATCAAATTTAATCTCTTCTATTTTAATTATTATAAAAAAATAAATTAGTAAATATAAATAGCTATTACGCGTATAGCCTCTATCTTTTAAATATATAATTTTTTCTTTATATTAAATATATATAATTTTAGAAGCTTTAAAATTAATAATTTTATTATTTATAAAATAATTATAAATAAATAAAATTCTTTTTTTTTTTAAGAAACTTCTTTTATATATACTCGCTTCTTTACTTTTATAATATATTAATATTTAAATAAATTAGCTCTATTAAAAATTAACAATTAAATTTTAAAGATATAATTTAAATATAAAGAATATTTATATTTAATAGATAAAGGCTATACGCGTAATAACTATCTATTTATAATATTATATTATAAATTAATATATAAATAAGATATTTTAATTAAAATCTCTATATTTAGAAGTATAAGTAGTTATTTTAATTTTTATTTTAATTAATAACTAATTATATTAATTTTTATTTATCTTTATTCGATAAATTTAATATAATAACTATTATTATTATAGCGATTACTATTATAACTATTATTATTATAATAGAAATAGTTTATTATTATAATCTATTATTATAGCTAATAATATTAAAATTTAATATAGAAATATATCGAATTTAGTTCTTATACTTCTTAGTTATTATATTAATTAATTATCTAATTATATATTATATTTAAATACTAATCTCGAAGAAATTTAAAGAATTAATTAATTTATTTTATATAATATATATTATATCTAAATAATTTTAATAAATATTACGATATTATAATTATACGATTAGTCGTTAATTAGAATAATAATTAAAATAGCTACTTATACTTTTAATTATAGAAATCTTAATCGAGATATTCTATATATATATTATTTTATAATATAACGAGTAAAGATCTATAAATTAAATTTATAATCGTTTTTTTTAATTAGAGCTATCGAGTAAATTTAATAAGCGATATTTAATAAGCGATCTTTAATAAGCGATATTTGAATTCCTTATTTTTAAATATCTATAAGATTAAATTTAGTAATTCTTTTTTTATCTAAAAGCTCATATTACGTTCTATAATTTAAAAGAAAATTTTTAAAATTTTAATAGAAAATAAAAATATTATTCTAAAATTAAATAATATATATCTATTTTTTAATTTAGACTATCGAGCGAACTTTAATAAGTAAACTTTAGTAAGCGATATTTGAATTTCTTACGCTTTAATAATTATAAGACTAAATTTAGAAATCTCTTTTTTATATAAGAGCTTATATTTTATTTTATAATTTAAAAAAAATCTTAAAATTTTAATAGAAAATAAAAAAGTTATTCTATATATTAATAATATACGAAGATTAATATTAAAAGTTCTAGATATATTAAGATAAGAGTTTAGATAAGACTAAGTACTTAATATACTTTCAAATTTCATAAATAGTATTATTATTCTTTATTTTAATAAGTACTAGTACTCTATATAATAGCGACGTTATATATATATACGAAGTATATATATAATAGCGATATTAATAGAATATATAATAGTAATAATATTAAAGTACTAGTTATAGCGCCGAGGAATAGAGAGAGAGTATAAAGACTTTTAGTATATAAGTCTTATTTATATAATATAATAGATAGAAATCTTCTTACTATTCTCTATCTTAATTATCTTTTATTAATATATCTAATATTTAAAGTATTAATTATAATAATAAAACTCGAATTTAAGTATTTACTTTAACTGAGGCTAGGATTACTACTAAAATTATTACTATAATTATCGAAATATCTTATTAAATTATTAATCGATTTTAGAAATAAGCTCGTAATAGAGGATATAATTTTACTATATTTAAAAAACTCTTAATATTATATATTATAGATAAGTCTAGATTTAAATATTTCTTAATTATTATATCTATACTTAAAAGTGTAATTCTAGATATTATACGAAAAAACCGCTATAGTTATAAAAAGATTTTCTTTATACTTATTATTAAATAAAAGATTTTATTTATAATAATATTATAAATACTTAAATATAATCGTTACGAGCGTATTCTATATCTTTCTTAATATATTATTTAGCTCTATAGTCTATTAGAGTCTAGCGTATCTTAATAAAGTTATTTATTACTATCTAATATCTTCTATTTATATAGTTATTCGATATCTAATTATCTTATTTAATATATCTATATTAATATTACATCTATATCGATCCTAATAATAATAACTTTTAAGTCTATAAAATTATTAAAAAATCGTCTTTTATAGAAGCTATAATAAAAATACGTTATTAATTTACTTTATAATATAAGAATTAAACTATAGAAGATTAGAAAAGAGTAATTTAGAGTAATAAAACTAGTATAATCTTAAATTCTCGATAGAGAAAAGTACGTATATAGCGTTAATCTAACGAGATCTTCGTTAAATCTAATATATAACGTTATTTCGTAGATATTATAGAGTTTATATTCTAGAGGTATTTTTTCTATAATAAAAAGAATTCTTATTATATCTAGAACATTAAGATCGCTATAAAAAAAAGAAATATATTAAGAATCTCGTTAAAATTAATATTATTCTAAAATCTAACGTTAAATAAGTTTAGAAATTTAAAATCGATATAAAATATATAAATCTTTAAAATTCTTCTAATAAGAAGCTTATATAAAACTTTATTATTAAGATTAAAAAAGTTATTATTAAGAGAAAAAAGAAGAAAATTAATTAACATCGCTATTAGAAAAAGATATATACGCCTATAAAGGTTGCCATCGAAAGTTCTAAATATTAAAGTTAGAGCTTTAAAACCCTTAACATTCTTAGTAAATATCTTAAATATCTTAAATATTAATGCTTTACATAGTAGCGACATTAATGCTATATATATAGAGTATATGTATATAAAGTACATAGTAGCGATATTACTGCATATATACGGGGTATGCAGTTGCGATATTACTGTGTGCACAGTAGCGATAGCAGCGCAATGCTGTGCATACTTGCGCTGACAAGGGCATTATGAGAAATAGGGAATAGGGGGAGAACATGAAGCTTTTCAGTATATATTCAGTGTGTATCTAGTGCAGTAAGTGGACATCTTCCCACTACTCTCCAATCTTGAACAATGCCTAATGCTTAGAGTATCAAGACTACAGGCACTCGCTTTGACCGAAGCTGGAATTAGATGAAGCGACGTACGACTCGAAACGATGCACCTAAGACTCGAAAGGAGGCCGAAAAGCGATAGGCCTATTGCTGGAAGCATGAATTATTATAGAAGAGAATTTAGGAGTGGATAGAGCGTATGTCTAGATATATTATTGAAGTTATTCGTTTACGAGGCGGTAACGAATATTAAAAGAGCTATAAAGAAGGGGATGAGCGGCCCTATAATTTAGCTGATCGAGCAAATTAGTATATATATAATTATATAAAATATTATATATAGATTATAAAGCTATTTAAGAAATTTATTAAAATGCTAGAAATGCTAAGAATGTTAAGGGTTTTAGCGTATATTTAGGACTTTCCGTAGTAACCTTCGTATATTTCTTATATTTCTTCTTTTTATCAGATATAAATTCTTATTTTAAAGCTTTAAAAGTTTATTTAGAAATATAAATAAGAAAGACTTAATATAATAATTATAGAAGATAAAGCCTCGATATATATATTAAAGTATTAAGAAGCGATATTTATATTATTTAATATTATTAGAATAATTTAATACGATAACTCTTTAAATCTTAATATAATTAAGTCTTATTAGCTATAAATAAAACGTCGTATTACTTAAAAAGATATATTAAGAACTTATAAGAAAGTCGAATAATAGTAACTATATTATTAAAAGTATAAGTTTATTTAAAAGAGAATTTAGAAGTAAATAAAGCGAATATCGAGATATATTATAAAGATAATATATCTTAAAAATAATAACGAGTATAGAAAAGATCGTAAGAGAGATAATATACGATTATATAACTTCGCTAAGCGAGCTAATAAGTATATATATAATTATATAAACTATTATTATTAAATAAATATAACTATATAGAAATATTAAGAATATTAAGAGTATTAAGTATTTTAGCGCTATCTAGAACTTTTAATATCGATCTTTATATATCTATTCTTTTAATAAGAGAGATATAAAAGAGCGAGATTTTAATAGTTATAAACTCTAATTTATTTACTCGCGATAATTTAGTCGATCTAATTAAAAAGCGTAGCGAATTTAAATTTATAATTAGCTATATATATAAATTTAATTTTTTTTAACTTAACTCTATCTTATTCTATTATATATATTAATATATTATCTTATAATATATATTATTAAGATCTCGAATTTATATTAATAAAAAGATATAATATTTAATTCTATTTATATTATACTCGAGTACGATATAATATTATTTAATATAAAATATTCTATAGAATATATTATTTCTTTTTAACTAGTAATCTTAAATTAAAGATTAACTCGATAAGACTTTATTATATATAACGATTCGATATAGAGATCTTAAGATTATTTATAAGTAACTTCGATTTATAATTAATAATCGTTATAAGAAATTTCTTTAAAGAAATTATAGTTATAATCTTAATAAAGTAAACGACTTTATATAAATAATATATTCGAGTTACGAGAATAACCACTTCGATAGAAGCTCTCGAAGGGTTCTCGAAGAGCTTTCGAAGGGTAGAGGGGTTTAGAGAATCTCCTCTTACGGAGGTCGGCATTAAAAGTCCTAGACATGCCAAGATAAGGGTCTAGGTAGGGCTGAGTGCTTAGTATACTTCCAAATTTCATGAATAGCATTATTATTCTTTATTTTAATAAGTACTAGTACTCTATATAATAGCGACGCTATATATATATACGAAGTGTATATATACGAAGTATATATATGCGAAGTATATATATAATAGCGATATTAATAAGATATATAATAGCGATAGTATTAAAGTATTAATTATAGCGTAGAGGAATAAAGGAAGAGTATAAAGACTTCTAGTATATAAGTCTTATTTATATAATATAATAGATAGAAATCTTCTTATTATTCTCTATCTTAATTATCTTTTATTAATATATCTAATATTTAGAGTATTAATTATAATAATAAAACTTAAATTTAAATACTTACTTTAATTGAGACTAAGATTACTATCTAAATTATTACTATAATTATCGAAATATCTCGTTAAATTATTAATCGACTTTAGAAATAAGCTCGTAATAGAGAATACGATTTTACTATATCTAAAAAGCTCTTAATATTATACGTTATAAATAAGCTTAGATTTAAATATCCTCTAATTATTACATTTATACTTAAGAGTATAATTCTAGATATCGTATAAAAAAACCGCTATAGCTGTGAAAAGACTTCTTTTATACTTATTACTAAATAAGAAATCTTATTTATAATAATATTACGAGTACTTAGATATAATAATTTTCGAGTCTATAAAACTATTAAAAAATCGTCTCTTATAGAAGTTATAATATATCTGTAAATCTAAAAAGTAAATTTTCGTACGATTTCCGCCGAGTTCGTATTATAAGTACGATTTAGTCTATTAAGTAAACTTTATCTATATCTAATTCTTTCCGCCAATTCTATTAATTTAGTAACTTTAAAATTTTTACGTAATATACTCTAATATACTCTAAGTACTATTCTATATATATATAATATTAATATATATTATTATTAATATACGTATTATTATACGCTATATTAGAGTATTATCTACGTAATTAATTTTATTAAATCGTCTAATTTTATAGCTAAATTTAAGTTAACGTTAATATTTATTATCGTAAAATCTTATTATTATAACGTCGATTATTAGAACTTTTCTTTTTTTATATATATTACTACTAAACTAATAGAACTAGTAAAAAAGATTAAGATAGTTACTAAATCGACGGAATTTAGACGAATTCTAATTAGATTTACTAATCTAGCGAATTTTATAATTTCCGCGATATACGCGCGATCAGCAATTTCAAATTTTATAGAAACTTTTCAGATTTGCAGATGTAAAAGTACGTTATTAATTCGCTTTACGATATAAGAATTAAATTATAGAAAACTAAAAAAGAGTAATTTAAAGTAATAAGATTAATATAATCTTAAATTCTCGATAGAAAAGAGTGCGTATATAGCGTTAATCTAACGAGATCTTCGTTAAATCTAATATATAACGTCGTTTCGTAAATGCTATAAAGTTTATATTCTAAGAATATTTTTCTTATAATAAAAAGAGTCTTTATTATATTTAAAAAGTCGAGATCGCTATTAAAAAGAAGGAGTATATCGAGAATCTCGCTAAAATTAATATTATTTTAAAATCTAATATTAAATAAGCTTAGAAACTTAAGATCGATATAAGATATATAAGCCTTCGAAATTCTTCTAATAAGAAGCCTATATAAAACTTTACTACTAAGATTAAGAAAGTTATTATTAAAGAAAAGAAGAGGGGAATTAATTAGTATCGCTATTAGAAAAGATATATATTCTTATATTTCTTATATTTCTTCTTCTTATTAAATATAAATTCTTATTTTAAAGCTTCTAAAGTTCGCTTAGAAGTATAAACGAGAAAGACTTAATATAATAATTATAAAAGATAAAGCCTCGATATACGTATTAAAGTATTAAGAAGCGATATTTATATTATTTAATATCGTTAGAATAGTTTAATACGATAACTCTTCGAATCTTAATATAATTAAGTCTTATTAACTATAGATAAAACGTCGTATTATTTAAAAAGATATATTAAGAATTTATAAGAAAGTCGAAAGACGATAACTATATTATTAAAATTACGAGCTTATTTAAAAGAGGATTTAGAAGTAAATAAAGCGAATATCGAGATATATTATAAAGATAATACGTCTTAAAGATAATAACGAGTATAGGAAAAGTCGTAAGAAAGATAATATACGATTATACGACTCCGTCGAGCGAGCTAATAAGTATATACGTAATTATATAAAGTATTATCGTTGAATAAATATAATTATATAGAAGTGCTAAGAATATCAAGAGTGCCAAGTATTTTAGCGCTGTCTAGGACTTTTGGTGCCGACCTCCGTAATTGTATTGATACTATATAGTAGTAATCTTCTCGATCTTCTCACATCCTCGGTAAGCTTTCCACTACTGGGTAGCCCCGCGCCCTAGCACATATTTAGGTTAGCGGCGGACGGGTAAGGCCACTGGTGTCGCGTAGAATTTTTTGTGTAAAAACTGAGTAGCCTCCGCTCCCCCATCGAATCTATCGAATGCCTGAAGAATGGCAAGACTGAATACTCAAACTTCCGTTACGGAACGCCAAAGAAGTTCATCACCACAGCGCACAGGATATAACACGCGCTCTGCCCCTACCACGACCGCCCCATACTTGATAGCACCAGATGTTACCACAGCTCTGCAACGAATCCGCGGCGAATCCGGTAATGCAACCACCAAGAGGAAGCGTGGTCGGCCACCTCGGGACAAGGGTGAAGTTCAGCCAAACAAAAAAGGCAAACTCTCATGCGCACTCATCAATGACTCCGCAAGTGCCTCCCAAACTTCGAGGCATACGCCATTATATGAGGACCGCAGCGGATCGAGCCCGGTGAGGGAACATACTAATCCCGCGAATGAAGCGGGCGCCGGCACTGATCAAGAGAGCGCTAGTTTTCATCAACAGACTGAGAGGGATAATGTTAAAGGTAGAGAGCAAAACGGTGAAGCAAGCAATAAAGAGCTTGTAGAAGGCTGTGGGGAAGCTGTGGAGATTGGTGAAGAGATTGACTGCAAAGACGCGGATGATAAAGATCAGGATTTGGAGGGAGATAATGAACAAGCTTCCACAGTAAGTTTCCGTATCTGACCATTGTTATCCGCCCTCGAACTTTATACTTACCCTTATTATAAGAACATGAGTGTGGAATACGGTCGAGGACGTCTACCTGACTTGGAGGTTGATTCTGAACCTGACTTGTCAGGCCTTCTACCAAGTCCAGCACAAGGAGGTCCCTCATCTCCACCAGCTTTTCTGTCTCCCAATGCCCGCTTGGAACCACTTCATCCGCGAGTCTCATCTACAGATGCAGAAGCGAATCCTTCGCCCCGCAAGCCGATTACGCGCATTCCAGAAACAATATTGACCACTGATAACGGCAAGCCTCAAACAGACACCGAGCGCATTAAAAATCAGGTGCTGGTGCCACAGAAGATTCAAGCACCAGAGACTTCCGTGCCAGGCTCCCAAAGCCACTGTCGAGAAAAGCCGTCCCAGGAGATCGAAAAGACGGAAGTTTCGGCCAGCGACATGCCAATCGAACTGGATGGGGCGAACGATGCCATCTCGGATACAGCCAAACAGGGAACAGGCTATGACTCTAGCCTGGCAGTGTCTGCCGACATACGGAAAGCAGCACTGTCGACTCTCCGACCAGGCGCAATGGTTTCGTCAACAGCGATGGTAGAAGTTTGGAACTGTGTGAGATCGGAGGGTGACTTTGTTTTTGATCCATTGTTCTTCAGTGACGACTCCGTGAAGAGGTACACCCTTAGGCACAAGGCTATGGGTACCAAGGGAAATATTTTTGTACCCATCCATTCCTCGAAGCGGAACCATTGGTATCTAGCCGTCATAGCTACACAGAGTTCTTCGATCTCTGTGTACGACTCATTGGCTAGTGACAACAAAAGTATATCCGTCGACTCGGGGCCACTCATTACGTTGGCGGCAAGCTTGGTTCCCGAGCGAACAGACTGGAGCGTTCGCATGGCAGATTGTCCCCAGCAACCCAACGGTCACGACTGCGGCATATATGTTATAGCCAACACCTGCTGCTTAATGGCGCAACTTCCTCTACCGGAGAAATATGATGGCGACGCCTGGAGGTTAGTGTGTCAATGTCTCTTTCAGGGCTCCAGAGACAACATCGCCTTCGCACAATTGTCAAGTCTTCAGTACAAAGGCACGGGCATCAATTCGATAACATGCTCTCTGAAGGCGGACAGCTTGGACGATGTAATCCCTTACGTTTCGCAAGAGGCTTTCCAGAACGCAAAGCTATGTATCGATACCATGCAAACGCAACAGAAGGATCCACAGTCTTCTTTTGCTTTGATCCGCAACATTCTATCTGTAATTCGGACTTTGCACCAGAACGCTTGTCGACACAGCGATTCCCTGGGGGACCAAATCCAAAGGGAGGCAATTGGGCTGGAGAATCATCTCAAAATGTTAGAGGAATACTCCTCTTTCGTGTCTGTATCCGTCGAGCCCCAAGACTTCTCGCCCGAGACACAGACCGCGCTTTCTTACATACATACGGCGCACCAAACATTAACGAAGAAACACGCGAAATCCGGAACAAGCCTCGAGACTTCGGAGAGAAACAAGGCGCGGATGGGAATTGCAATCTCGATGCTCCAGGAAATGGAAACGATCCTGTGTACGCAAGCAAAGAGCAAAGAACAAAACCTCCGTTCACGCATCGGGAGTTGGCGAGAAGGATTTGATACGGCGAGACGGAACCTGGAACAGCTTCTAGCAGGGGCTTTTAAGTAAGCTCAATAGGGCAGTAGAATATCACTTTCGCTTGCCACGCCGTTTATGTATGTAGGTGTTGGTTCTCGCCTTAGATGTACCCGCGGTCCCTATATCGCTCTCCATCTCAGTGTCAATGTCGACTTGATTTGCGACTAGGGGTTGTCTACGTCTAAGAGCGTGCAAACGCTTTTCAAATTGAGTATTTACGGCTTATTGTGTGCTCTCACATTATGTCCATTTCATTCGTATTTTGTTGTGGTCTATATAAGACCTTTCATTCTGCTGCACTGCACTTGATAGAGTCTGAGTACCGAGTCTACTATTAAAACCGCCTGCACTTCCCGGTCTGATGGCTCGCTTAAATGGCTGGCTGAATAGCTCAATCCAAGGCGATTGGCGACGTATTTGCAATCAGAACTTTTTACCCAATTGGAACTGGCTCCGTTTTGGCCAGGAGGAATCTACAGCAACATCAACCACATGTACCTCTTGAAAACCTTCTGTATCTGATCCACCTTATCTCCGCCCCAGTCTTTTGCTCCGCTCGATACCTCGTTGGTTTGATCCACGTGTCTTTTCAACCCTGTAGTTTTCCACTCATGCTTCATGTAAGGTGTGGCCTCAGGGGCTTGTTCAAAGATAGACGTGGGGCGTCGAAGGCTCATCAGCCATCTGAGCCATACATGAACACGTTGGTAGATAGGTAGATAGGCCGGAGTGGTAATCTTTGGATTTTGATATCTTGTGTTGAAGAATTGAACGATTGAATTCTGACTTGCTCAGCGAAAAGGTCGGATTTGGTGCCTTTGTAGCAGGCTTACTCTGTTGGCTGCTGTGTTGCTTGCTTGCTTGCGTTAAGTAGTATTAGAGACAGACATGACAAGTAACTAGTAGTGGTGGTGGGATCCTTGCTCGCTCCACCAACGAGATACGACCTAAGCAGCACCCCGTGAATAGGATCGCTTATCAGGAAGGATAGCGCTTATTGTGTGAAGCTCTCCAGTTGAGACCTGGACTGGATATGGTATGGCTAGCCAACATTAAGAATGAAAGCTATGAACAAGCCGTTCTCCTGCTGCACCAAGCCAGAAACGGCTGCATAAACACGACACGAAATCGTACCTGTCCCACTCAACTTCTCCCCCTGCTTACGACAGCTTTACTACTCCTTACGAAGATAGCTTCTTCCCCACGCACATTCACCTCCAGCGACGCTCTCGTAACTTGGAATTATGAGTATCCGGGGAAAGGTTAACAATCTATGCTATTGGATCTTCTACAAGAAACCACTCTTGATGAACAGACATGTGATACTGAGATAGCCTTGCGTCAACAAGTCTCAAAGATGGAAGAGATACGCCCGGGTATTCTCACAGATGCAATGCTGAGTAGTCTGCGTAAGTCGCACGTACTGTCAGGTCTAATATTTATCACGATAAGCTTACATACCGTTTCGGAACAGACAAGGTTATCGCAATAGTCTCGGACCTCTGTCCTCAGTTCGAAGACTTTTCTCTTGTCTTCTATATGGAAAAAGACATAATGAACCACGCATTTGGTGCCTACGTTGAGGCGTATGCGATAACTATCACCAGATCTAATTATATGGACTTATCTCCTTCGTCGCTCTTGATCTTCCCCACGTGGAGTCATACTATAAGATTCATTAACCAATATGTTCTGATTCCCTTTCTACCAGAACCTAGGCTCTACAGCCTACAGGTCAAGTCCGAAATCCGCTTTCAGATGAAACAACTCATCGATGAATCTACGGTAGCTTTGAATAGGATTAATATCAGTAGCGAGGTTTGATAACAGTTTTTATAGCATTTTACATATTCTAGAGAGGTAATTATATATATTCGAAAGTATTCGATATCTAATAATACTCGATTTTAAATTCGATAAGTTCGACGTAATATTAAAATATCTATCTTTTATTAAAATTCTATAATAACTCGATATAAAATAATAAATAATATTAAACTTTTACTCTTAATAGTATTAATATATCTAAAAATTTAATTTATTATTTTTTAAGTTTTAATAATCTATTAATTCGTAAAAAATAATAATACTATCTTTTCTTCTATTATATCTTATTTTATTATTTCTTCTTCTATTATATCTTCTTTAATTATATTCTTACTACTTTTTATCTCTTTTATCTCTTTTATCTCTTTTATCTCTTTTATCTCTTTTATCTCTTTTATCTCTTTTATCTTTTATCTCTTTTAGTCTTTTATCTTCTTTAGAGTCTTTTATCTTCTTTAGAGTCTTTTATCTTCTTTAGAGTCTTTTATCTTCTTTAGAGTCTTCTTAATACTCCCGTAAGAGCTATTACTAATAATATCTCTTTCTTTAAAAAACTTATTCTCGAGCTTAAAAAGATAGTATAAAGATAGTAATATTTTATTATTATAGCGAAGAATATTTTAAAATTAAAATATTAAATATTTCGATAAGTATTATCAGCGATATTAAATATATATTTATTATCTACTTTAATAATTAATAATATTAAAATTATATAAGTTATATAACTTAATATTAAAAAGCGCTTATTAAATTCTTTTTAATATTTAATAATATTTTTAATAAGATAAAATATTATTTACTATTAATTTAAAGATTAATATTTAGAATAATATTTAGAATAATACTTTATCTTTTAATTTATATTAATTAAACTCGTTAAAAAGTAATATTAAATTATTATTATTATAAGATATATTTAAATAAATATCTAAATCTTAAAAACGATTATATCGCTATTTTATAAAATTAATAAATTAAAATATTATTTAAATAGAATCTTTATTATATTTATCGAAATTCTCTCTAAAAGTATTCTAATAAAATTTATTCTAATTTATTATCTCTTATTAAAAGTAAAAGATTTTATTTTTTATTTTAAAATCTAATAATATAGCTTTATTATAAAGATATTTAATAAAAGATTAAATTCGTTTATAATATTTAAAAAGCTTATCTTATACTATATTTAGAGATTTATATATTATAATTTTCTATAATATATACTTCTTTTTAAATTAATTTTTAATATTCTTTAAATAATTAAAGAATTTATTATAAATTTTAAAGATTTAATATATAATTAATTTTTTTATTATATTAATTAATATATATATAATAGAATAAGATAGAATTAAATTAGAAAATCTTAAATTTATATATATAGTTAATTATAAATTTATTAGATCTACGCTTTTTAATTAGATACCGCGGGTAAATAAATTAATATTTATAATTATTAAAAATCTATATATAAAAGTCTTATACTTTAAAATAATTAGCTCTCTAAAAATATTATTACTTTATAATTTCGTAAATTATAGAGCTTAATTTACGCTTTCTAACGATATAAAAATAATAAAGTTTAATCTATTATTAATAAATTAAATAAATATTTAAATATAATAATTATATTAGACGCGTCTAAGATCGAATAATAATTCTTTTATCTATTTATATAACTATCCTTCTTTTATTATTCTATTAATTTACTAATATAAATATATTTATTCTCGATACCCCTCGCGGAAAAATTACTAAACGCTTTAGATATATATATTTCTTTTATCTACCTCTTAAAGCTTTTATTAATATTCTTAAGCTACTTTTTAACGAATTCGCTATTACTAGTAATCGAGGTTGTAATAAAATCTAATAGCTATCTACTAGAGAGAAGAAGTAAAAAAAGAAACTATAATAGATAAATGCGGAGAATACTATAAAGAAATTAAGCGGTAATAAGACTATTATCGTTAAGAATACGGTTTAGCTCTCTAAGATTTTATATTATATTAATTATTTACTTAGTTAACTACTTAACTAGTTACTTAATCTAATATTTTATAAAAAAAGAAGTAAGAGAAGAAATTATAATAGATAAATACGAAGAATATTGCGAAGAAACTAAGCGGTAATAAAACTATTATTATTAAGAATACGATTTAGCTCTCTAAGATTCTATATTATATTAGTTATTTACTTAATTAATTATTTAACTAGTTACTTAATCTAATATTTAATAAAAAAAGAAGTAAGAGAAGGAATTATAATAGATAAATATGGAGAATATTATAGAGAAATTAAGCGATAATAAGGCTATTATCGTTAGAAAGACGACTTAGCTCTTTAAGATCTTACGTTATATACTCTCTATAATTTTATATTAAATTATTACTTAATAAGCGAAGAATATTATTATAACTTAATTTATTATCTCTATTATATTAATATAATATATTACTATAATAACGTTATAAGAGAAGAATCTATTACGATAATTATAGCTAATTAAGTCTCTATAGAAGAAATATCGAATAATATATATTTAAACGAATTAAAATCGTTCGATATCTTACTTTAATAGCTATTTTATTATTTAAAAGATTTTACTACGATAGAAGATAATATAAGATTTATATTACTAATTATATTACTAATTAATATATTATCTTTATTTCTTTCTAATATTTCGATACTTCTTACTATAAGAATATAATCTTTCTCTATTTTTTATAAGTAATTATTATAAATTAATTCTTTATACTCGATATATCTTTCTAATTAGATCTTAGCGTATCTCTCTTTATATATATATATTTATATATTATATAGATTAAATTAATTTTATAGTAGTAAAAGTAGATTAAAAACGTATAGTAAGCGATTAGAGTTCGATTTAACTTAGAATTAGAGCTAAAATTCGATTTAATTTAAAAGAATCTAACTCTATAAATTTAATTTATAAATCTTTACTTATTTATTATATAAAGATATAAAATAACTTAATAATATTAATTAAACATTTAATTTATAATTATTCTAAATTATTAAATTAAAAATAGAGTATTTAAATTTATAGAAAACTCTTTAAATTTAATTTTAATTAATAATATTATATAAATATATATAATATAAAATTTTATCTTATTTTTATATTCTAAAAGACTTTAAATATCTTTAAGATATTAAGTTTCTTTTTTTTAAAAGTGCTATAGAATTAATAGTTTAACTTAATCTTCTCTTACTTAAGTTTTTTCTTCTAAATATTATTAAAAAAAATTTAAAATAAATTAAAGTTAATAAAGATAATAATCTTTTAAATTTATAATATAATATTTAATTAATAATTAGAATTAATTATAAAAATAATTAGAAATCTTATTTTCGCTAATATTAATAAGATATTTAGATTTATCTTTTTTCGAACTTCGTTAAAGTTTATACTCTTATTTTATATAGTCTAAAATTTCTTATTTATTAAAATAATTTAATTTTATTAAATAAATTTTTAATTATTAGCTAAATAATATAAGCTAGATATAAAAAATAATTAAATTTTATTATAATAAAATTATACTAAATATTAATTTATAAAATACTATTCTTAAATATCTTTTTTAAATATTTTAATATACTTATAACTATAATCTTATTATTAAAAATACTATTAATAATAATCGCCGAGATTAAATATTTAATTTTATAAATTTAAACTTCTTTTATATAATAGCGATAAGTTTTTTATTAATATAAAAATTCGAAATATATTAAAAGACTAAAAGAACTTCGTAAAGATTTTATTTAAGATTAATAAAATACGCGTTAATAGCGAGATAGCTTTATTTATTCTTAAAAAATTAATTATCGTAAAATAATTTTTTTTTAAATATTATTTTATAAAAAGATATTTAAAAGTTTAAGATAAATCTCTTAATATTAAATTAGAATTTTTATTTTTATTAGAACTTAATAATTATATAATAAAATCGAGATAAAGATATAATCTCTATAATATAATATTATTAATATAATAAAATAAAAGTTATAGAGATATAATAGCTTAAATAAATTAATTATTTTAATTATCTCGATATATTAAAATCGTATATTATTATTAATTTTTAAGATTAAATATTTATTTTATATTTAATTAGCGTAATTCTAATTACTTTTCTAAATATTATTATTTACACTTTATTAATAATCTTTTTATTTTTTTAAAGCTTTTAATTCTTTTACTATCGCTAATTTTAAATATTATTTTATTTATAAATAATCTAAAAAGTTTATTATTTTATTATTTATTAATAGATATTAAATAGTATAATAATCTCTCTAATATACTATTTTTAACTTTTCTTTCATCTTTATAATAATCTTAATATAATAATCTTATATAATTATAAACTTAAGAGTCTTTTATAAAAAAAAATTTAGATTATCTTTTTTTAGATTATCTATATATTACTTAGTAATTCTTTATTATTTAAAAAATATTTTTTTATTTAAAATTCTAAATATATAGTAAGTTTTATTTTTATTCTATATTTTAAAATTAATTATATCTATAAAAGTATAAATAACTTTATCTATATTAAAGAGTTCTATAAAATTAAATATAATTTAATTATTTTAAAAAAAAGATTAATTTTTAAATATTTTAATTTTAAAGAAAGCGAAGATCGCTATTTTAATAATATAAAAATAAATAATATAATAAAAATAATTTATAAAGTAGAATATAATAAGAAATAAAATAATTTATATAATAAAAATAATTAAGAATATAAATAATTTAGAAAGTTTATTATATTCGATATTATTTAATAATTATAATAATTATTAATTAAATAATCTTTATATAGCGATTTATTTTCTTACTTATTCTCTTACTTATTCTCTTATTTATTCTTTTAAAAATTATAAATTATTTTATTTAAGCGTTAATATTTAAATTAATTATTCTAATTTTTTAATTAGTTATTTTATTTTTTTTTTTTATATATAATTATATTCTATAATAGTAATATTATCTTCTTTAACTTAAAGATCTTCTACTTAATCTTATTTAATTTTAAAATATTCTATTAAATTTCCTTTAGCTTCGCCTTTATTATTCTCTATTAAATTTAAAATCTCTTATTTTAGCGCTAGAGTCTCTTATTTTAATAACTTTACTTTTTTTAAAAACGATATTTATAAGGATCGTAAGAGTCTAAAGAGTCTAAATCGAATATAGTTTAAAGCTATATTAGATTTAAGAGAATTATTTCTCTAATATAATTATATAATAATATTAAATATATAATACAGATATTAATAATAGAAGTTTAATCTTTCTTACTAATATATTATTTAAAAGATATTTCTATTAAATTCTTTAGAATTTAGTCTATATTATATAGTAATAATTAAATTACTATTATTAAATTATATATATTTTTAAATTTTATTATAATTCTAAATTCTATAACTCTTAGCTATCTACGTTAATAAGAGATATATATTTAACTTTTAATAGTATTACTATTATAATCCTCGCTATTACTTATAAAATATTATATTTATTTTAAAATAGTTTAAATAAAAATAATATAAAATCGAGATTTCTAATAATAATATAGATAAAGAAAGTTTTTATATAAGATCTTTTAATTCGAGTAATAATAATATATAATACTTTATTTCTTAAGATAATAAGTTTATAAATACTCTTATTAACTTAATAGAATTAATAGAATAGTAAAAAAAGAATAATTATATAAATAGATAAAAGAATTATTATTCGATCTTAAACGCGTTTAGTATAACTATAATATTTAAATATTAATTTAACTTATCTATCGCTAGTTTAAGAGAAATCTATAGAGAAGAATATATTTATTTAAGCTCTTTTTAAGAGTTTTTTAACGCGTTTATAAGTAGTAATAGATAGCTATTAAACTCGCTTACGGCCTCGATTATTAATAATAATAAATTCGTCGAGAGATAGTTTAAGGGCGTTAATAGGGGCTCTAAAAGGGGGATAGAAGAGATATATATATCTTATAGATTTAATAATATAAGAGCGAGGGGTAGAGAGAGTAAATATATTTATATTAGTAAAATTAATAGAATTAATAGAGTAATAGAGAAATAATAATTATATAAATAGATAAAAGAATTATTATTCAATTTAAATATTAGTCTAATCTATTAATAGTAGATTAAACTTTATAATTTTTATATCGTTAGAAAGCGTAAATTAATCTCTATAATTTACGAGATTATAAAGTAATAGTATTTTTAGAGAGCTAGTTATTTTAGAGTATAAGACTTCTATATATAGATTTTTATAGATTTTTAATAGTTACGAACGTTAATTTATTTACTCGCGATATTTAACTAAAAAGCGTAGATCTAATAAATTTATAATTAATTATATATATAAATTTAAGATTTTCTAATTTAGCTCTATCTTATTCTTTTATATATACTAATTATATAGAGATAATAATATTCATTTATATATTAAATAATTTATTTAAAAGATAATATAAATCTTAATAATTTTCTTAACGATATAAATAATTAGTTAAATAATTACTTATTTAATCTTTATATTAAAGCTTTAAATTTAAAAAAATCTTAAAATCTTCTAGCTATAAAAAGAAACTTATGAAAAAACTAGATAAAATAAGTCTCTAATTATTTACGCTCTCGATATAAAGATCGTAAAAAAAAGTATATTAAGATTTTTATTTATAAAGATTAAAAATTAATATTAAAAGTAAGAAAGTAAGTATAATAATATAATATTTTATTAAGTAATATATATATATAATTAATAATAATTTAGCTATTACTTTATAAGAGATTAAAAAATATTAGAAATTAATTAATTTACTATTTTTAAGAAGATTTTTCGTTTATATAATACGAGAGGTTATTAATATAATATTATTATCTTATTATATTATATAAATTTAGATTTTTATATTAAATATATTATAAGAAGCTATCGAAGTAATTTTAATATCGAAATTTTATTATATATTAGTTTTTTATTAAGTTATTATTCTAATATTATTTATAGTAAAAGAGTTATATTAATAATTAAAGATATAAAGCTTATATAAATAATATATCGATATATAATAGAAGAAAATATATAAAAAATAAGAATAAGATAATTAAAAGTATTTTACTTAGATAGAAGAGAATTAAGATATTCGATATAAAATAGAATTCTAATTATCTTTCTAATTATCGAAAAATATATAAATTTATTATTTTAATAATAATCTCTTTATATCTTCTTTATTAGCGAGAATTTCTTATTTAAAGAAATATATAATTAATAATTTTAATACGAAAAATAAGATCTTAGATTCTTAAATTTTAAAGTATTATAAGCTAAATAATAGTTATAAATAATTTTAATATAAATTAGATTAAAAGTAAGAATCTAAATATAATTTTTATTATTAATAAGAAGATTACTAAGAAAGAGATAGTATTTAGTATTAATCTATATTTCTAAATATATAAATAGAATATAGCTAAATTATAAAACGCGCTTATAGATTAAATAAGAATTTAAATAATTTATAAATATAGATTTTTTCTACGAAAGCTCGTTAAGATAGTCTACGAGAGTATAAAATTTCTAATATCTCTACGTTCTTATATCGTCGATAGCTTTATCTATAAAAGTATTTAATAAAATAAAAATATCGAGATTAAAGACTAATCGATAAATATTTTTTTCTAACTTATAAAAATACGCTTAAAACTTAATTAAATATTAAGAATTAGAAATTTATACTTAATTATTATAAAGTATTATTTTAACTCTACGCGAAGTCTAAAATTTAAGATTTAAATTATAAAATTAATTATATTTATTACGCGTATAAGATAAGAAAGAAATATTAGATATAGATAAATAAAGAAACGCTTAAGACGTAATAGTAATTATTTTAATAAAGAATTTTAAGCGATAATATTAATTATATATATATATCGAAAATATAAAATAAAATATTAAATTTTTAAACTTTATAATATTATAAGCTAAATAATAGTTATAAATAAATTTAATATAAATTAAATTAGAAATAAGAATTTAAT
Organism: Letharia columbiana; assembly: GCF_014066305.1. Taxonomy (NCBI): domain Eukaryota; kingdom Fungi; phylum Ascomycota; class Lecanoromycetes; order Lecanorales; family Parmeliaceae; genus Letharia; species Letharia columbiana. Next base: position 54,392 of record NW_023501074.1, read on the forward strand.
ATAATAATAAGAATTTAAAATATTATTTATAAGATTAAAGAAGAAAAAATTAAAAAGTTAAGAAAGAAAAATAAGAATAAATTTAATAGAAATATTAAAGCTAGTAAAAAGAAAGATTTAAAGAAAATAAGATATATACTTAACGAATATAAATATCTAAATAATTTAAATAGTCTTCTAAATAGTAATATTTATAAAGATATAGATATAAATCTTAATTAAAAAGTATTATTTATTTCTAGATATATCTATAAGTAAAAAAAAGATATCGTAATCGAAAAGAATTATATTTTAAAATCGATTATAACTCTTAATAGAAATATTAAAGAAGCTTATAAGATAGATAGCGTAAACGATTAGAAACTTAAGAATATAAAGTTATTACTTCGCTATTATTAAGTATAAGAAGTAACTTTTATAAAGAATTAAGAGATTAATAGTAAAGAGTTATTAAGTAATCTATTAGTAAGTCTACTATCTTTTAATTATTATAAAAGAATTTTTATTAACTCTAAAACTTTAAAGGGAAATATTATAGATCTTAATAAGATTTTAATAATAATTAATTTAATTAAAGGTAAATGATAGACCTCTTATTATTAATTAAATATCTTTTCTTATTCTCTATTAATTTCGTCTATAAAGATTGTTAATTAATATCTCTTTAATAAGACTAGCTAACTTACTATCACTTAGCGTAAAATATTATTAAAATATATAAATTTAAATTACTATATTATTTAATAGCTAAAAAATTAAAATTAATAAAGTATTTTTTTATTTATAATTCTTATTATATAGCTTTTTAGTATCTATATTATAGTTTATAAATATTTATCTTATTTAATAATAAATTTCTTTTCTAATTAATATAATTACTTAAAAGAAATTCTATTTTCTCTTATATTTATTATAAATTCTAATTTTCTTTAACGCTATAACTTATTTCTTTATTTAAACTTTAAATTTATCGTAATATTAAAATAATCTAGATTTCGAATAAAGAGTATAATATATAATATAAGAATTAGCGTTTAATATAAGAGGAAGAAATTATATTATAGAATTCTAAATATCTTTCTAATTAATAGATAATAAAATCTATTATAATCTCTTTTTTAAACTTTTATATTTAAGTATTTATATCTTAATAATAAAAATAAAAAGTAATTCGAAATTTTATTATTATAGTTATTAACTATTATTCGAAAAATCTCTTTTACTCTATTATTATCTTTATTTAATCTTTATTTATTTAATATATAATTATAATTCTCTAATTACTATTTAGTTAAGTCTAATAAATCTAGAAAATTATTATTATTCGTATTAAATTACTATACTATTAAATTTCTTTATACTATATACTCGATCTTCTTAAAATAAATATATAAAAATATTAGATTAAATTTTAATTAATTAATCTAGATAATTTTTAATATATCTTTATTAAAGAGAGAGTAATAAATAAAAAAGATATTTACTATAAGATTTATCTATATATAATTATATATTTTTTTAATCTAAAAATTATAAATTAATAATTTTATATATATAAGAAATAATAATAATATATTTTATAATCGATCTTAGAAGAATAGTTCTATATTATAAAATCTCTATACTTATATTTTTTAATTATATAATAAGATTTATAGTTATAAAAATTAATATATATTATTTTCGCTTATAGAGATTAATAAGCTCTCTATTAAAAATTTTAAATTATTATAAAGATAAAAAGTAATCTTTATTTATAAAATTATTTAATTATATTAAATAATCTAATTAATAACTTCAAGTTATTATCTAATAATATACTTATCTCTTATTTTTTCTCTTAATTTATTTATTTTAAAATTAAAAGATAGATAGAATTATTTAATATTTTCTTCTCTATTAAACTCTTTTTATTATAGAATTATATTCTTATCGTTATTAATAGCGCTTTTCTATTTTTATTTATTTAAACTTAATTATATAACTAATATAGATATATATTTTCTTTTAAAATATTAAATAGAAAAATTATATATATTAATATTCAATAATATTATAATATAATTAGTCTTATTATTTATAAAAGTATATATCTTTAATCTCTTATAATATCTTTTTCTACTTCTCTAAATTTATACTTTTAAATCTATTTATATTTTTAACTTTATCTCTTATAATCAATATTATATTAAGATTAATATTATATACTTTTTATAAATAAGCCTTAAATAAATTATATACTTTAAGAGCTATTATATATTAATAAGATTTAATAATATAAAAATTCTAAGAATACTCTTCTATTATTTTATACTTATAATTTTTAATATTAATTAAATAATTATAAGATCTTAATAGTAATAAAAATAAAAAGAATTTAATTAAAAGATTATTATTATAAAGTATTTACTAAAAAATATTTATATCGTCTACTTCTATATATATAATTAAAATTTTAAATATAGTTTTACTTTATAATAATAAAGAACTTTATCTTCTATTTTTAATAATTATTTATTTATAATTCTATTATTATTTATCTTCTCGCTATATAAAATTACTATTATATTAATTTTATATTATATATATTTATTAAATCTATAAATAATAATATTTAAAAGATATTTTACGAGAAGAAAATAAAATATAACTTCTAAGTATCTTTTTAATTATTATAATATTATAATAAATAAAAAAAAAAGAAAAAAAGAAAGAAGTAGTATATAAAAAATTTATAATTTTAATCTTAATTTATAGCGCTTATATAAAACTTAAAATAATAATTAATATAAGTAAAGGCATATGAATTAAATTTATAGAGTTGAATTTTTCTAAGTTAAATCGAATTTTAGCTTTAGCTCTAAGTTAAATCGAACTCTAATCGCTTACTATACGTTTTTAATCTATATATATATATATATATATATAGGGAGAGGCGCGCTAAGGCCTAATTAGAAAGGCGTATTAAGTATAAAGAATTAATTCGTAATAATTACTTATAAAAAATAGAGAAAGAGTATCGAAATATCGAAAAGAAATGAAGATAATATATTAATAAATAATATAAATTTCATATTATCTTCTATCGTAGTAAAATTATTCGAATAATAAAATAGCTATTAGAGTAAGATATTAAACGATTTTAATTCGTTTAAATATATATCGTTTAATATTTCTTTTATAGAGGCTTAATTAACTATAATCGTCGTAGTAGATTCTTCTCTTATAACGTTATTATAGTAATATATTATATTAATATAATAGAGATAATAAGCTAAGTTATAATAGTATTCTTCGCTTACTAAGTAATAATTTAATATAAAACCGTAGAGAGTATATAACGTGGGATCTTAAAGAGTTAAGCCGTATTCTTAATACTAAAAATCTTATTATTACTTAATTTCTCTATAGTATTCTCTATATTCGCTTACTATATTAATTTCTCTTATACTAGCTAAATAAATTAATATAAAATTATAAAGAGTAAATCTATTATATTTTTACTGCTAATAACTATCTTTATAATATTCTTTATAGTATTCTCTATATTCGTCTATTATAGATTCTTCTCTTATTTAATTAAGTATAAGAGTATTAAGTATTAGAATCGGTATAGATATAATATTAATATAGATATATTAAATAAGATAATTAAGATATCGAACTATGTAGGTGGGAAGAAGATATGATATAGTAGGGGATATCTCCGTTAAGGCCCGCTAGTTATAGAATTAAGAAATATATTAAGAGTACGCTTATAATACTACCCCTCTTCGTTAAATTATATCCTATAATTAATGAGTGGAAAGGTAGAAAAATGGGTATGTATATATGCTTGACGCCTGAAAAATGATAAAAGTAGTAAAGAAATAATCGTATTCGGGAACCTTAGTATCGTATCTTTCTTTATAAGAGGTATCGCGGATAATAGTAGCTCTTTATACTTACGCTATAGCGACGTTACTAGCCAAGGTGTAAACGTATATAGAGAGTTTAGTCGAGAGGAAATCGGTGTAATATAACAAAAATCGTATTCCTAGGCGTAGGGGTAAATAATAGCGATTTTCGAATCCGTATTTAAGTGAATAAGATATTGATAGAATAATACGACGTGATTAATTAAGGGCTCCCGAATCGAATCGAGTTATAAACGCTAAAAACTCTAATTTAATATTAAATAACTTTAGTGTAATTCTCTCTATAGTATATTATTTAGCTAATATCAATTATATTTTATAATGGCGATAGCGTAGTTTATATATATGCTAATATAACTTCGAAAGATCTTTAAAGTTATATTAATAAAAGGGGCTTACGCGAAAAATTATATATAAAATAATTCCCGATTAATATAGGCTTAAGGAATCGATTCTCGAGTTTAAAAAAAATAAGGCTATTATAAAGATATCGAACGGTTTTAATTCGATTAAAAATAAGGTATTCTCTATTATCCTATAAATTAATCCTTTATAAATAAAGCTCTTCGAAATATTATTTATAAAAGTCGTTTACTAGATCTTGGCAATTTTCGAATTTACCGCCGTTCGCATTATATTAGATAGAGTTATTATTAAGATCTTCTCACTTAACCTTATACTTAAGATGACTATAGATTAATTTAGAATCAAGTATTTCTTTAATAACTTATTCGATCTAATCGTTAATAGTAATATATTTCGACGAAGAATTTATCTATTCTAATAATAGATTATTTATCGCGAGACTTAAGAGATTAAGATAAAAGACGTCGTAGATTCTTATATTTAGCGGAAATTTTAGACGATAAGAGATTTTAATAAGGCCTATAATCTTAAATAAATCGAGTTTTTTATAATTTAATTTATAAGAAGGACGATCGAAGATAATATTCTTACTATTTAGAAAGACCGCATCGTCTATTTAAAAAGTAATCTTTTATTAATACTTATTAGCTTACGTAATCATAACCTTTTAAGCGTAATTTATATTACTTTAGATATACTTAAGAACTTATTCTATATAGTTCGTAATATCCTTTACCCGAGTAGTATTAAAACGCTTATATATAATCTTATAGTCGATAATATTCAAGCTAAAAATCATTCGAGAATAGAATTTCTTATTTATAAGAAAAGGTAAGATATCGATAGTCGATAAGATAGTATTATTATCGGCGAACTTGATAATAGATAGCTATCTTATCTAGTCGTTCTATATATAATTATAATATATTCGAAGATAACGCTTTATATTCTAATTCGCTCGTTTAATCTATTTATCGATTTTAAGATAAAAAACTATTAATAACTTAGTTATAATATCTAATCTCTCATAAAAAGACTTTCATATAATAGCTATAAATTAAAAACCTCGATTTGATATTATTAAGGCCGACAGACCGTATAGACGAAATACTTTCTTAAATAGTAAGTTAACTATCTTCTCAGCGATAGTGCCTTTATCGATATCGAAATAGATTATATAATAACGTTTTTTAATAAATCGATTAATCGCTATTTAAATAGCGTTATAGTTATTAGATATAAGTAAGCCTATAACGAAGTTAACCGATATATCTTACTATCGCTTCTATAAGATTAATAGAGGCTATAGTAAACTATACTCTCGATTATAAGACGTTTTAGCCCTTTAATAGATATAGTAATTCTAAACGTAGATAGTTACGATAGTTCTTATATCTTATTAATAATATTCTCTTTTAAGTAGCTTATAAGTACGTGTTACTCCGAGATATTCGTAGAATAATTAATTATTTACCTCTCGAATAACATCGATATATATATTATCGAATATTTATAAACGATTTTAATAATAAAGTATCTTATCTTATACGAAGCATTTACTAAGAGTAATCCCTCGAAACTTATTCTTATTTTCGACGATAGCCTTACGAATTTTCATATAATACTTATCTTTCTTATTAGCCCCTATTATCTTATAATAGATAGAGTTATCGATTATATATATATCGATATATTCGCTATCTAATTTTAATCGATTAGAGATAAGAATTATTTAATACTATTAGCGTAATCGTTCGTTTTTAAGATCGATTAGTTTATATCTAGCTATTCGTATAAATATATTTACCTTAACGTTCTAAGGCTCTAATCGATAGATGATCTTTATATTAAATTCGAATAGTATATTCAAATAGCGAGCCTAATAACGACTAAGGTCTCTTTCTTCGGCGAAGTATATTAAGCTCTTATAATTCGTGAAGATTTTAATAAAGATATTGATATATTTTAACTTAGAACGCTAGTATTTAAAATAGCGAATAATAGTTAATAACTTCTTATTATAGATCTAATAGTTATATTTAACTAGAGTAAGATTCTTACTATAGAAAACTATCGAGTAAAGTACTCCCTTATTATTATATTAAAAAAGAATATCTTTATTAACGTAGTCGAAAGAGTTAATCTCTAGAACGGCCTTCTTTATTCTATCGAAATAACGTAGAATTAAAACTTTAGTAACAGCGACTTTAAGAAAGTAGAAGGCCTCTTAATATGCTGGGGACTAATTAAATATAATTTTTTTACGATGAGTTTTATTATAAGTTTAACTATTTTAGAGAAATCTCTAATAAATCGTTAATAAAAATTATAAAATCCGATAAAGGCCTATATCTCTTTAAGATTAATAGGTGTAATTCACTCGATAATAGTCTAAATTTTAATAGAGTTTATTTATAACCCGTCTATAGATATTAATAAGTCTAGAAACTTAATTTCCTAGACGTAGAATTCGCACTTAAAAATATTTATCTAAAGGCCGGCGTCCCTTAATTTCTAAAGGATTTATCTAACGTGTTAAATGTATTTCTTTTTTATCTTACTATAAATAAATATATTATCGAGATAGATCTAATAGAAATCGTTTAGATATTTAAATAGAATATTATTTATATATTATTAATATATAGCTAAGCCGTTAATTAGACCGAAGGAGAGGATTTAATACTTATATACTTTAAGAAAGATAATAAAAGTAGTAAAATCCTCGCTATTGGAATATATACGTAGTTTATTAAATGCGGCTATAATATCTAATCGAGTAAGGTATTTATATCCCTAGATCCTTACTAAAACCTTATCTATTAATAAAATTAAGTATCGGTTTCTTTTAATAATAGCGTTTAGCTTTTAATAGTTCACGTAAAAATGTAATTCTTTATTCGACTTTTCTATAAATAAGATAGATAAGGCGAATAGTATATAACTTAGTATTATAAATCCCTTCTTTAAATATTCGTCTAGATACTTCTTTATCTATTTTAGTTTATATTTTAATATTAGATAGATTCTACTTTTCGAAAGTTTCATTTTATCGGAGCTATCGTTGAATTTCAACTTATAATTATAAGGACGGTATAGGGGAAGTATATCCGCCTTAGTCCTATCGAAAATGTTAAGATAGTTATAATACTTTATAAATAGCTTATATTTTACCTTTTTAGAACTAATCTCGTCGATGCTATTAATCTAAATAGAGTAATTAAAATCGTAATATCTTTTATATTTCTTTTCTAAGTTATAGAAATAAGATTTATTAACTAATATATAAGGATCGCAAGGTATTCGAGTAATAAAAGGTATATATTATATTGGCGAGTTATTATAGATCTCATTTATTATTAATATAAATAACTTATTATTTTTTTATAGGCTAGCTAATAATAGATCGCTATATTAATCTTAGTAATATTAATAGACTTAGACTTTTTACTATTCTCGTTCTTATTTAATATAAAGATATTCGAATTAGTCTTGTTATCGTAAGTGAGTAAGGGAAGACTTTATCGTTTTAGTATAATAGATAAGAGAGTAAGTAATATAGATAGCCGAAGCTCCGGAGTTAATAGAAAGGAGAGTTCGTTTATTATTAATATCTAATTATTATTATAATTACATCGATCGAGTAGAAAGAGTATCTTATCTTATAACATATTAAGGACTACCCCGTATTTGTTCATCTAAGATTTTTTAACTATTATATCGTATTTTAATAATATAATTAGTATTAAATATATTCCTTCTTAATAGTCTTTTATTATTACTATAAAAAGTAAATAATATATAATTAATCGTTTTACGATCTGGCTATTATAATCTCTTAGCGGTTTAAATCGTAATAGTAAGAGTGATTCTAGATATAAGACTTTATATATCGCTAAGACTAAGAATTCGTTTATAACTATATAAGCCTTAATATATCTATTATCTATAAGAAAGTTCTTAAATAAGTAGATTCTTTTTTATAAAGAAAGCGTAACTTATATATAAAAAGGACGATGTGCTAGGGCGTTATTAAAAGCGTTTACTAGATATACTTTATAAGTATCTCTTATCGTAACTTTAAAAGAGGTTATTTATTTTCTAAATTCGAAGAAGAATCGTCGTTACTCGTAGTATCGACGTTATTAATTTCGAATTCTTCATCTATTTTTATCGCGTAAAGTTATACTTTCTCGAAGGCCTTTTTATCGATCTCGATTTAAGTAATTATTATATAGTTTTTCCGGTAATAGCCTTTCTTACCGCAGTTATAGTATATTAGTTCCCTCGACTTTAAATTAATTATAATATTTAGAGACGTAGTAATTATACTTAAATTAGACTCGATAATAAATATAAGATATATATTAATCGCGGGTGCTATCGTTAATATTTATATTATAATTAACTTAATAATAGTTTTTATAAATTTAAAATCCTTATAATTAGCATATTATAAGTTATCTAGCTTTCGAAGATATTCTTTTATAGTCTTTAAGATAGTAAAACCTTCTATAATCTATTATATCTCCTTTAGTTTCTTTCTTAATTTCTTAAAAAGATAGTTCTCTAGTATAAGAGTTTTATTATAGCTAAGAATAGTATCTAATTAAATAAAGTCTAAATAGAAATCGATAAAGGGTTAGATTTTTTATTATAGAGTATATATATTATATAATATATTATTACGTCGATTTAAGTTCTCGTAGATATTAATTAACTTATTTATAATCTTAATAAAAGATTAATATAGATTAATAAAGTTTCGAAGTCTTCTATATATTGTATATTATATAATCTTATCGTCGAGTTATAAGACTACGTAAGCTATCTTAAAGTTCTCGATAAGATAATAATCGCTATTAGTCTTAAATTTCTATTCTATTTTAAAGAATTAGTTATTCTAGATAGAATTAATACTATTAATAAATAGAGGTAAATTTAAAATCTTAATTAATTTATCTTTTAATTATTTAGGCGTATATTTCTTCTCGATTAAGGATAGCTATAAGTCTTTTATAGACTATAGATTAAGATTATTAACTTTTCGCTATAGAGAAGTTATATTCTTCTAAAAGTCTTAGACTAATTAGTTTATCTTCTCGATTATTCTATAAGTCTAATATAAATTATTTATAACTAGATTCTTTTCTATTACGGCGATATAATATCGAGTAATAATCTTTCGAAAATCGTCTCGCTTTTAATAAATCTTATTTAGTATAACTATGAATTTGTTAGATTAATATTTAGCTTAATATTATAATTATAGAGTATTAGCGATATTTTAAGATGTTTCTATTAAGTTAAACTCGTCAACTATATTATCTAATAGAATTAATATTTATTAAAACTTAATTTACTTTAGTAGAATCTTAATTTAATCTATTCTTTCGATATTAGACTTTACTATAGAAAAGAAAAAAGAAAGATTCGATAGTGGAGAGGAGTTTAAATACTTCGAAAGAATAGATATTAAGAATACTAGATGTACTAGAGAGTAGCGAAGTTTCTCGAAGGCGCGTCGAAATTATTTGATATTAAAAATAAAAATTTTTACTATAAAGCTCGAGATAAGATTATTTCTTTATAGGGGCTTAATATATTTATTTCTTAATTGTTTAAGACGTTAAGAAGACTATAAATATTTTAAATAGTAGCTTTTGAGTATACTTGCTTCGCTTAAGAGGTTTCTTATTTTATAAAGAAGTTATATGCGGGGAAGTTTCGAAGAATAGTATTCTAAATTAGCTATAACTCGGTCGTTTTTTATCTAATTGAGGCTCCGTTAAAACCTAAGCGTTATAATGTGTGAAGTTGTAGTGGTACTACTGGTATACGTTTTAAATGTAAAAATATAAGATGATATTAACTATTTCTTTCGATTCGCTAGCCGTATAAATAATCTAATACCTTCTTTATCCCTCGACCACTATTTGTCGAGGCCGTTTCGCTGTTTCTTTTAGGCTCTTTAAAATCGATTTATCTATTTAATAGACTTACTTAGAAATACGATAACTTAACTTAATTTCTTATTAAAGCCCCTACCAGCGCGTTTCTTTAAATTCGTCCGCTAATACGAATAAAATAAGTGGGTTAACCTTAGTTATAGTATTAGAACCGATATAGATATAATATTAATATAGGTATATTAAATAAGATAACTAAGGTATTGAATTATGTAGATAAGAAGGAGGTATAATATAGTAGGGGATATCTTCGCTAAGGCCCGCTAGCTATAGGACTAAGAGGTATATTAAGAATACGCTCGTAATATTAAGAATAAATATATTTATATTAATAAAATTAATAGAATTAATAGAATAGTAAAAGAAGAATAATTATATAAATAGATGAAAGAATTATTATTCGATCTTAAACGCGTTTAATATAACTATAATATTTAAATATTAATTTAATTTATCTATCGCTAGCTTCAGAGAAGTATATAAAGAAAAATGTATTTATTTAAACTCTTTTTAAGAGTCTTTTAATACGTTTATAAGTAGTAATAAATAGCTATTAAGCTCGCTTACGGCCTTAATTATTATTAATAATAAATTTATTAAGAGATAATCTAAGGGTGTTAATAAAGACTCTAAGAGATAAGTAAAAGAAGTATATATATCTAAATTAAACGCGTTTAATATAACTATAATATTTAAATATTAATTTAATTTATCTATCGCTAGCTTAAGAGAAGTATATAGAGGAGAATATATTTATTTAGACTCTTTTTAAGAGGTTTTTAACGCGTTTATAAGTAGTAGTAGATAGTTATTAAGCTCGCTTACGGCCTCGATTATTAGTAATAGCAAATTCGCCTAGAGATAGCTTAAGAGCGTTAATAAGGGGCTTTAATTAGACGAGGGATATCGAAGATAATTATATTTATATTAATAGAATTAATAGAATTAATAGAATTAATAGAATAATAAAAGAATAATAGTTATATAAATAGATGAAAGAATTATTATTCGATTTCGAATACGTCTAATATAACTATTATAACTATTATATTTAAATATTTATTTAATTTACTAATAGTAGATTAAACTTTATAATTTTTATAGCGTTAGAAAGCGTAAAGCGAAGCTTTATAATTTAAGAAATTATAAAGTAATTATATATATCGTAAGCTAAGTACTTTAAAGTATAAAACTTCTATATATAAATTTTTAATAAGAAAGCTTAAGAGAGTTATTAGATTAATTTAGTCGGTCTAATTAAAGAGTATAGCGAATCTAAATTTATAATTAATTATATATATAAATTTAAGATTTTTAAGCTTAGCTCTATCTTATTCTATTATATATATTAATTATAAAATTATAAGATTTTTAGATAAAGAAGAATAAAATAGATATAATAAAAGATTTAAAGAAGAATTTTAATTTAAATCTTAAAAAAAGTTCGCGAGCTTAATTATACGCTAATAAGTTAGTTAGTAATTAGTAATTAGTTATATAAAAAATATAATATCTTATAGATTTTAATAAAATCTTCTATTTTTTAAGATAATAATAGAAATCTATTATTAAATATAATATTTATTAATTAAATAAAAAATAAGATATTTAAATTATACTTATAATACTTATAATTTTATTATAATAATTTTTTTTTATAATTTAAATAGAATATAATTTTTAATATAATATAATTTTTTAAAAATATAAATTAAATACTTTATATAGTATTAGTTATAAATATAATTAGAATTTAAATTAAGTATAATTTTAAGATTAATATAAATATTAAATATCTTATAGATTTTAATTAATTTTTTTTTTTTAAAAATAATAATAAGAATTTATTATATAATTAGAGTATTTATTAGTTATATAAAAAAGTATAATATATATTTATATAAAAACTATAATAATAATATATACTATTTTATAATAATAAATTATTTCTATTTTTTAATTAGTATATATAAAAGAATAAGATAGAACTAAGCTTAAAAATCTTAAATTTATATATATAGTTAATTATAAATTCGAGTTCGCTACGCTCTTTAATTAAATCGACTAACTTATCGCGGATAAATAAATTAGCGTCTATAACTATCAAAATCTCGCCCTCCCGCGTCTCCCTTATTAAAAAAATAGGTGTATATTATTAACACATAGAATAACTTTTTTGTTTTCTATTAAAATCTTAAGATGTTTTTTTTAAATTTTAGAGCGCTGTTTGTGCTTTTCGAACTTTTAAGAATTTTGAAATTTAGTCTTATAATTATTAAAGCGCAAGGAATTCAAATATCGCTTATCAAAGTTCGCTCGACAGTCGGACAGCCCTAATCAGATACCGCTCACCAAAGTTCGCTTATTAAAGATCGCTCACCTACTTACTCGATAGCCCTAATTAAAAAAATAATTATAAATTTAATTTATAGGCCTTTACTCGTATAATATAATTTCTTAGAATTATAAATTAAATATTTTATTTAATATTAATTATAAAGATAATTAGAATTCTAAATCGAATATAATTTTAAAATTAATATAATAAATAAATATCTTATAAATTTTAATAAAATCTTTTATTTTCTAAGATAATAATAAGAATTTATTATATAAATATAATATTTATTAATTAAATAAGTAATTATAATATATATCTATATTAAAACTATAATTATAATATAAATAATTTTATAATAATTTTTTTTTTTAAATTTTTAATATAATATAATATTTTAGAAATATAAATTAATTATTTTATATAATATTAATTATAAAGATAATTAGAATTCTAAATTAAGAATTAATATAATAATTAAATATATATAAACTTTAATAAAATCTTTTATCTTTTAAAATAATTATAAAAATTTATAAAAATTTATAACTATTATTAATTAGATAAGAAAATATAATATATATTTATATTAAAACTATAATTATAATATAAATAATTTTATAATAATAAATAATTTTATAATAATAAATAATTTTAATTTTTTAATATAATATAAATCTATTAAATTATAAATTAAATATATTATATAATATTAATTTTAAAGATAACTAGAAGTTAAGATAAAATAAAATCTTATAAATAATATTATAAATTATATTATAATTTAAGAAAGTTAATAATTTAATTATAAAGTTTTTTATTTTTTTATTTATAATAGTTTAATAATCTCTCTAAATTAATTTATAAATTTTTAATTTTTAATTATATTTATATATAGCTTAATATTTAATTATTTTAAAAATCTATATAAAAATAATTTATTTTTAATTTATAATATTATATATTTAATATAAATTATTAATAATTAAGTATTTATATTCTATTATTATTAATTTTTATATAAAAATAATAAGAATTTTTATTTAAAAGATTATTAGATAGAAAAGCTTTTATTATCTTCTATATCGCCTTAATAATAAAACTTTATTATTAATAATTAATATAATTCTCGAGTTTATTTTTATTAATTATTATAATTTCTTAAATAAATCTTAAAAATAAAGCTTTTAAAATTAATAGCTTAATCGATTTTTAAAAGTATTTAATTTCGTAAAAGACGATAGTTAATAAATTATAATTAGAAAGATAATTAAAAGTATATATAAAGCTAAACTTACTATTTAGATAATATCTTTATATTTTTCTTACTTTAAATATATAACTAATAATATTTTTTCTCTATATTCTTTCTCTTTTTACTTATAATAGATTTTCTAGAAATCTTATTACTCGACTTTTTAGCTACTTTTACTATTAATAATACTTAAGATACTCTCTTATCTATCGTAATCGCCGCGAAAAATCTAATAGATTTTCTCTTTTTAAATTTCTTATTATATTTATTTATTTTTAATAACTTATTTATAAATAGATATCTTTTAACTACTATAATTTTATTATATTTATTATATATATTATTAAAATTTCTACTCTTATAGATAATATCTTAATCTTAAAAAATAGTTTAATCTTAAAATAAAATATTATTATTATCGCTAAGTATATCGTTAGCAAATATATATATTAACTCTCTATTCTTATTAATATTTTTTTAAATTAATTTAATTTATAAAGTTAGATAATTAGACCTAATAATTAGAAAAGAGAAAATTATATCTAAATTTTTTCTTATTATAATAATTAGAATTATAAGAATAATTTCTTCTTCTTTTAATTATACTACTTATTTATATATTAAAATTAATAAACTTATATAGATTTATTATAAAATTTACTCTTAGATTATAATATTACTATTTTTATTATATATTAGAAATTTCTAATTTTAAAATTCTTTTATAATAAAGTCTTTTTCTTCTTTTTTTAATATAATTAAATTTATTAGCGAATTACTCTTTAAATCTATTAGTTAATTATTTTTAAAAGTTTATAATTAATTACTTCTAAAACGTTCTAGCTAATTATCTCTAAAACCTTCTAATTAATTATTTTAAAAACTTTCTAATTTATCGTTTTTAGTATCTTCTAGCTAATCTAATATTTTTTTTAATATTTTTTTAATATTAAAAATTAATTAATTAATAAAGAGTTTATTAATAAAGATTTTTAATTAGAAATATCTATATTTATTATTATATCTTTTTAAATATAAATATAAAATAAATAATATTCTAAAAATAAGCGATCTAAGTAATATTTTAATTATCTTTTTAATTATTTTTTAAAAGAAAAATATATATAATAAGTTGAAAGCGTAAAATAAAATTTTAAAAAGATAAATTTATCTTATAAATTTTTTAGATCTAAATTCTTAAAAGCTTAAAATAAATATCTATTATTATATAAAAGCTATAAAAAGTTTATTATCGATAATAATTCTTAACTATTCTAATTAGATTATTAAATTTAAAAAAAATTAAATTAAAATCTAACTTTATAATATTAAAAATTAATATTAAATATTTTTATAAATAAGATTTTTAAAGAATACGAAAACGCGCTAGTAAATTAGTCTATTTTTTTTAGTATATTCTTAAATTTTCTTAAATTTTCTTCTTTTCTAATACTTTTTTTAATTATATTATCTTTTATAATAATATAATTCTATATAAATTTTCTTATTATTTCTCTTATAATATTAATATACTCTTTATAATATATTCTTTAATATCTTATAATAAGCTTTTTATATAAAAATTATTATTATAATTATTTTAAGTAAAAATTTAATTAAATAAGAAAATTTACGTACTTTTTATTATTTCTTAATATTATAAAAGTTAATATTATTAATAAAGATAATAAATTATATAAATAATATTCTTTTTATTAAATCTCTATTCTATTTAATATTTAATATTATTTAATATTATTATAAAGTAAATCTTTTATTATATAGATATTATAATAAATAAAATATTATTATTATTTATTATATATAAGTTATTAAAAAATATAGAATTTAATAGATTTAAAAGAAAATATTATAGATAAAAGAGCTTTCTAAAATTTAATTTCTTTTTTAAATAAAATCTCTATATCTTTAATATAAACTTTTTTTAAATATATTTTAATAAATCTATTAAAATTTTAAATTTTCTTTTTTAAATTATAAAATAAAATATAGACTTTTAGATAAAAAAAGAATTTCTAAATATAGTCTTATAATTATTAAAGCGTAAGGAATTTAAATAATACTTATTAGAGTTCGCTCGATAGCGGAATAGCTTTAATTAAAAAATAGATTTATATTATTTAATTTTAAGATAACTTTTTTATTTTCTATTATAATTTTAATTTTTTTTTAAATTATAGAATAAAATATAAGTTTTTAAATAAAAAAAGAGTTTTTAAAATTAATCTTATAATTATTAAATAATAAGATATTTAAATATTACTTAGTAAAGATTACTTATTAAATTTACTCGATAATTCTAATTTAAAAAAAATTAATTTATAGATCTTTACTTTATTATTCTTAATTATTATATGAAAATATAAGAGATTAAAATAAAGAGCTAAAGTATTAAATTAATTAAAAAATTTATTAAATTAATAAATAAACTAAGCGCTTTAAATAGTAATAATTTTATTAATTTTATTAATAAAATATTAGATTTTATAAATAAAAATAATATAGTTATAAAAGAGATAGAATATAAAAAAGTAGTTTTACTTTTTAATTAAAATATAGCTATATAAGTAAAGATCTATAAATTAAATTTCTATAGTTAAATTATTCTAAATTAAATTAAATTGTAAATTAAATTAAACTCTTATCGCTTTCTCTATATTTTTAATCTACTTTTATTATTATAAAATTATAAAAATTATAAAAATACTTATTTTAAGTTAAGTTAAATTTTATTTATTTTTTATATAATATTTATTTTACTTTTATTACTATAAATCGATAATTAATTATATTCTTATTTATTAAAAAGAATTATTTATTTAATAATTTTATTTTTAATATATCTTATTAATTAAGTAAGTTATCTTCTAAATAAATCGCCTAAAGCTATAATTAATAAATTAATTTTATTAATAAATAATTTAGAGTTATATATAGTTAATTATAAGTAAAAATCTTAAAATATAAAATTAAATATATCTACTATAAAAAAATATTTTAATATTTATAAATTATTATATTAAAGACTAATTAGATTAGAAGTTAATTATATTAAATAAAAATATATAAATTTTCGAATTAGATGAAATTAAAGAAATATATAATATAATATAATATAATATTATTTTATTAATTTTTAAAGATATAATAATTAAATATCTGAAACTTTAATATATTTAGTTTATAAATATACTTTATTATATAAACTATTATTCTAATTTAAATTTCTTAATAAATTTCTTAATAAATTTATTTTATAAATTTATAATAAAGTAATAAAAAATTAATTTAAAAATATTTATTATTAATAACTTAATTTCTATTTCTATAAGTAATTTTAATTTTAAAAAAATTATTAATTACTTAATTATTAAATAAATAATATTTTTATTAAATATAAAAAGAATTATTTTAAAAATATAAAAATTAGTTATTTAATATAAATTAAAAATATTATAAATAATATTAATTAGTTAAATAATAAAGTCGTTTAATAGCTAGCTAGTAAATTAATTAATAGTTTTTCTTTAAAACTTATTAAAATATTACTATCTATATTTAAAAATCTTTATATTAATTTAATTTTAATAATTAGATTAAAATATTAAAATTTTATATTTCTATAAATTTAAAAGTTTAAAAATAAGATATCTTTAATATTTTTAGCGAAATAATATAATATAATTTTTTTAATAATTAATTTTTTTAATAGAAATTATTATAAAAATATTTAATATATTATAATTTTTTATAATTTTATAATTTTATAATTTATAATTTTATTTAAATTATATTATTTAATTAATAGAGTTATTAGCTTAATTATAAATATAGATTTTAGATATATTAAATTTAAATATAAAAATCTTAAAAGTAAATAACCTTTATTTATAAAAGATATTTAATATATTTTTAATAATAACTTTAATCTAATTTCTTAGAGATAATTTAAGAATTTAAACTATTCGCTTTAATTTATATTTAAAAATATTAAAATAAAAATATATAATATAATTTATAAATATTAAATATATAAATAAAGAATTTTATATATTTAATAATTATTAATATAAATATCTCTATTTATAATAGATTATTTATATTTATACTTATATCTAAATCTTTATTTTTTTAAATATTTTTAAATATTTTAGATTTTTAAATTAATAAAAAAATCTTATATAAATAATATACTTATTATAACTTATTATAACTTTAAAATATTATAATCTTAAGAAATTAGTTAAAATATATATTAGAATAAATTATTTTATTTTATTTTTAAAAATATATATAAGTTATATAATATTATTAATATAAAAATTAAATTATATATATATTATATAACGCTAAATCGCTAAAAAAATAAATTAATTTATAATAATCTTTAAAAAAAAACTTTATTTCTTATTATAATAAGTATATTCTTAATATATTCTTTAGATTTATAATTTAATATATTAACGAAGATATCTTTTATTATATTATATTTTTATTTTATATATATAATTTAATAGTCTTATTACTCTATTCTATTTTATTTATATAATATATCTTTATATTAATTCTAATATTTATAAAATTATAAATAAATAATATTTTTTTAAAATAATAAAGCGCTTTATTTCGCTATAGTCTTATTTTCTAATGAAAATAATCTTATAATCTTTATAATATTTAAGTCTCTCTTATATTAAATAAAATAAAATATTATATTTATATAAGATTTTATAATAGTTATAATTTTAAATATAATAAGTATAATATATATACTTTTTAATCTATTAAAGAATTTTTTTAAGAAGATATTATATATAATAATTTCTAGATAAATAATATATTTAAATATCTTAATTATATAATATAAAATAAAATAAATACTATATAAAAAAAGATTAAATTTATATTAAAAGATAAATCGAAATTTACGAGAGCTTTTAATTATCTATATAAAAAAAAGTTAATATTAAAAAAATTAGCTTCTATAAAATCTTTATAAACTATTTATTTAATATTTAATATTTTTAATTTATTAAATAAATTAATTTTTATTAAATCTACTTATTAAATATTAGTTATATTAAATTTAAAAGTTATATTTATAAAAATACTTAGCTAATTATAAAGCTAATTAATTTTATTATATATTAATACTTAATAATAAAATATAGATTCATTTAAATATAATTTAAATTAATAATTTTTTTAAGTTTATTTTATTTAAGCTTATTCTATTTAAGCTTAATCTTTTTAAAAAAGATTAATAATTAAAATATATTTAAGAATAGAAATAAGCGTTATATAAATACGCTATAAAAAGCTATATATAAACTATTAATTATCTTTTTAAAATTAATTTTAGAAAAAAGCTTTAAAAAAAAAAAAAATAAAAACTTATTTAAGTAATAATTATCTCGATTATTATCTTAGTTAAAATTATTAAAAAAGAATTTATTAATATATATAATAGAATAAGATAAAGCGAAATTTAAAAATCTTAAATTTATATATATAATTAATTATAAATTTAAATTATCTACGCTTTTAAATTAAATCGACTAAGTTATTATATATAAATAAATTAGCGTTTATAACTGTTAAAATCTCTTATTCTACTTTTAACCTTTAATAACTTTACTATCTTCTATTAAAATTTTAAGATTATTATTTTAATTATAAAGCGAAGATTACGCTTTTTAATAATATAAAAATTTTAAAATTTAATCTTATAATTATTAAAGAAGAAGAATCTTAAATATTAACTATTAAAGTTCGCTTATTAAAGTTCGCTTAATAATAGCCGAATAGCTCTAATTAGATATTTATTATTTAATATTAAAATAACTTTCTTATTCTCTATTAAATTTTTAAGATTTTTTATTTAAATTATAGATCGTAATATAAACTTTTAGATAAAAAAAGATTTACTAAATTTAGTCTTATAGATATTTAAAAGTAAAGAATTTAAATATCGCTTATTAAAGATTTCTTATTAAAATTTACTCGATAACTCTAATTAAAAAAAATAGTTATAAATTTAATTTATAAATCTTTACTTATTATTATTATATAAGTTTTCGTTAGAAAAGTATCTTCGTAAATATCTTCGTAGTAAGTATCTTTATAAATATTATTATAGATATATTTAAGAGAGATAAAGTTAAAATTATTTAAAATTAATATAAAACCTTTTTATACTCTTTAAAGATTTAAAGATTTATCTTTCTAATTTCTTAATAAATAATCTATTTAATATTAAAGAATTTAAATTTTTAAATAATAAATAATATATTCTTTATATAGCGTATATTATTTAAATAATTTTTAAATAATATTAAAATTAACATAAGAAATTTTAAAGAAGTTAGAGTTATATAAAAAATTAAATTAAAATTAAATAAATATAATTAGCTTATTAATAACTCTAATAAAAATATAATATTTTTTATTATTATTTTAATTACTATACTATTAATTATAAGTTTAAAAAGAATACTATAATATAGATCTTATATAAAAATTAATATTAAAAGTTCTAGATAGCGTTAAAATACTTAATACTCTTAGTATTCTTAATATTTCTATATAATTATATTTTTTTAATAATAATACTTTATATAATTATATATATACCTATTAGCTCGCTTAACGAAATTATATAATCATATATTATCTTTTTTATAATCTTTTCTATACTCGTTATTATTTCTAAAATATATTACGGAGAGTAGTATTAAAAGTCCTACACATGCGCTAAATCTCTTGGCATGCTTGGCAAATATTCTAAATATTTTGAATATTCTTAATATTACTACTTTTTACTTAACAGCGACGTCAATACTATACATACGAGGTGTATATATACGGAGTGCATATATGAAGCATCATCACTACTCGTGCAATTCAGGAATGAGTTCCCACGCTAAAATAGCGCCGGGAATCAGCCAATCAAGTTACTCAGTTCTCCGCAAAATCCCACTAAAACATACCTTATTTCATAGAGAGAGGGGCTGCCACTGAGACATACTCTCTCATCACAGTATTTTTGAGAGATTGATTAATCTTCTATTCGAGCCAGTCCTCCAGGGCGATCAAGACTCTTCAGGCATACTAGAATATCGTGAAAATCCTCGTTTACAGCTCTATTAATTACTCTCAGCATTAAGAGGGAAGTAAATCTCTTATTCACCCCCGTTCTTCGCTTAATGACATTAAAACTTTCGTAATATAGTAGTCTACAGGTAGCTACAGCTACTCTAAGCTCTAAATTAATTTCGATGTCATATAAGGCTATTAAATATATAATATAGCTAAATTTAATGGAGTAAATAATAGAATAAACATAGATATTTATATAGAGACTCTATTAACACGCTAAATTTTAGCGTAGGAACTCATTCCTGGATTGTACGAGTAGAAAAATAAAGCTATCTAAGAAAAAGGTTAGATTTATCAAAATCCAAGTATGCTAAGAGATTTAGCGCATGTATAGAACTTTAATATTACCCTTCGTACCTTTATAATATATCTCGATATTCGCTTTATTTACGTTTAAATACTTTTTAAAATAAATTTATAATTATAATAATATAAATATTATTTTTTAATTTTCTTATAAGTTTTTAATATAACGTTTTTTTATAACTAATAAGACTTAATTATATTAAGATTTAAAGAGTTATCGTATTAAATTATTCTAATAATATTAAATAATATAAATATCGCTTCTTAATACTTTAATATATATATCGAGACTTTATCTTCTATAACTAATATAATAAATTTTTCTTATTTATATTTTTAAGCGAACTTTAGAAATTTTAAAATAAGAATTTATATTTAACGAGTAAAGGTTTATAAATTAAATTTATAATTTTTTTTAATTAGAGCTATCGAGTAAGTAGATAAGCGAACTTTAATAAGCGATATTTAAATTCCTTATACTTTAATAATTATAGAACTAAATTTAATAATTCTTCTCTTTTTTTCTAAGTACTTATATTTCGTTCTATAATTTAAAAAAAAAATCTTAAAATTTTAATAGAAAATAAAAAGGTTATTCTAAAATTAAATATAGAGATTTATATCGAAAGTTCTATACTCGCTAAGACTCTTATACTTAAACTTCGAATAACGTCTTATCTAAAGAACTATCTAGATAATATATCTAAAGTTCTTCGAAATTATATTTAATTTTAATTAAGTTTCGAGGCTTAATATCTCTATTAAGCTAAAAGAAGTATCTAAAGTCTTATCTATACGCTATAAGAAGATATTTCTAAACTTTCTCTCTATAGAGTCGCTTTTCGAAAGTAGAGTTAGAGCTATACTAGTGTATCTATAAATCTTTTAATATAAATCTCTATAATATATATCTAATTAGAGCTATTCGATTAAACTATTAAGCGAACTTTAATAAGCGATATTTAAATTTCTTACGCTTTAATAATTATAAGACTAAATTTTAAAATTCTTAAAAATTCGAAATATATAAATAGCGCTTTAAGATTGAAAAGAAATCTCAAAATTTTAATAGAAAATAAAAACGTTATATAATATATATTTATTTTTTTAATAAGAGAGACGTAAGAGGGCGAGATTTTAATAATTATAAACGTTAATTTATTTATCTATAATAAGTTAATCGATCTAGCTAAAAAGCGTAGAGAACTCGAATTAATAATTAATTATATATATAAAATTAAGATTTTCTAACTTAACTCTATCTTATTCTTTTATATATACTAATAAAAAGAAGAAATATAAGAAATATAAAAAAATATATCTTTTTCTAATAGCGATATTAATTAATTCCCCTTTTTTTTCTCTTAATAATAACTTTTTTAATCTTAATAATAAAGTTTTATATAAGCTTCTTATTAGAAGAATTTCGAAAATCTATATATCTTATATCGATTTTAAATTTTTAAATTTATTTAGCGTTAGATTCTAGAGTAATATTAATTTTAGCGAGATTCTTAATATACTTCTTCTTTTTAATAGCGATTTTAACTTTTTAGATATAATAAAAATCCTTTTTATTATAATTTTTTTTTAGAATATAAATTTTATAGCATCTACGAAACGATATCGTATATTAAATTTAACGAAGATCTTATTAAATTAATACTATATATATATTCTTCTTTATTAAAAATTTAAGATTATATTAATTTTATTATTTTAAATTATTCTTTTTTAATCTTCTATAATTTAAATCTTATATTATAAAGTAAATTAATAATATACTTTTATTATAACTTCTATAAGAGATAATTTTTTAATAGTTTTATAAACTTAGAAATTATTATATTTAAGTACTTATAATATTATTATAAATAAGATTTATTATTTAATAATAAATATAAAAGAAGTCTTTTTATAATTATAGCGATATTTTATATAATATCTAAAATTATACTCTTAAATATAGATATAATAATAAAGAAATATTTATATTTAGATTTATTTATAATATATAATATTAAGAGCTTTTTAAATATAGTAAGATTATATTCTCTATTATAGACTTATTTCTAAAGTCGATTAATAATTTAACGAGATATTTCGATAATTATAGTAATAATCTTAATAGTAATCTTAGTTTTAATTAAAATAAATATTTAAATTTAAACTTTATTATTATAATTAATATTTTAAATATTAAGTATATTAATAAAAGATAATTAAAATAGAGAATAATAATATATATTATATAATAAAATATATATTAAAGTCTTATATCCCTTTTATATATTATTAATATATTATATTATATTTAATATGTATATATATATTCTATATATATAACGTTATAGTATTAAGTATATAAATAAATTTTCTAAATTTAGTATAGCTCATTTTTAATTTATTTTTAATTAATATTAATCTTTGTGATTTAAAACTAAATAATAAAATTAATAATATATTTATAATTGATTAAAAGCTAAATATATATAAATCTAACTATAACGAAAGTTTTATTTATATATAATGTTAATTATTAGAATATAATTAATATATATATTAAAGTAAAAATAATAATAAATTTTTAAAACTGAAAAAAAAATAACTAAAATTAAAATAAAAAAAAAATTAATATTAAAAAATTTAAAAAAAATTTAATAATATTAATAATAAAATTATATATAAAAAAATTCTTAATAATATTTAAAAAGAAATTAGAAAATAATAAAGTAAAATAAATTAAGTCTTAGCGCGCCTCTCTTCGTATATATATATTTATATCTTATATAGATTAAATTAATTTTATAATAGTAAAAGTAGATTAAAAACGTATAGTAAGCGATTAAAATTTAATTTAACTTAGAGCTAGAGCTAAAATTCGATTTAACTTAGAAAAATTTAACTTTATAAATTTAACTTATAGATCTTTATTTATTATATTATATTAATTTAAGAGATAAATAGATAATCGTTTAATAGAAGAATTATAATTATATAATTTAAAGTTAAAAATTCTTTAATAGACTTCTATAGAGCTTATTTACTATATATCTTAATATTTTTAAATCTTATTTATTTAGTCTAATCTTATATCGTCTTAATTTATACTATTTTTATACTTTATTTAAAGATTAATTTAATAATTATTTTTATAAATATTTTTTATAAATATTTTTAAAAATATATTTATAGATTTTAATATTAATATAGATCTCTATATTAATATAAGCGTTATATTAATATATATAAAAGAATAAGATAGAGCTAAATAAGAAAATCTTTAATTTATATATATAGCTAATTATTAATTCGTTAGGTCTACGCTTTTTAAATAGATACCGCGGATAAATAAATTAACGTCCGTAACTATTAAAAATCTCTTCCTTTATTTTTAAACTTTTAATAACTTTACTAATTTTTATCAAAATCTTACGATTTATTTTCTAAATTATAGCCCGAAATTTACGCTTTTTAATAATAAAAATAATTCGAAATTCGATCTTATAATTATTAAACGTAAGGAGTTTTAATATCGCTTATTAAAGTTCGCTCGATAGCTCTAATTAAAAAATAGATATATATTATTTAATTTTAGAATAACTTTTTTATTTTCTATTAAAATTAAATTTTTTTTATTTAAATTATAGAACGTAATATAGGCTTTTAGATAAAAAAAGAATTTCTAAATTTAGTCTTATAGATATTTAAAAGCGAGGAATTCAGATATCGCTCATCAAAGATCGCTTATCAAAGATCGCTTACTAAAATTTACTCGATAGTCTCGATTAAAAAAAATGATTATAAATTTAATTTATAGGTCTTTACTCGTTTAATTAATAAATAGAAACTATAAAGTATTACTTAGTACTTCTATTTAAATTTATTATCTAATACTTTAATAGACTTATATTAATAATATATAGAGTATTTAAAGTTTAATTTAAAAACGATATAATCGCTAAAGTTCTTCGAAAATCGCTTATTATATATATTCTTATCTAAGTCTTAATAAAGCGAGATAATATTTATTCTATTAATAGTATATTAATTATAGATTTTATAAAATATATATCTAGTAATAACTATATAGAAATTATAAAATAGATTTTAATTAGAGATCTTAATATTAATAATAACGTCGATCTTAGTAGCGTTAAAGAATTAATTTTTAGAGTATAAAATAATAAAATATAAGTTCATAATAGATTTTATTTTTAAAATTTAATAGTATAGATATAAACTAAAACTCGATTTATTATTTATAAAGTTAATTAGAATTAAAGCTAATCGATATTTTAATCGACTATATTTTATCTTTATAAGAAAAAATAATTAGATAGTATTATAAAGTTAATCGATAGAATTTATAATATATAAAGAGTTAAACTATATTAGAAGTATCTCTAAAGTTATAAAAATATATTAAGAAGAGAGAGAGTTATTATATTATAATAGAGAATAAAAAGAATAAGAGTATATCTAATATTTTTCTCTTTAAAATATTATTTATAAAGGCTTTTAGCTTTAATCTAAATATTCTAATAATTAAATTAAATCGATTAATAGCGCGTTTATCGAATAGAAGATTTTTAATAATTTTAATCTATTTTAAATTATAGATAAAGGATATAAAGAGATTTAGCTAATCGAATTTAATAGATAAAGTAATAATATTCTAATAGAGTTATTTTATAAATTATAGATTTTCTTAATAGAAGAAAGAAAGAATAATATATTATTTATTAGTCTAATTATTTATAATAGCTTTATTAATATAAGTATTAATAATTATTTAATAGATATTAATTTAAATAATCTTCTAATTTATCTTTAATTAATATAGTTTACTATTTTTAATAATTATATAAATATCGTAAATAAAATATTATAAAAATCGATTATAATAGAAATTAAATTTACTAAAATAACTCTATATTATTAATATATATAAAAGAATAAAATAGAGTTAAGCTTAAAAATTCTAAATTTCTATATATAGTTAAATATAAATTTAGAGTTACTACGTCTTTTAATTAAATTAATTAAATTATAGCGAGTAAATAAATAAATGATTATAATTATTAAAAAAGTATAGTCGAATAGCTCTAATAAAAAAATAGATATATCTTTTAAAACTTAGAATAACTTTTTTAATTTTTTATTAAAATTTAAGATTTTTTTAATTTAAATTATAGAACGATATATAGATCTTTAAAGAAAAAAAGAATACTTAAATTTAATCTTATAATTATTAAAGCGTAAGAAATTTAAATATTATTTATTAAAGATTATTTATCTATTTACTAGATAGCTCTAATTAGAAAAATAAAAATAAATTTAATTTATAAATCTTTATTTATATATTTATAAAAAATTAGCGATTAATAAAATAAAATAAATAAATAAAATAAATCTATAATATAAAATAAGTATTATTTATTTAAAATTATCTTAATCGATAATTTCGCTAATTTATAAAATAAATTTATTATTTATTATTTTATTATATAAAAAGACTTTTATTTAATATAATATCTATATTAAATATATTATTATATTATAATTATTTATTAAATAAAAAGATAAGAGAATAGCGTAGAGATATATAGATTAAATATTAATATAAAATATTAAATCTCTTATTATTTTAAATCTCTATTAATATATTTTTAATTTTAAATATATTTAATAGATTATTAATATTATTTAATTAAATAATAGCGATTTTATTTAAAATAAATTAATTATAGATATATAGATTATAATATTATAAGTTTTTATAAAATAACTTATAATTTTATATATTTAAATTAACTTTTAATCTTTTAGATATTAATTTAAAGATATTAATATAAAGATTAATACTTTTAAAATTTAAAATTATTTTATAATAAAGCGTTTAATTAATATAATTAATATAATTATAATAGTTATATCTAATAAAATTAATATAAAAAACGCGATTAGGAGAAAATTATATTATATTATAAATTAATTTTAAGTATTATTTATAATATAGATTTAATTAAATATTAATTTTTTATTCTTTAAAAACGCTAGAATAGATATATAAGTAGTAATTACTTTTTAAATTTTATATATATATAAAATAATTAAATAATTAATAATAATTTATTATAAAATTATAAAGATTATATTATTATATTAAACGCTATAATAACGAATTTTTTTATAATTATTAATAAGATTTAAGATTTTTAATATTAAAGAGTAAAGAATTTAATTAATAATATACTCGCTAAGATTAATTAAATTATTTATATTTATTTTAATATCTTTATAATCTTATTTTATATTATTTATCTTATCTATTTTAGATATATTAATTTTAATCTTTTTACTATTATAATATTACTTAGTTATCTTCTCTTTTTATAATATTATAAATAAAGATTTATAAATTAAATTAATAATTTTTTTTTAATTAAAGCTATTAAGTAAATAGATAAATAATCTTTAATAAGTAAACTTTAATAAATAATATTTAAATTTCTTATACTTTAATAATTATAAGATTAAATTTTAAAATTTTTATAAATTCGAAAAGTATAAATAGCGTTATATAATTTAAAAAAAAATCTTAATATTTTAATAGAAAATAAAAAGATAATTTTATATATTAATAATCTATATCTATTTTTTTAATAAGAGAAATAAGAAGAAGAAGATTTTAATAATTATAAATATTAATTTATTTATTCGCGATAAGTTAATCGATTTAATTAAAGAGCGTAGCGAACTTAGATTAATAATTAGCTATATATATAAATTTAAGATTTTTAAACTTAACTCTATTTTATTCTTTTATATATATTAATATTATAATAATTATAAATTTAATTTATAGAATTTAAATTATATTATATAAGTTTTATAATATATAAGTAATACGTAATATAGCTAGCGAGCTTTATTAAAAATTAAATAGAATTTATATAAAGATTAAAAGATAAATTAAAAGAATATAGATTATTAAAAGAGTTATTATTAAAGAAATCTATTAAAAAATATATTAATAAATTTTATAATAAAGAGTTTTCTATATCGTTTTTCTTTATTTAAAAGCTTTTAATTTAATAATATTTAGAATCTAATATATATTAAGAGACTTTAAAATAAAATAATAAAGAAGAAATTAAGAAGAAATATATATTTTAAGAGATAATATTATTAGATTAAAAAGTATTATTACTAGCTTAAAAAGAATTATATAAAAAAAAAAATTATTTAAACTTTTTTAAAGAATTTTAAAGAATTTTTTAATATATTTATAAATAATAATAAATAATTATTAAATTTATTTATAATCTTAATTATTAATAATAGCGAATTTATTTAAAAATAATTTAAAAATATAAATAAAGACTTTAAGAGATAAATAAAGAAATATATATATTTTATAAATTTAATAATATAAGAGTAAGAGATAAAAAGAATAAATATATATATAATTAATAGATTAATAGAATTATAGAAGAAATATTAATATATATAATAAATTAAAATAAAATTAAATTTAAAAATCTTAAATTTATATATATAATTAATTATAAATCTAGAGTTATTCTACTTTTTAATTAAATTAATTAAATTATTATAAATAAATAAAGAAATATTTATAATTATTAAAAAAATAGATATACGTTATTAATATATAAAATAACTTTTTTATTTTCTATTAAAATTTTAAAACCTTTTTTTAAATTATAGAATAAAATATAGATTTTTAAATAAATAAATAAAAATTTAATTTAATCTTATAATTATTAAAGTATAAGAAATTTAAATATTACTTATTAAAGATTATTTATCTAATTACTCGATAGCTTTAATTAAGAAAATAATTATAAATTTAATTTATAAATCTTTACTTATAATTATATAAATAGATAAAAGAATTTTTATTTAATTTTAAAAATTATTCGAGTATTATTTAACTATTAAAATATTATTTAAATTATTTAAATTATATTTAATATTATTATTATTATTAAATTTTATAAAATTTATAAAATTATATTAAAAATTATTTTAAAAATTATTTAAAAATTACTCGAGTATTATTTAACTATTATTCGAGTATTATTAAAGTATTATTTAAATATTATTTAAATATAATTTAAATAATTTAAAAATAATTTAAAAATTATTTAAATTATTTAAATTATATTTAATATTATTATTATTATTAAATTTATAAAATTTATAAAAGAAAATTAAAAATTATTTAAAAAATAATTTAAAAAGTTATTTAAAAATTATTTAAAAATTATTTAAAAATTATTTAAAAATTATTTAAGAATTATTCGAATATTAATCGAGTAATATTTAAATATTATTTAAGTATTATTTAATAAATATTAATCGAGTATTATTTAAATTTTATTTAAATTTTATTAAATTTTATTTATTATTTTTAAATATTTATAAAATTAAATTTAATAATTTTTTTATTATTTAAAAGTATAAATTATATTTTATAATTTAAATAGAAATTTTATAAAAAAAAGAAATTATATTAATAATTAATTAAACTTAAATTAATAATAAAATTAATTTAATATATATTATAATCTATTTATATAAATTAATATAGCGATAATAATAATAGAATATTAAGAATAAATAAATCTTTTTTTCTACTTATTTTAAAGCCTCGCTTACTTATATTATTATTATTTATTCTCTTATTATTAATTATAAAATAATAAAGTCTTTCTTTCTCTACTTATAATAATAAAATTAATTTAAATAATTTCTTATTAAAGAAGATTAAGAATAGTAAAAATATAAGATTTAAGTTTATTAATAACGTTAAAATTAAAATATTAAATATCGCTAAGATTAATATAATAATCTATTATTAATTAATCTATAAAAATAATAATAAACTATTTATATTAATAATAAATAAATTTTATAATATCTCGTTAATATTATATTTACTTTCTTTTACTCTAATATCTCGCGACTCTTATATATTAATTTATAAACTTTATATCTATAAATTTAAAAGAGAATATAAAGAATATTACGATTTTAAATATTTTATTTAAATTAATAGCGTTAACGTAAGTTATCTTTAAAATATTATAACTATCTAGATATTTTTAATAGAATTAAAATATAAAGTATTTCTCTTATATCGTCTTTATAATTATAAGTTAGAATTTATTAATAGCTCGAATAAATAAAAACTTTAAAAGAGTTAAATCTATTTAATATTAGAATATATGTAAAAATAAATAATAAAATATTTAAATAAATATATAAAAAGAGATTTAGAATATTAAGCTATAAATCGTTTATTTTTCTTATTCTTTTTATAGAAAGATAAAATAGAGAAGATTATTTTTCTATATAAACTATTAAAAGCTAAACGATATTAATAAAAGAAAGTAATACTTAGTTTTATTAATAGCTAAGATTTTAATAAAGATTTAGAGATATAAATATCTTATTTAATTAAATATTATATTTATATTTAATAAGCTATATATATATTTTAATAGCGAGAATTTTATTACTAGTATTAATTATCTCGAAATATATAAATATTAAATTCTTCTTTTCGATTTAATTAATAATTTAGAAATTTATAAATAATATATAAATATATTCTATTTAAGTATTTAAATAAACTCTATTAAATTTATCTTAATAATAGTTTTATATATAATAAGATAAAAAAGGAATCTATTTAATACGTTAGATAAATTCTCTAGAAGTTAAAAAACGTTAATCTTTTAATATATAGTCTTAAGTATAATATCTACGTTTAAAAATATAAATTTTTAAGATAAATAATATTTATAACTAGAATCTAATAATATTCTATTTAAATTTAAGCTATCGTTAAGTATATTATATCTATTAATCTTAAAGAGATATAGATCTTTATTAGAATTTATAATATTTATAAATAATTTATTACTTTTAAAATATTAAAATTTATAATAAAATTTATAATAAAATTTAAAAGATTTAATTAATTTCTAGTATATTAAGAGATCTTTTATTTTCTAAAAGTTATTATTATTAAATTCTTAATTCTATATTTTTCTAATAGAATAAAAGAATTATTTTAGTAATTTATACTTTTAATTATATTAATAAAAAAAAAATTTAATATAATAATAAGAAAAATCTTTCTTAATAGTTTCTATAATAAAAATCTAATCTCTATTAAATATTATTACTAAATTCTAATAAGAATTTTATTAATAGTTTTTTACTATCTAAAATACTAGTATCTTTAATTAGAATCTATAAATATTTTTATTAAAATCTTAATCGATTATAAAAGACTTATTTATTTTATATAAAAAATTTATCTTAATTTATACTAAGTTCGAAATTTAAATATACTCTTAAAACTTAATATAAAGATTATTTATTAATTTTAATATTTAAATATTAAGATAAATATATTTATATATATAATTAAGTATAATTTTTTTTTAATCTTAAAATAAATAATTACGTTAATAGTATTAAATAATTATTATTTTCGATAAATAGAAATTAAATAGCGAATATTTTAATATATATATTATTAATAATTCTATCTTTTATAAGATAATAGAAGCTAATAAAGAAGATAACTATTATATAAAAATTTAAAAATTTATTATCGAAGATAATATTAAGTTTCGAGAGATTATTCTTAATAAGTACTTTATATAAGATAAAGTACTTTTATATAAGAATTATTTATAAGATTTATAGTTATTAATTCTATAACTATCTCGAGATAAAATATATTTATAAATTATTTAATAGAAAATATTATTAGCGAAATATAAAGATAATAGTAGATATTTATATTTAGAATTAGAATTACTATATCTATTAAAGAGCTAAAATCTCTTCTTATTAAGAGTATAATTTTATTTAATCTTTATTAATTCTATAGAAGTAATAATAAGATATATTAATAAGATTTATAATAGATTTACTTTTATTCGATAACTCTAATATTATTTAAATAGTAATTAATTTATTTATTAAGAAACGTAACTACGTAATTTACTTTAATATTAATAAAGATATTAATATATATAAAAGAATAAGATAGAACTAAGCTTAAAAATCTTAAATTTGTATATATAGTTAATTATTAATTTAGAGTTACTACGCTCTTTAATTAGATTAGCTAAGTTATCGCGAGTAAATAAATTAATATTCGTAATTATTAAAATCTCGCTCTCTTACGCCTCTCTTATTATAAAAATAAATATATATTATTTACAATAGTAATAACTTTTTTATTTTCTATTGAAATTCTGGAATTCTTATTTTAAATTTTAAAGCGCTATTTGCGCTTTTCGAATTTTTAAGAATTTTTGAAATTTATCTTATGATTATTAAAGCGCAAGGAATTCAAATATCGCTCATCAAAGTTCGCTCATTAAAGATCGCTTACCTATTTACTCGATAGCTCGCTCTAATTAAAAAAATAATTATAAATTTAATTTATAGACCTTTACTCGTTATTATTAAAAGAATATTAAACTTATTATATAAAGAAGTATTTTATTATTATATTTTATTAATCTTAATAAAATTATACTAAGACTTTTTATTTATAGCTATTATATAAAGATTATTTAATATATATTTTAAATTATAGAATAAAATTTATTTAAGGATTTATTAACTATTAAAGCGTAAGGAATTTAAATATCGCTTATTAAAGTTCGCTTACCTATATACTCGATAGCTCTAATTTAAAAAAATATATAAATTTAATTTATAAACCTTTACTCGTTTAATATAATTCGAATAGCGATAAATTTAAAAATTATTAAGATTTTATAAATAATTACTATAAGCGAAATTCTAATATATTTAATTTATAAAAGAATTCTTAATATTCTAATAGTTCTCTTTTTTCTTCTTATTTTATATAGATATTATTACTAGCTATAATAGTAAAATATTATAATATTATAAGTATATAATTAATTATTAATTAAAATAATAATTATAATAGTTTTTTATACTATTAAATTTAGTAAATATATTATTTTATAATATAATATTATAAATATATTATTTCGTAATATATATGACTAAGATTTTAAACTTATATTAAAAAAAGATATAATATTTAACTTTACTTATATTATACTCGAGTATAATATAATATTTCTTAATATGAAATATTCTATAAAATATATTATATCTTTTTAATTAGTTTTAATAAGATATAAGATATTAATATTTATATTCTATTATATTTAATACGATATAAGATCTTAATAAGATATATTATAAAATAATATATTTATAATATTATATTATAAAATAGTATATATATGAAATATTTCGATAAGACTTCTATATTTAAAAGTATAAAGTAGCTATTTTAATTATTATTCTAGTTAACGATTAATCGTATTTATTTCTATTCGATTAATTTAATATAATAGCTATTATTACTATAGTCTACTATTACTATAACTATTACTATTATAGCTATTATCGAAATATAGTCTTCGCGTATCTTAGCTATTATATTTTTAACCTTCGTCTATCTTAGTTATCGTATTTTCTAATTATCTAATTTTATACTATATTTAAAATCTAATCTCGAAGAAATTTAGAGAATTAATCTATTTATTCTATATATTCTATATCTAATATTTTAATATCTATTACTACTATAACTATTACTTTTATAACTATTATTATTCTTAATATATATAATAGAATAAGAGAGAGTTAAGCTAGAAAAATCTAAATTTATATATATAATTAATTATAAATTTAATAGATCTACGCTTTTTAATTAGATACCGCGGATAAATAAATTAGCGTTCGCAATTATTAAAATCTCTTACTCTACTTTTAACCCTTTAATAACTTTACTATTTTCTATTAAAATTTTTAGATACTTTTTTAAATTATAGCCCGTAACTTACGCTTTTTAATAATAAAAAAATTATAAAATTTAATCTTATAATTTTTCAAATATATGGAATTCAAATATCGCTTATTAAACTTCGCTCGTTAAAGTTCGCTCGATATCTCTAATTGAAAAATAAATATATATTATTTAATTTTAGAATAATATTTTTATTTTCTATTAAAGTTTTTTAATTCTTTTTTTAAATTATAAAACGTAGTATAGACTTTTAGATAAAAAAAAGAATAATTAAATCTAGTCTTATAAATATTTAAAGATAAAGAATTTAAATATCGCTCTTTAAAGTAAAAATAGATATATATTATTTAATTTTAGAATAACATTTTTATTTTCTATTAAAAAGATTTAATTATTTTTTTAAATTATAGAACGTAATAAGGGCTTTCAAATAAAAAAGTATTATAAAATTTAGTCTTATTAATATTTTAAGATAAAGAATTTAAATATCGCTTATTAAAGACTTATCTACTCTATTAAGAATACTCTTTAATATAAGCTTAGATAGTCGAGTAATAATAATTTCAATAAATTTCGAAACTATTTCGCTTCGTTCTCGATTCGAATTTATAAATCTCTCTCGCTAAAAAATCGTAAAATCGTAAAATTCGTAAAAATAATAGAAACTCTATAAATTGTAAAAATAAAAATAAAATAGAATAATAAGTATAAACTATAATAGATATTAAAATTAACTTCTTATTAATTAAATTTAAATTAATTTAAAGTTAATTAACTCTCTATAAACTTATTATTAATATAACTTCTTTTTTCTATTAAAATATTTTACTTTTTTTTTAAATTATAGATACTAGTCGAATAGATATAATATATCTTATAGAATATTTTATATTAAGTAATATTATATCGTACTCGAGTATAATATATATAAGATTAAATATTATATTATTTTTCTAATATAGATTCGAGATCTTAGCGATATATATTACGATATAATATATCTATAATATTATATTATAAAAAAAAATATATATAGAATATTCTTATTAAGATTTCTATATTTAGAATTATAAGTAGTTATTTTAATTATTATTCTAGTTAATTATAATTATTACTATTATCTATTATAGCTGTTACTACTATAACTACTACTATTATAGCTATTATAATTATTATTATTATTATTATAATTATCTCTATTATAATTATCTCTATTATAGCTATCTCTATTATAGTTATTTCTATTAAAGCTATTATTATTATAATTATTACTATTATAACTACTATTATTATAACTATTACTATTATAGCTATTATATAATAATAAACTATTTAAATAATAAATAATAGTAGTTATTATTAGAATTAATATAGATATAATATTAATATAAGTAAGATAGAATAAGAATAATAAGACTATTTAATTATATATATAGAAAGAAGATATAATATAGTAAAAGATATCTTCGTTAAGACTCGTTAGTTATAGGGCTAAGGGCTAAGTAATATATTAAGAATACGCTCGTAATACTACCCCTCTCTTCTCTTAATAGTTATAGCTCTTATAGCTAATAGATCGAAGATATACGTCTATTACTTACTCTATATCTTTAAATATTTATAGTTCGTATAAGTCTTAATTAAAGATAATTAAGATTTCGAAGATATAGTTATATCTTATCTACGTATCGATAAGATTCTTTAAGTTTTTCTTTTAACTAGTCTATCTATTATAGGCCTTCAAAAGAATTAAATAATTTTATCGTATATATTTATATTATACTCGCTAAAAATCTATAAAAATAAAGAACTTTTAATATTAATATACTAGATTAAATTAATATCTTTTTCGATAGCGACGATAATAGTAATAGTAATATCGCGTCTTAGAGATCTCGCTAGCGTATCGTTGATAGCACTTTACTATAATATTAAGAGACTCTTACTTTAACGAAGATTTATAAAGAATTAAATAAATAGTAATCGAAAACGAATTTATTATATAATAGCTATCTAATTTTATATTTATAATAAAGAAGATATTAATAAGATAATACGATTTAATTAATCGAGGCCTCTCGAATCGAATCGAGCCGTAGGCGCTAAAACTTTAAATCTAATATTAAGTAGATTTAGTATAAGATAATAAGCCTCTTTATAAAATTTTATATAGTTGATAGCGATTAAGACTATTAACGACGATAGTAAGATCTATAGATAACGTACTATAGTTTCGAAAGTTATTTAAGTATCTAATAATATAGAAAGTTTAATTAATAAGTTTAATATAAGATAATTATTTAGTAATATAAGTCTAAGAAATTAATTTACGAATATAAAGAAAAATAAGATCTTTCTAAAGATATCGAATAGTTTTAATTCGTTTAAAAATATAATATTCGAGGATTTATCGATATCTATACTAATTTCGACTATATTTATAAAACTATTACGTTCTTAATTATATTTACTACGTTTTTATAACTATATTATTCGTAGATCTAATACGCCTATATAATCTATTATTTATAAACTTAATAGATTCGGCCTATCGCCTATATTCCTCTAAATTAGAGCGAGAAATAATAGTATATTTACTACGCGGTTTACTTATATCTTCGAGTCTCGCCTTAATATACTATTTAATAAATATCTTTACTTTCTTATCTACTAGTCGTATAGTATATATTAGATTACGATATTCTAATATAATAAGATATTTCTTTAGATCTAGTAATATTTACTTTCTTTCATATATAGTATATTTATTTAAAAGACGAAGATTTACTCTATTTCTTAAGTCGATTATAAGATCTAGCTAAATAATATTAATCTAATATTCTTTATTACTATACTTCTATATATACGCGATATATTTTATAAACTCTATATAATACTCGAAAAATAACTAATTATTACGTCTTTTAAAGATTAAGTAGTTATAAATATTTCTTTATCGAATAATATCTAATAAAGTCTTATAAAGATTACTTAATTAATCTAGAAGATCGTCGATTAAGAGATAAGAATTTTTTATAATTATTTAACGTCTAGATATTATATATTTAATAGTCTTTTCTTTAAAACGCGATATAATGTAATTTATCTAAAAAGCGTTAGTAGAATAATAATCTTTATTAAAACTAAGTTTATTTATAATTCTTATTTTCTAATTCTTAAATTTAGATCTATTAATATTATTAGATATAAATAAATTCGATAGTTTAAAGCTAAGTAATTATCTAATTAACTATAGCGAGATTAATTAATATCGATATACTCTTAATACTTCGAAATCTCGTAATATAGATAAAGGCGGGGACGGGGGTAAAAGAGTAGAGATATTAGTCGAGTTTTAAGTTTATATCTCTCTTTATTATTCTAATATCTTCTACGATAAAGAAGAGACTAAGATATTAGACGGATTTTAGCCTTATATCTCGGATTTTTAAGTCTAATTCTTCTCTAACTAACTCGATATTTTATAATATCGCTAATAAAGATTCTTAATAGATAGAGATTATTATATATATAATATACGAAGTAATAGCGAGTTAAGAGATAAATATCTTCTATATAAATCGTCGTATATAAGATAGAGATAATCGCGATATATAGATAATTAGCGATATAAAGAAAGATATCTTAATATTAATATAGATAGATTTAAGTTAAAATTTATAATATATTGAATATAGATAAAAAACGAAGCGAAGAAGATATACGTAAAAATAACGATTTTGACTAAGCTTTTCTATCGAGAATTACTATAAATATCGATAGAATAAAGAGATCTCTAAAACTTCGATACTATAAAGGCGTATACGAGTCGAGAAAGATAATAGATCTCTATATTAAGTGTTGAAATTTGACTATAACGCTCGAAATAGTATTATTTCTTTAATTAAGTCGTCGTAAAGTCTATAAGTACGCTAAATAGTATTCTTTTAAATAATAGAAAGTTCGCCGAGATCTATTAGCCGATAATAGATTTTTTACGAGAAACGAAGCGGAGAAGAATTTCTTATATTCGATATAGGGAACTCGTTTTTTAATAAATTAAACTATCGTTAATAATATAAATTATTTAATATAGATTCTTTCGAATAATATAGATAGTTTATAATTTATATAATAGAGCTTCTATATAATAGAAATACCTAGCGTTTTCTTTATTAGGCTCGATCGCTTACTTTAAGTAGAAAGTAAAAAACTCGTTAATTCTCTTCGTCGAGGGGGTATATAAAGAAGTCTTATTATAATATTAGAATTAGTATAGATACGATACTAGTATAAGTAAGATAGATAGAATAATAAGACTATCGAATTATATATATAGAAAGAAGATATAATATAATAGAAGATATCTTCGTTAAGACTCGCTAGTTATAGAGCTAAGAACTAAGTAATATATTAAGAATACGCTCGTAATAGTTATAATAGTAGTAGTTATAGTAGTAATAGCTATTAAAATATTAGATATATAATATATAAAACGAACGAATTAATTCTCTAAAACCTCTTCGAGATTAGATTTTAAATATAGTATAAAATTAAATAGCTAAAAGATATAGTAGCTAAAATACGCGAGAGTTATATTTCGATAATAGATATAATAGTAATAATTATAATAGTAATAGATATAAAAGTAATAGATATCGTAGTAATAGATATAATAATAGTAGTTATAGTAATATTAATTATAATAGTAGTAATTATAATAGTAATAGCTATAATAATAATAGCTATTATATCGAATTTTTCGAATAAATATATCTAAATATAGAAATTTTAATTAAAATATTTTATATATATATTATTTTATAATATAATATTATAGATATATTATATTATAATATATATCGTCTAGATTCTATATTATATTAGATATAAAATTATATAAATCTTAATATCTTATATCTTATTAGAGTATAGTATAATAGATTAATATATTATATTATATTATATCTTTTTAATTAGTAATTATAAAACGTATTTTACGCTTTTAAATAATTTAATAATAATTAAATTTAATTTTATAATTCTAAGTAAAACTTAAATTAAAATATTTTTACTCTTCGAGAGTCGAATTAAATTTCGAAATTAGATTTAAAAATAAATTACTTTCTATAAATTTAATTTATAGATTTAAACTTATAACTATTACTATTATAATTACTACTATTTATTATTTAATAATCTATTATTATATAATAGTTATAATAGTAATAATTATAATAATAATAATTATAATAGTAGTAACTATAATAGTAATAGCTATTATATTAAATTTATCGAATAAATATAAATAAAAATAAATACGATTAATCGTTAGCTAGAATATTAAATAAAATAGCTACTTATACTTTTAAATATAAAAAATATATTATTCTATAGTATAATATTATAAATATATTATCTTATAATATATATCGTTAAGATCTCGAATTTATATTAAAAAAAGATATAATATTTAACTTTATTTATATTATACTCGAGTATAATATAATATTACTTAATAAGTAAAGATCTATGAATTAAATTTATAAAGTTAAATTTTTCTAAGTTAAATCGAACTCTAATCGCTTACTATACGTTTTTAATCTATATATAAATATATATATATAAAGAGAGACGCGCTAAGATTTAATTAGAAAGATATATCGAGTATAAAGAATTAATTCGTAATAATTACTTATAAAAAATAGAGAAAGGCTATATTCTTATAATAAGAAGTATCGAAATATCGAAAAGAAATAAAGATAATATATTAATTAGTAGTATAAATTTCATATTATCTTCTATCGTAATAATAAAATAGCTATTAGAGTAAGATATCGAACGATTTCAATTCGTTTAAATATATATTATTCGATATTTCTTTTATAGAGGTCTAATTAGCTATAATTATCGTAGTAGATTCTTCTCTTATAGAAATCTAATTAGCTATAATTATCGTAGTAGATTCTTCTCTTATAACGTTATTATAGTAATATATTATATTAATATAATAGAGATAATAGATTAAGTTATAGTAATATTCTTCGCTTACTAAGTAATAATTTAATATAGAATTATAGAGAGTATATAATATAGGATCTTAGAGAGTTAAGCCGTATTTTTAATATTAAGAGCCTTATTACCGCTTAATTTCTCCGTAATATTCTCTATAATATTCTTCGTAGTATTCCCCGCAATTATCTATTATAGTTTCTTCTCTTATCTCTTAATATAATAGAGATAATAGATTCAGTTATAGTAGTACTTAATTTCTTTATAATATTCTCTATAGTATTCTCCGTAATATTCTCCGCATTTATCTATTATAGTTTCTTCTCTTACTTCTTAATATAGTAAGAATAATAAACTAAGTTATAGTAGTATTCTTCGCTTACTAAATAATAATTTAATATAGAATTATAGAGAGTATATAACGTAGAATCTTAAAGAGTTAAGTCGTATTCTTAACGATAGTAATCTTATTATCGCTTAATTTCTTCGTAATATTCTTTATAATATTCTTCGTAGTATTCTCCGTATTTATCTATTATTCTTTCTTCTTTTACTTCTTAATATAGTAGAAATAATAGATTAAATTATAATAGTATTTTTTACTTACTAAGTAATAATTTAATATAAAATCGTAAAGAGTATATAACGTAAAATTTTAGAGAGCTAAGTCGTATTCTTAATATTAAAAATCTTATTATCGCTTAATTTCTCTATAATATTCTTTATATTCGTTTATTATATTAATTTCTCTTATATTATCTAAGTAAATTAATATAAGATTATAAAGAGTAAGTCTATTATATTATTACTACTAATAACTATCTTTATAATATTCTTTATATTTATCTACTATAGTAGTTTCTTCTCTTATTAAATATTAAGCTAGTATAAGACTATAAATAGTAAATCTATTATATTACTATTACTAATAACTATCTCCGCAATATTCTCTATAATATTCTCCGTATTCGCTTATTATAGATTCTTCTCTTATTTAACTAAGTGCGAGAATATCGAGAGTAAATATATTTATATTAAAATTAATAGAATTAATAGAATTAGTAGAATAGTAAAAGAAGAAAAATTATATAAATAGATAAAAGGATTATTATTCGATTTTAAACGCGTTTAATATAATTATTATATTTTTAGAAGCTTCTTCTTAACGATATTTAAGATCTAATATATATTAAGAGACTTTAAAATAGAATAGAAGAGAAAGATGTATCTTAGAAGATAGTATCGCTAAGTTAGAAGATATTATCGCTAGCTTAAAAGAAGTATATAGAGAAGAATATATTCGTTTAAGCTCTTTTTAAGAATCTTTTAACGCGTTTATAAATAGTAGTAGATAGCTATTAAACTCGCTTATAACCTCGATTATTAATAATAATAAATTTATCGAGAGATAATTTAAAGGCGTTAATAGAGGCTCTAAGAGGCGAATAAAAGAAGTATATAAGTCTAAAAAATTAAGTAATCTTTAAGCGAGGGATATCGAAAACGATTATATTTATATTAGTGAAATTAATAGAATTAATAGAATAATAAAAGAAGAATAATTATATAAATAGATGAAAGGATTATTATTCGATCTCGAACGCGTTTAATATAAATATTATAGTTAAATATCTATTTAATCTATTAATAATAAATTAAACTTTATTATTTTTATATCGTTAGAAAGCGTAAATTAAGCTCTATAATTTACGAAATTATAAAGTAATAGTATTTTTAGAGAGATGATTATTTTAGAGTATAAGACTTCTATATATAGATTTTTAATAGTTACGAATACTAATTTATTTACTCGCGATATCTAATTAAAAAGCGTAAATCTAATAAATTTATAATTAACTATATATATAAAAATTTAAGATTTTCTAATTTAGCTCTATCTTATTCTTTTATATATACTAATATAAAATATCTTATAAAATATATTATATCTTTTCGACTAGTATTTATAATAATATTAAATTTTTTAGATTCTTAAAAGAGTAAATATTAAAGAGTAATAATAATAATAATAATAATGAATCTTATAATAAAGAGTTTTTTATAGCATTTTTCTCTTATTTAAAGATTTATTCAATAATACTTATAATATATTACGCGTTAAGAGACTTTAAAATTAATTAATAAAAAATAAATAGAAGAGAATACTACGTTTTAAAAGATAGTATTATTAATTTTAAAGACGTATATTATAGAAAATAATAAGAGCTTTTAGATATTTATTTTCTATTTATATAATATTTAATTTACTTCTAATACTATAAATAACTAATTAATTCTATTCTTATTTAAAAAAAGTTTTTACTTAGTAATCTTATTT
Source organism: Letharia columbiana (assembly GCF_014066305.1). Taxonomy (NCBI): domain Eukaryota; kingdom Fungi; phylum Ascomycota; class Lecanoromycetes; order Lecanorales; family Parmeliaceae; genus Letharia; species Letharia columbiana. Next base: position 96,985 of record NW_023501074.1, read on the forward strand.
TTAATATATCTTATTAATAAAGTAAATTATTTTCTTAATAGATTATTTAAAAGTATAAATAATAGATTAATCTTTTTATTAATTTAATATAAAGTAATATATAAATAATTATAAATAAAAATCTTATAATATAAATATAGACTAATATATTATAATAACTAACTTTAAAATATATTAATTATAATATTAAAGATTAATTAAATTAAGAAATAAATATTTAAAAGAGAGTATATAAATTATTTAAATTAAATAAAATTAGAGAAATATATAATATATAATATTATTTATTATTATATTTATTTTTAAAAATATAATAATCGAGTATTTTAAATTTAATATATTTAATTTATAGATATATTTTATTATATAAACTTATACGCTACTTTAAATTTCTTAATAATATTATTATATAATTTTATTTTAACTTTAAGTAATAGAGTAAAAGCGAGATTAATTTAAAGATATTTATTATTATAGTAAATAGAAGAAAGCTCTTAATCTCTATTATTATAAAGAATTTTAATTTAATAAACTTATCAAGAATTTAATTACTAAATCGAGCGATATTCATATTACGAATATAAAGAATTATTTAAAATATATTAAAAATAGCTATTTAATATAGAGTAAGATTATAATAAATAATATTAATTAGTTAAATAAAAAAGTTATTTAATAACTAATAACTTCTTCTTCTTTAAAGCTTATTAAAATATTATTACTTATATCTAATAGTTTTTAAGCGAATTTCTCTATATTAATTTAATCTTAATTAATTAAAATGAAGTTTTAAAGTCTTATACCTTTTATAAAACTAAGAATTTAAATATTATTTTAAAAGTAAAACGCTTTAAACGTAATTTAGATAATATAATATAATTTAATACTCTTAATAATTAAAAAAATTAAAAAAATTAATTATAGAAGTATATAACTATATTATAAAAAGAAGAAAAACTCTTTTATATATCTTAAAATATATAATTAATAATCTGAATATTATAATTATTTTATATTAAAATCTTATCTTAGAAAATAAATTTAATTACGATTAATAGTTAAGTTAAATTAAACTTTATTAATATATTATAAATAAATTAAGTAATAAAAATTAAGTAAGATTTTAAAGCGAAAATAAGCGATAATACTATTTTAAAAATAAATAAAGATAATAATAAATAAAGCTATTATACTAGTTATTATAAGATAATATTATATTCTTTATAATATTATATTCTTTATAATATTATATTCTTTATAATATTATATTCTTTATAATATTATATTCTTTTAATTTTTTTTTTTATATTATATTCTTTATAATATTATATTCTAAAGTAAAATATTAATAATATCTTTATAACTATTTAGAAAAAGAAATTAACTATTAAAATAAGTGGTTTTTTTCAAATAAAATCGATTATAGAAATTTCATCGTTATTAAAACTTATCTATATTTATTCTTAAATATTTATTCGATAATTATCTTCTTCGCGTAGAAAATAATTCTAATTATTAATTAAATACTATTTATAATTTTATTAAATTATTAAAAGATTAAAATAAATAATAAAATTAATATTCTTTATAAAGCTAATATTATTCTTCTTTAAGCGTATCTAAATTATATAAAGATAGAAGTATTCGATAATAATTTATTTATATTATATATTATTCGATAGAGAGAAAATATTATATTTAATTTAAAGAATATAAATATAATTATTAAATTATTTAAGTAAAGAAATATATATAAAGTATAAAAGAAGAATTAAATTATTTTTAAGTAAAAAAAAAAAAAAATCTAGCGCGAAGAGTTTTAATAGCTAAAAGAAAACTTATATTAAAAAAGTTATAATATTTTAAAACTATTATTAATATAAAAATCTTTATATTTTATATTTTATAATACTTTAATTTATTAAAGTAATTACTACGAAAAAATATATCTAATATAAAAGATTTTAATATATAAAAAAAGAAATCTTATTTTAAAAAGAGTTATAATATATTAGTATTATTATTAATACGATAAGCTATATTTATTATAATTTAAAATATTTCTATTTAATAAAAAAGATTTTTTTTATATATTTTAATTCATAATTAATTTATAAATTAAAAGAATTATCGAAATTATATTATAATAGAATTATTATAATTAAATCTTATATATAATATTCTCTCTACTAAATTATTACTTTATTTAATTTTTTAATATTATTTAATATTATTATAAAGTAAATCTCTTAGTATATAATTATTATAATAAATAAGTAAAGTATTATTATTTCTTATATATAAGTCTTCGAAAAATTTAAAATTTAATATATTTAAAAGAAGATATTATTATTAATATATATAATAGAATAAGATAGAGCTAAGCTTAAAAATCTTAAATTTATATATATAGTTAATTATAAATTCGAGTTTTATACGCTTTTTAATTAGATCGACTAAGTTAACTCGATAGCCCTTCTACGCTTTTCTTATTAAAAATTTATATATAGAAGTTTTATACTTTAAAGTACTTAGCTTACGATATATATAGTTACTTTATAATTTCTTAAATTATAAAGCTCGCTTTACGCTTTCTAACGCTATAAAAATTATAAAGTTTAATCTACTATTAATAAATTAAATAAATATTTAAATATAATAATTATATTAAACGCGTTTAAGATTAAATAATAATTCTTTTATCTATTTATATAATTATTCTTTTTTTATTATTTTATTAATTTATTAATATAAATATAATTATTCTTAATATTTCTCGCGGAAATATTATTAAATACTTTAGACACGTATTTCTTTCGCCCGTCTTTTAAACCCCTTATTAACGCCTCTAGACTATCTCTTAATAAATTTATTATTACTAGTAATCGAGGCCGTAAGCGAGCTTAATAGCTATCTATTACTACTTATAAACGCGTTAAAAAGCTCTTAAAAAGAGCTCGAACGGATTTATAGTTATCGTTTTCTTTTATATACTTCTCTTAAGCTAGCGATACTCGATTAATAGCTTAATTAATATTATCTAGTCTATTAGCTTAATAATTTACTTAATTAGATTATTAATTAGTTACTTATTTATTTACTTAGTTAACTATTTAGCTAGTTACTTAATCTAATACTCTATAAGAGAAGAAGTAAAAGAAGAAACTATAATAGATAAATGCGGAGAATACTATAGAGAATACTATAGAGAATACTATAGAGAATATTATAGAGAAACTAAGCGATAATAGACTATTATTTTAAGTACTTAGCTCTTTAAATCTCGTTTTACTCTTATAATTCTTATTAAATTATTATTAGTAAGCGATAAATACTACTATACTTAATCTATTTCTTTACTATATTAGTAAGAGAGAAACTATAATGATAAATACTTTCAAGCGATAATAAGACTACTATTATTAAGAATACGACTTAGCTCTTTAAGATCCCACGTTATATACTCTCTACGATTTCATATTAAATTATTACTTAGTAAGCGAAGAATACTACTATAACTTAGTTTATTATTCTTATTATATTATTATAATATATTATTATAATAACGTTATAAGAGAAGAATTTACTATAATAATTATAGTTAATTAAATCTCTATAGAAAAAATATTATAAGAGAAGAAACTATAATAGATAAATATAGATAATATTACGAAGAAATCAAGTAGTAATAAAACTATTATTATTAAGAATACGACTTAGCTCTCTAAGATTCTATATTATATACTCTCTATAATATCATATAAAATTATTACTTAGTAAGCGAAGAATACTATTATAACTTAATCTATTATTCTATTACTTAGCTAGCTACTTAGTTTAATACTCTATAAGAGAAGAAGTAAGAGAAGGAACTATAATAGGTAAATATAAAGAATACTACGGAGAATACTATAGAGAATACTACGAAGAAACTAAGCGGCAATAAGACTATTATCGTTAAGAAGACAGCTTAGCTCTCTAGATTCTCACATTATATACTCTTTATAATTCTATATTAAATTATTACTTAGTAAGCGAAGAATATTATTATAATTTAATTTATTATCTTTATTATATTAATATAATAGATAACTATAATAACGTTATAAGAGAAAAATCTACTACGATAATTATAGTTAATTAGATCTCTATAGAAGAAATATTAAATAATATATATTTAAATAAATTAAAATCGTTCGATATCTATAGCTATTTTATTATTCGAAAGATTTTACTACGATAAGAGATATTATAAGATTTATATTACTAATTAACACGTTATCTTTATTTCTTTTCGATATTTTAATACTTCTTATCAAAGTTCGCTTACTAAAGATCGCTTATCTACTTACTCGATAGCTCTAATTAAAAAAATAGTTATAAATTTAATTTATAGACCTTTACTCGTATAGAATAAAATTATAAGAGTATTAAAATAAGTATAAATGATTTAATTAATTTTAGCGAGTATATTAAATTCTCTATTCTTTAACGCTAGAGATCTTACATTTTACTAATAATTATAAATAATTTTATTATTATAGCGTTTAGTATAATAATATAATTACTATAGTCTTATAGTAGATTATTATTATTCATTTAATCGCTCTCTATATATATAAAAACTAGAGAGTAATTACTATTTATATATTTATTTTAACATCTTTAGAGAATAAAAAATCGATCTTTAATTAAATCTATATTATGAATAATATCTAATATTAATCTATAATATAGTATATTTTTTTCTTAATCGCGTTTTTTATATTAACTTTATTAGATATAACTATTATAATTATATTAATTAAACGCTTTATCGTAAAATAGCTATAATTCTTAAAAATATTAATTTCTATATTAATATTCTTAAATCGATATTTAAAAGACTAAAGGTTAATTTAAATATAAGAGATAATAAGCTACTCTATAAGAATATTATAAGAATATAGTCTTTCTCTATTTTCTATAGATAAATATTACGAATTAATTCTTTATACTTAATATAGTTTTCTAATTAGATCTTAACGCGTCTCTCTTTATATATATATATCTATAAACTATATAGATTAATGAAATAACTTTATATTATATTAATATTATATAATATTAAAAACTATTTCTTAATAATAATTCTAATTTAAAAAAATAGATTATAAATTTACTTTATAGACTTAAACTTATCTAAGTCTTAATAAGATAATATATTATATCTTTTATTAATAATATAGTAGCTATAGTTTCTATAAAGTATATATTTAATAAGAGTTATATAGAGATTAATAAATAGATTTTAATTAGAGAGCTTAATATTAATAATAATATCTATTTTAGCGATATTAAAGAATTAATTTTTAAGTTTAATATAATAAAAATATAAGAATATAATAAATCTTATTTTTGAAATTTTATAATATAAATATAAGATAAAACTTAATCTATCGCTTATAAAATTAATTAGAATTAAAACTAATTTAACTTATAATTAATTAGACGTTATTCTTATAAAAGTAAAGAACTTTTTTAAATAATTTATAGAATTAATTAATAGAAATTACGATATATAATAAATTATATTATATTAGAAATATTCGTAAATATTATAATTTCTATTAATTATTTAATTAATATATTATTTAACTAGTTACTCTATTAAATAAATAAATAAAAAATTATTATATTATAATAAGAAGTAAGAAGTAAAAAAGTATATTTAATATCTTTCTCTTTAAAATAATATTTATATAGAATTTTAATTTTATTTTAAATACTCTAGTAATTAAACTAAGATAACTAATAATATATTTATTAAAAAAAAGGTTATTAATAAGTTTAATTTATTTTAATTTATAAATAAATATTAGAGAGAGATTTAATTAATCGAATTTAATAGATAGAGTAATAATATTCTAATAAAATTATTTTATAAACTAAGAAATCTTCTTAATAAAAGAAAGATAAAATAATATATTAATATTAATCTAATTATTTATAATAGCTTTATTAATATAACTATTAACGATTACTTAAAAATATTAATTTAAACTATCTTCTAAATTATCTTTAATTAATAAAGTTAATTATTTTCGATAAATATATATATATTATAAATAAAGTATTATAGTAATCTATTATAATAAAGAAGATAGTTAAATTAATTATAACGAATTTATATCTTATAAAAAATTAATAATTAATAAAATAAAATAAATAGATAATATAGATATATAATATTAGATATATATTATTTATATAAAGTTATTTTAATTAATAGTTTCTCTAATTTATAAGCTAGTTTTATTATTTCTACTTCGCTATATAAGAAAACTTCTATCTAATTAAATATCTATATTAAGTATATTATTATATTATAACTATTCTTTATATAAGAAGATAAGAGAATAGTATAGAGATATATAAATTAAATATTAATATATAATAGTAAATCTCTTATTACTTTAAATCTCTATTAATATATCTCTAATCTTAAATATTCTTAATAGATTATTAATATTATTATTTTAAATAATAGCGATTTTAATGGAAATTAATTATTATAAATATATAAATTATAATATTATAAGTTCTTATAAAATAGCTTATAGCTTTATATATCTAAATAATTTTTTAATTTTTTAAATGTCGATTTAAAGATATTAATATAAAGATTAATAGTTTTAAAAATTAGAACTATTTTATAAAAAAACGTCTAATAAATATAATTATAATAATTATATCTAGTAAAATTAATATTAAAAACGTAATTAAGAGAAACTTATATTATATTATAAATTAATTTTAAATATTATTAGTATATATAAAAGAATAAGATAGAACTAAGCTTAAAAATCTTAAATTTATATATATAGTTAATTATAAATTCGAGTTCGCTACGCTCTTTAATTAGATCGACTAAGTTATCGCGAGTAAATAAATTAATATCCGCAACTATTAAAATCTCGCTCTCTCTTATTAAAAAAATAGGTGTACGTTATTAACACATAGAATAACTTTTTTATTTTCTATTAAAATCTTAAGATTTTTTTTTTAAATTATAGAACGAAATATGAGCTTTTAGATAAAAAAAGAATTTCTAAATTTAGTCTTATAATTATTAAAGCGTAAGGAATTTAAATATCGCTTATCAAAGTTCGCTCGATAGCCCTAATCAAAAAACAGGGGTATATTATTTAATTTCAGAATACCTTTTTTATTTTCTATTATAATCTTAATATTTTTCTTCTAAGTTATAGAATATAATATAAACTTTTAAATAGAAAAATAATTATTAATTTTAGTTATATAAAAATTTAAAGGTAAAGAATTTAAATATCGTCTATTAAAAGTTCGCTTATTAAATTTACTCGATAGCTCTAATTTAAAAAAAAAATTATAAATTTAATTTATAGGCCTTTACTCGTTTATAATATAAATTTAAATAAAGATTAATTTCTTACTTTTTGAAGATATTAAGATAAATATATAAATAATTATTATTTTCTAAACTTTATATATATATAAAGCGATTAAGAAATTAATAATAATCTATTATTAAATTATAAAGATTATATTTTTATATTAAATACTATAATTATAATCTTTTTTATTAATATTAATATATATAAAAGAATAAGATAAGACTAAATTAGAAAATCTTAAATTTATATATATAATTAATTATTAATTTAGAATTATTACGCTTTTTAGCTAGATCGGCTAAGTTACTATAAATAAATAAATTAGTATTTATAATTATTAAAATCTCGCTCTCTCGCGTTTTTTTATTAAAAAATAGATATATATTATTAATATATAAAATAACTTTTTTATTTTCTATTAAAATTATAAATCTTTTTTTTTAATTTTAAAGCGCTATTTATACTTTTCAAATTTTTAAAAATTTCGAAATTTAGTCTTATAAAGATTAAAGTATAATAAATTTAAATATTACTTATTAAAGTTTACTCGATAGTTAAATAGCTTTAATTAAATATATATTATTTAATTTTAAAATAACTTTTTTATTTTCTATTAAAATTTTAATTTTTTTTTAAATTATAAAACGAAGTATAAATACTTAAAAAAAAAAGAAATATTAAATTTAGTACTATAATTATTAAAGAATAAAAAAATTAAATATTATTTATTAAAGTTCGCTTATTAAAGATTATTTATCTACTTATTTAATAATCTTAATTAAAAAAAAATATAGATTTAATTTATAAATCTTTATTTATATATAATAAAATAAAATTAAATTAAATTAAATTAGAGAGTTTTAAATTTATAAATATAATTAATTATAAATTTAATAGATCTACGTCTTTTAATTAGATATCGCGAATAAATAAATTAATATTTATAATTATTAAAATCTTTTATTCTACTTTTAAATCTTTAATAACTTTATTATAATCTATTAAATCTTTTAAATTTCTTTTTAAATTATAGCTAATAACTTATATTTAATATCGAAAAAATTATAAAATATAAATATTACTTATTAAAGTTTATTTATTAAATTTAGTTAATAATTAATAACTTTAAATAAAAAATAGATATATATTATCTAATTTTAAAATAACCTTTTTATTTTCTATTAAAATTTTAGATTTTTTTTAAAATTATAAAACGTAAATTAAACTTTTAAATAAATAAAAAAAATTTAAATTTAGTCTTATAAATATTTAAAGATTAAGAATTTAAATATCGTATTTTAATATTCGCTCGATAGTTCTAATTAAAAAATAGATATATATTATTTAATTTTAGAATATTATATTTATTTTCTATTAAAAAAATTTAATTCTTTTTCTTAAATTAAGAACGTACTATAAGCTTTTAAATAAGAAAAAAAATTTAATTTTAATTTTATAAATATTTAAAGATAAAGAATTTAAATATCGCTCTTTAAAGTTCGCTCGATAGTCTTAATTAAAAAATAGATATATATTATTTAATTTTAGAATAATATTTTAATTTTCTATAAATTTTCTCTCTCTAAATTATAGAATATAATCTACACTTTTAAATAAAAAAAGAATTATAAAATTTAGTCTTATAAATATTTTAATATAAAGAATTTAAATATTACTTAATAAAAATCTATTTATTTTATTAAAAATACTCTTTAATATAAACTAAGATAGTCGAGTAATAATAATTTTAATAAATTTTAAAATTATTTTATCTCTCTCGTTAAAAAATCGTAAAATCGTAAAATTATAAGAATTATAAATTTCGTAAAATTCGTAAAATTCGTAAAATTAATAGAAACTCTATAAATTATAAAAATAAAAATAAAATAAAATAATAAGTATAAACTATAATAGATATTAAAATTAACTTCTTATTAATTAAAGTTAAATTAATTTAAAGTTAATTAACTCTCTTTAAACTTAGTATTAATATAACTTCTCTTTTTTCTATTAAAATTATTTAAATTTTTTTTAAATTATAGAATATAACTTATTTTTTTATATAATTTAAAAATTATATAATTCGACTTTATAATTCTAAATAAATCTTTAATTAAAATATTATTACTCTTCGAGAATCGAATTTAATTTCGAAATTAGATTTAAAAATTAATTACTTTTTATAAATTTAATTTATAAATCTAGACTTATAATTATTAATTAGATTTAAGATTATTAATATTAAAGAATAAAGAATTTAGATAATAATATACTCGCTAAGATTAATTAAATTATTTATATTTATATCGATATCTTTATAATTTAACTTTATATTATCTATCTTTTAATTAATATATATTTTAAATATATCGATTTTAGTCTTTTTACAATTATAATATTATTTAATTATCTTATCTTTTTATAGTATTACGAGTAAAGATATATAAATTAAATTTATAATTTTCTTTTTAATTAGAGCTATCGAGTAAATTTACTAAGTGATATTTAATAAGCGATATTTAAGTATCTCGCTTTTTAATAATTCTAAGCTTAAATTTTAAGATTCTTAAAGCATTTATAAGCGCAGTCTACGCTCTATAATTAAAAAAAAATCTTAAAGTTTTAATAGAAAATAGTAAAGTTATTAAAAAAATAAAAGTAAGTTAAAAGATTTTAATAGTTACGAATATTAAATTATTTATCTATAATATCTAATAAAAAAATTATAGCGAACTTAAATCTATAATTAATTATATATATAAATTTAAGATTTTTTAAATTAGCTTTATCTTATTCTATTATATATATTAATATTATAATAATTATAAATTTAATTTATAAAATTTAAATTATATTATATAAATTTTATAATATATAGATAATATATAATATAATTAATAAGTCTTATTAAAAACTAAGTAGAATTTAAATAAGAGATAAAAAATAGATTAAAAAAATATAGATTATTAAAAGAGTTATTATAAAAGAAATCTATTAATAAGTCTTATAATAGAGTTTTTTTTATAGCGTTTTTCTCTCGTTTTAAAGCTTCTTCTTAATAATATTTAGAATATATTACGCGTTAAGAGACTTTAAAATAGAGTATTAAAGAATAATATAATTAGATTAAAAGATATTATCGTTAATTTAGAAGAAGTATATAAAAAAAAAAAAAAAACTCGTTTAAACTCCTTTTAAAAATCTTTTAATACGTTTATAAGTAGTAGTAAATATATATTAAACTTACTTATAACCTCGATTATTAATAATAGCGAATTCGCTAAAAAATAGTTTAGAGATAAAAATAAGAGCTTTATAAGATAAGTAAAAGAAATATATATATTTTAAATATTAAATAATCTTTAAATAAGAAATATCGAGAATAAATATATTTATATTAATAAACTTAAAAATTAATAAAGTAATAAAAAATAGAAGAATTATTTAAGTTCGAATACGTTTTATATATCTATATTTAAATAATAATATACTTTATATATAGTAGATTAAATTTTATAAATTTTATATCGTTAAAAAGTATAAAATAAGCTTTATAGTTTAAGTAATTATTAAGTAATTATATTTAACGTAATTTAAATACTTTAAAATATAAAAGTTTTATATATAGATTTTTAATAAAAAGATATAAAAGAGTTAGCGAGTTAATATAGTCGATTTAATTAAAGAGTATAATTAATTTAAATTTATAATTAGCTATATATATAAATCTAAAATTTTATAACTTAACTTTATTTTATTCTTTTATATATATTAATAAATTATTATTCTATAAATAATAAATTAAACTTTATAAACTTTATATTCTTAGAGATCGTAGAACGAGCTATATAATTTCAAAATTTATTAAATAACTTTATCTATCGTAAGTTAAGAATTTTAAAGTATAAGAAATTTATATTTAAACTTTAAATAGATAATTATAAAAAAGTTAGCGATTTATTTTTAAAGAATTTAATTAAAGAATTTATTAAACTTAAATTTATAGATAATAAATTATTTATATATATATATATATATAAGTTAATTTAATTTAGCTTTATTTTATTCTCTTATATAAATACGAGTAAAGATTTTTTTTTTTATTTTTTTTTATTAAAGCTATCGAGTAAATTTAATAAATAATTTTTAATAAGTAATCTTTAATAAGTAATATTTAAATTTCTTATCTTTAAAGAACTATAAGATTAAACTTTAAGACTATTTCATTTTAATTTATAATTTAAAAAAAATAATTAAATTTTATTAGAAAATAGTAAAGTTATTTAAAGGTTAAAAGTAGAAAAAGATATTTTAATAATTAGAAATATTAATTTATTTACTCGCGATATTTAGTTAAAAAGTATACATCTATTTAATTTATAATTAATTATATATATAAATTTAAGAATTTCTAGCTTATCTTTATCTTATTCTATTATATATATTAATTAATTATCTTTTTTTATTTCTAATAATTATAATATAATTAAAAGTATTTTTAATAAATAAATAGAAAAAAGAATTAATAATTAAAATTAATAAATTTAATTAAGAAAATTAATATTATAATTAATATTATTATATCTAAATATATCTAAATATTTTCTCTTATATTATAAAAGTTTATTATCTTTTTAAATCGTTTAATATAATTATAGATAGATATTATATATATTTAATTCTAAATTTAAAATAATAAGAGAATCTATACGTAGGTTTCGGAAGCGATAACCTCTAAGAAATAAGAAGAGAAACGTTAGTAATAGAATACTATACAGTATGAATATCTAAGCTCTGGATGATCTGGTCAGCTTGAGGCTCTCTAGCCCTTCCAGGATTGCAGCCAGTGAGGCATTTTACATTCCTATCAGTATGCCCTTCTGACATCTCCGTGGCTCTCATGAGGAGTAGAGCAATCGTGGTCAATGTTTTTAGGCCTTCTTGTCAAGCACCCAAAAGTAGAGCCTTCGCAATTACTTTCACCCGCCTCCTCAACCAGCTTCAGCTATGCTGTTGCCTCTATTGTAACACTTCTGAAAGCTCAGTCTGAATCATCCGAGGGCCGTATTCGTTGCTGCTTTGGTTCTATAACCGGCAAGTCATCATCTCTTCCCGTCTTTCTCTTCGCCATTGCTCGCGCTTGTCCGTATATCTTAGTTGCACGCTCGCCTAGGCCCCAATCGACAATGTTGCTGATGTCTCGCTGAAACCTTTCAGTGGTCGCGTCCAGCCCGTGTTGCAGTGAGTACTGATCCAGAACGCTCGTATGCCAGTACACTGCGCCATTGCTCCAGAGCTCCCGCCAGTTGACGAACATAAAGCAGGAATTTGGCGCAATAGCCACGGTAAAGCAGATAGAGTCAGGGTCTGGATCGGAGTTGTCCTTGTCGACATCGACTTGTGGTAGACTGGTGAAGGGCCCCGAACGCGGCTTGCCCCTGGCTTCATCATTCCAGTCGGCTGTGTAGGATACGATGGCACTACCAGTGCGCTGGCACTGGACTTCTGCTTCAGCAATAGGTCGATCCTTGGTCTTGACTTCGCCCGCTAGGAAGGGATGATGGATTTGTTTGGTGAGAGGTTTAGATACGGTCCTGTCGAAGACAGCTAGGCAGGTTTCAAGGCGTTAGCCCCCATTCTGGACGATGTAATGTATCAAAATGTTTTAGAGCAGGTTCAAGATACGTCACAGGGTACTTGCCGCAGTATTTATTGGGCAGCAGGTCGGTACTAAGACCATAAATGAGGTCTGGCTCTGGGTTTTGCAATCTGGGCAAACTGTCGTAGATCTTCTCGAACGATCCTTCAGCCGCAACAGCTTGAGGAACTGAACTTTCGCGAAACTTCGCTTTTGTCCGACGACCTGCGATTTGCCAGCGCATCAGTTTCCGAGTACACCATCCAAAAAAGCCCTTAGACTGCCAGAAAGGCCAACAGGAGACGAAAGTCACTTACCCAGGAGATCTTGGCTCCAAGCTTTGGGATCTGGCATGAAATCGTCGACTGCTAGAGCTTGCCCTGGCGCAATCTCAGGATTGGGCACCATGCGGGCCTCATCAAGAAGGATACCAAGGAGCTTGCAAGCGAAGTCGTTCTCACCAAGGATGGAATATTTTTTGGCAATTGCCTGCAGCGCAGGGACCTTTTCCTTTGCAGTCGGTGAGCCTCTTGAGCGGCCGAGGATTGCACGAGCTAGATCTATAATGGCAGCGCCACGTGTCCTAGACAGGAATTCGAAATGTGAGCGATTCCTCGAAAGCCTTGAAGATCTCTTGCAGAGTCCCAGTTCAGGGCTGAAGAACTGAGCATAGTACTCCTTGACAGGCCTAAGCAGTTTCAAAACAGCCCCAAAATTGGGTAGAGTAGCTGACAGGACAGGGTGTTAGGGTGCACATAGAGATCAAAACAACGTACCTTGCGTCTGGATCATTGTAAAAGTGGTGTTGCTTCTCGAACTCTTTCTGTGCCTGCTCCGGAGTCATGCCAGGTGACGATTCCTTCAGAGTCGAGCTGAAGTCTAAGTTTGGTGGTGAGGAAGGAAGATTGTAGCTGTTTGGAGAGTGAACTCCTTCGAGACCCTTAGAGATATGGACTGGTGGTGAAGAGGTGTCGTAGAGGCTAGGGAGTTGAGCTCTTTCAATCCTACTGGGAACATGAACGGGCGAGGGAGGGATATCGTAGCTGTCAGGAAAAGGATCTCCTTCGATGCCACTTGGATGGTCAGCTTGAGGCGAAGGAACGTCGTAGCTATCGGGAAAGGTATGCTTTGCGATACCTCGGGGAAAGTGAGATTCCAGAGAAGGAAGGTGATCGTTGGCAGGAGAGTCAGATGTTTGGATACCGCTCGAGACGTGACGGCTGGCACTTTGATGCTTGATCTCACTGTCGGAGTCCTTGCCTACAGCCTCAGTTAATATGCGAGGGGAGTCGCAAGTTTCTCCTGAGGTGGTGGATGAGGCTGGAGGTGAGCCTGACTCGTAATGCACGGGCAGCCGACCTTGCTCGTGTTGTTGCTCAATAGATAAGCTACGGGCACGTTTGGCTGATGGTGTCTGGACCTGAGCAACGTCTATGTCATCAAGTTTGCGAATTCTTTCCATTGCGCCATTGACTTTAATGGAAGATGAAAGTTGTAATATCTGGTGACTCGTGAGCTACTTTGTTGATGAAAGGTAACGAGGGGAAGCGCGTATGAAGCGCATACTTAGTTTCATAGGAAACGCGAAATACTAGGAAACGCGAAACTTTTAGACACGATAAGTCCGATCTAACAATTAATATTTAATTCTTATTAAAATTCTATAGTAAGTTTAAATAATAAGAATGAAAACATCTAAATCTTTCATAGTATTAAGACTTATATATTAATTTTTTTTTTTTTTTTTTTTTATCTTATCGATTTATTACTTTATAAAAATTATATATTTTCTTTTATTATCTCTTCTTTTATTACTTTATCTTATATTATTTTCTAATTTATCTATCTTTTTAATCGCTTCTATCTCTTTTATTTATTATTACTATTATAGAAAAGTTAATAAAAAAATCTTTAAGAGAGTTTATAATAAGATTTTTATAATAATAAGAGATAGTAATTTTATTAAATCTAGCGTAAGAAATATAATATTTTTCTTTTAAATAAACTTTATATTTCTTTATATCTTTAATAATAGCTATTTTAATATAAGAATATTTTAAAAATCTCTATATAAACTATTTTATAGCGAAGTTATTCTTTCGCTATTAAATAGTATTAAAATTTAAAATTTAAAATTTATCTTAATATACTTATCTAAATATAAAAAAGAAAAATATTACTTATATATCTTAATAAAATTACTATTAATAATTTTAAAAAAGATATTAATAGTAAGTATTATAAACGTATTATTAATATATTACTTAATTCTATAATCTAATAAATTTTAATAAAGAGATTTTTAATTATAATATATCTTCTTTCTATTTATAAAATTTAATAGTTTTATTATTCTATTTATCTTATTTATATAAAATATTTTTATATTAATTTTAATATTATAATAAAATATTAATATATATAAAATAATAAGATAGAGCTAAGTTATAAGATCTTAAACTTATATATATAATTAATTATAAATTCGAGTTTACTACGCTTATTAATTAGATATCGTAAATAAGTAAATTAATATTTATATCTATTAAAATCTCTTATTCTACTTTTACAATTTTAATAACTTTATTATATTCTCTTAAAATCTTAAAATCTATTTTTTAATTTATAGAGTACTAGAGTGTAATAAAATCCCTTATCGATCTTAATAAACTACTAAAATTTTATTCTCTATTAATTTTATAAATTATTTAGCTAATATATTATTATCTATTTAATTTTATAGCTTAATTATCTTTTTTTACTAGCTATCGATAGCGTATAGATATTTCTTTAATATATATCTATATCTATTTTAGAGAAATCGTTATCTAAGTTCGTTTTAATATTAATTTTAATTAATTAATTATATATTATACTTTCTTTCTTAATCTTTAAAATAGAATATTTTAATAAATCTTTATTATATTAAGATCTAGTAATTAAGTCGAATATATTAAAATCTTAATTTATTTATTATCTTTAAGTTATTAAACTACGTCTTTAATATCTTTTTTTAATAAAACTTTTTTTAATCTAATATTATAACTTGAATTATTATCTTTTTAAAGAATAGTCTTATTATATTATATATATTCTTTTTAATATATATAAATATAGATTAAAAATAGTTTTTAAGTATAGTAGATTTAAATTATTAAATTTCCTTTAAACTTAATCTTAACTTTATAAGATTTTTTAGTCTCTTATTTTATTATATATTATTAAAATTATTTCGAAATCTTCTTCTTTCGAGTTTATAACTTTCTTTTCTTTAAGACTTTAACTTTAACTTTTAAAGAATTATTCTTATTATTATAAAATTATAATTTATCTATTTTATATTAAGAGATTTCTATAAATATATAAAATTTAAAGTTCTAAAAGTTAAATATTTTTTAAAGATTTTTAGATTTTAAAGTAATATCTTCTTTATATAGTACTCTTTTATATACTATTATTCTAGAATCTATATATATCTCATCTATAAAATATATATATTTCTAGAAGTTTTTAATTATATAATATTTATATTTATTACTATATTTAACTCTAATATTCTTATTTTTTTTAATTAATTTTCTTAATTTTCTATCTTTTAAATAGTTTAACTCTATAATAACGAGTTATAAGATTCTTCTATAATATTCTTAAATATATTATGGAAATATAAGATAAGATACTTAGTTATTAACTATGGAGTTACTATAAAGAAAAGAGCGATTAGATATAAATACGCTAAGGCGTATCACGTAATCATATTACGTAATCGTCAAGACGCTAAGAGTCACGTGATTCGAATTTTAACACTCCCCTTCGCACGTATTCTCTTATAAGCGAAATCTAATAAATACGAAGTTCGATGCTAATGAGGTTTAAAACCGAGTAGTTAAGGTAAGTTAATGCCGGGTAGCTAGCGTGAAAACACACTCCCCCCTTACACCCCTCTTACCCTTATCCTTCTCTTGCGAACGAAATTAAAAAACGCGAGATTTAAAGTTCGCGACGTCTAAAATAGGGTAGGTAAAGTGAAAAGTCGAAATCTGAAAACGACTATATTAGACTAGGCCCCTATCAAAATTCGATTTAAATTCCACTTTTTATCAAAAAGCGGTTTTTTAAAAATTTTATTTCTAGGCCATCTAGTGTATATTAAAAATCGATCGATTTAAGATCGAAGGATATTTATAAGAATAACTAAATAAAATAATTAAAAGAAATCCTTCTAGCTATATATCGTTGGCTATAAAGTCTCTATAAGAGTTATTTTAAATATTTAGTTTTTAATAATAGTAATTAATAACGATAATTTAAAGATATAATACTCGAGATATTAATAACGAATAGATATAGGTTTCTTAAAAGGGCTTTAAGAGTTTAATAGCGATAGCGATAGTAGCGTTAAAGAAATAAGTGCTAAGTCTAATATAGCGGCTCGATAGACGACTTAAGTAGATTACTTATAGTACGAGAATTAATAAAATAGCTTTTTTAAAGTAGGCGATAGTAGATAACTTCTCTAAATCTAGATATAGATATAATAGAATAGCTTTTTTATTAGATATTATTAAAATAAGATTATATTAAGATAGCGATAAGATTAATAACTATCTAAGAAGTAAGTAAATATAATTTTTACTTTAAAGACGTTTTAAAAAGTAATAAATTTATCTAAGTAAAGGGCTTTAATAAGTTTATTAGTTATTTATTTATTAGTAGAAATATATCGTATATCTATAGTACTATTATTAACTTTTTCTTATATGAAATAATAGATAATATTAATATACTTAATATAAGTATAAAATTAAGTATTCTTTACGAGAGTAATTACGCTTTAATTATTATCGAAAATAACGATAATTTTAAGGTTTATATCGTCGAGGCGAAGAAGTTAATTAAGTAGATTTTTTAGCTAAATCGCTTCTTTAATAATTTATATCTAATCGATATACTCTATCTTATAAATAAATAATATTATAATAGCTTAACGCTTAGATAATTAATTAATCGCATTACTTCTTATATTAAAGAGATAGCTAGATATAAATCTTCGAGTTATATTATTAGTCTAATTAGAATTAATATAATCGATAAGCTCTTAAAAAGAGTCTTTATATATAAGTTCGTAGTATACTATATCTTTTAAATATCGAAAGATTTAAATAATTATATTCTAATACGCTAAAGTCGAATTAGCTAAATAGCGATTTATTAATAATATCGCGTAGGCGATATTAGAATAAATATTAAGTATAATATATATAAAAGATCTTATCGCGGATTAATAGTTTTTTTATAATTTTCTTAAGATAATATAGCTTTCTTCGACGAAAGTTAATTTATAATTAATCTTAAAAAATATTAATATCGAAATAAGATTTTAATAGTTAAAATAATTTAAGAATTAAGTAATATAAGTCTCTTATCTTAGATAAAGAATATTATTATAATAATTTCTTTTAATAGTTATATTTAAGTAGTAGATATATAATCTTAAATTCGATATATAAAACTTCGCGTTAAGTCTCTTCTTAATTCGCTAAATCTCAACTTTATTTAAATTAATAATTAAGATATTATCGATATAGAGCGCTATAATAATATCCTCTTTAGAGTTTATAAATACGCTATTATTTAATTCGATAGAGAGAAAACTTAGCTTCTTTATATATTTCGAGAAATATTAATATTAAATTTAAAGAAATTACTTTAAATTATAAAGTATCTTATTTAGCTTATAAATCTTAATATCGTCTTTATTAAAGCTATCGAGTTAATATATATAAATCTCTTTCTTTATATTATCGTATAGAAAGATAGTTTTAATATTTATTTACTTTAAATCTTAATCTAAAGCGATTATAAGCGCGAAGATCGCCTTATAATTTATAGGCTTTATTATTAACGCGAAAGTATTATAATAATTATAATCTTTCTACTATTTAAATTTTTAAATAACTTAGCGTATCTTATAGCGAGTAATTTCTTTATCGAGACCTCATTTTAAGATATAGATTTATTTATCTCTTAGAATATAAGTCTTAAAAGACGTCTAAATAAGATATTAAGTATTATTATTTATAAGAGATTTATATTTATTCTTTATAAAAAGTTTTTAATTTATTTAAGATAGCTAATTAGATATAATCTACTCGTAAATAATAGACTTAAAAATATTTAACTTATTAATATAATTCGTAAGTAGAGTAAATATTATAAAGATTTTTAAAAGAGGATTAAGAGATAGATTCTATAGATTTAAAATTATAAAATTCGAATAATTATATAGTATTCTTTAAATAGCGCTTAATTTATAATCTTCGCGAATAGTTTATATAACTTTAATAATAATAAATAATAAATCTAAGTTTAAAAATAGTAAATCTAAGTTTAAGGAAATTTTTTATATAAATAGCGTAGATCGAATTATTAATATAGATATAAATATAATATTTAATTAAGTAGTTTATATTAAGAGTATTTAAGCTAAGAGCTCTCGCGTAATTAATTAAGTTCGTTATATTAAAGACTCTTATATAGATTTTCGCGAAGACGCTTATTTATTAATTAACTAGGGGAAATTTAATCTTAATCTTATAGATATTAAAGGTTTTAAAGCTATCGAAGATTTAATAGCTATTTTAGTTATAAATATAACGTTTTTAGATTTAATATCTTTCGAAATATTAGTAATATATTACTTATTTAATATCTTCTCTATAGCGAATATTAATATTATTAAATATTATTACTTATTCGAAAGCTTATAAATCTTAATTTCTTTTTTCGAGTTTATAATTAAAGATTATTTTTTTATAAAGTATACGCTATTAGCGCGAATAATTATTAGTATATATAATAGAATAAGATAGAACTAAGCTTGAAAATCTTGAATTTATATGTGTAGCCAATTATTAATTCGAGTTCGCTATACTCTTTAATTAGATCGACTAAATTAGCTTAATAATCCTTTCGCGCCTCCCTTATTAAAAATTTATATATAGAAGTTTTATACTTTAAAGTACTTAGCTTACGATATATATAGTTACTTTATAATTTCTTAAATTATAAAGCTCGCTTTACGCTTTCTAACGCTATAAAAATTATAAAGTTTAATTTACTATTAATAAATTAAATAAATATTTAAATATAATAATTATAATAGTTATATTAGACGCGTCCGGGATCGAATAATAATCCTTTCATTTATTATTCTTCTATTATTCTATTAATTCTATTAATTCTATTAATTCTATTAATTTCATTAATATAAATATAATCGTCTTCGATACCCCTCGCCTAATTAAAGCCCCTTACTAACGCTCTTAGACTATCTCTCGACGAATTTATTACTATTAATAATTAAGATCGTAAGCGAGTCTAATAGCTATCTACTACTACTTATAAACGCGTTAAAAAACTCTTAAAAAGAGCTCGAATAAATATATTCTCTTCTATATACTTCTCTTAAGTCAGCGATAGATAGATTAAACTAACATTTAAATATTATAGTTATATTAAACGCGTTCGAGATCGAATAATAATCCTTCCACCTATTTATATAACTATTCTTCTTTTATTATTCTATTAATTCCATTAATATAAATATATTTACCCTCGATACCCTCGCACTTAATTAAATAAGAGAAGAATCTATAATAGGCGAATGCGGAGAATACTACGGAGAATATTGCGGAGATAGTCATCAGCAGCAATGATATAATAGGCCTACTCTCCACGATCTCACATCAATCCACTTAGCCAGTACAGGAGAAGTTACTATAGCAGGCGAATACGAAGAATACTACGGAGAAACCAAGCGACAATAAAGCCCCCAGCATCAAGAACAGGCTTAGCTCTCCAAGATCCCACGTCATATACTCTCCACGATTTCACATCAAATCATTACTTAATAAGCGGAGAACATCACTATAACTTGGCCTATTATCTTCACTGTATTAAGGAGTAAGAGGAGGAACTACAACAGGCAAATGCGGAGAATACTGCGGAGAAACCAAGCGGCAACAAGGCCATCATCGTCAAGAACACGGCTTAGCTCTCCAAGATCCCACGTCATATACTCTTCACGGTTCCACATCAAATCATCACTTAGCAAGCGGAGAACACTACTGCAACTTGGTCATTCCACATCAAATCATCACTTAGCAAGCGGAGAAAACTATTGTAACTTACCCTATCATCCTTACTATATTAAGGAGTAAGAGGAGGAATTACAATAGGTAAATGCGGAGAACACTGCGGAGAATACTATAGAGAATACTGCGGAGAAATCAAGCGGTAATAAGGTTCTCAGTACTAAGAATACGGCTTAGCTCTTCAAGATTCCACATTATATTAGTTATTTACTTAGTTAGCTACTTAGCTAGCCACTTAATCTAATACTCTATAAAAGAAGAAGTAAGAGGAGGAACTATAATAGGCAAATGCGGAGAATACTACGGAGAAATCAAGCGGTAATAAGGCCTCCAGCACCAAGAACACGGCTTAGCTCTTTAAGATCCCACATCATATGCTCTTTACGGTTTCACATCAAATCATTACTTAGCAAGCGGAGAAAACTATTGCAATTTAGTCTATTATCCCCACTATATTAAGAAGTAAGAGAAGAAACTATAATAGACAAATACGAAGAATACTGTAGAGAATATTATAGAGAATACTACGGAGAAATTAAGCGGTAATAAGGCCACTATCGTCAAGACAGCTCTCCAAGATTCTACGTCATATGCTCTCCACGGTTTCACATCAAATCATTACTCCGGAACGATGTATATTTAAACGAATTAAAACCGTCCGATATCTATAGCTATTTCATTATTCGAAAAATTTTACTACGATAGAAGATATTATGGGATTCACACCACTAATTAATATATTATCTTTATTTCTTTTCGATATTTCGATACTTCTTATTATAAGAATATAGTCTTTCTCTATTTTTTATAGGTAATTATTACACCTTTCTAATTAGATCTTAGCGCGCCTCTCTTCGTATATATATATCTATATACTATATAGATTAAATTAATTTTATAGTAGTAAAAGTAGATTAAAAACGTATAGTAAGCGATTAGAGTTCGATTTAACTTAGGGCTAAGGCTAAAATTTAATTTAACTTAGAAAATTTCAACTTTATAAATTTAATTTATAGGTCTTTACTTATCTTCTTAATAAGATTATATAGTCGAAAGATATACTCCCCTTTATACTCTAATAATATATATTTTTCACTTTAATTTATAAGCTTCTTTTAAATTCGTTTTATCGCGTAAGTAATAAAATCGATTATACGTAAGTAGAAAAAAATAGACTTTCGTTAATAGAAGGTTTTAAAAGAAATTACGATAATTTTAATATTAGATAATCGTATTATTAGATAATTAGCGATAATAATAATTTTAAATTAAAAGAATTTATTAAGATTAAAGCTTAATAGAATAGAATATATCTTATATAATAGAGTTTATCTAAAACGCTTAGCCGTACTATTTATTTAAGAGTTATTAAAAATAATAGATTTTTATTTAATATTCGATAAAGCGAGATAATTAAGAAAGGCTTTAAATATATACTCGCCCTTATTATCGAGGCGAATATAAGAGATCTTATAGTTATATAATTTAAGATAAATCTTAAATCGTAAAAATATAGCGAAGGTCTTACTCTTATAGCGGATACAGTAGACTTTAAAGTAGAAGATAAAATTATTTTTAAATATTATAAAGTATTTATAGCTATTAAAATTAATAGAAGATAAAGACTCTATAAGATCGCTATAAATAAATTCGCTTAATTATATATTAAATATAATAAGATTAATATAGAGAATAGTCTTTTAGCGTCTTATAATATAGTACTCGTAAGTATACTTATTCGCGATATTCTTAGTAAAATCTATATTTATCGCTATAGCGGGGAGTCTATTAAAATTTTATTAATCTAAATAATCTATATAAGTATATTAGAGTTAATAAATCGGGTTTAAAGAAATACTATATATTATTAAGATATTATTTAAATTATTTTAGAGATTAAGAAAGAATAAATCTTAATTACGAGTATTTATAAGCTTTAGATTATCTTTAATTAGAGCGTAGCTAGTCTTATAGAAGATAATTACGATATTAAAATCTAAGAGTTTATCGATAGAAAGAAGATTAATATTTATATTAAGTATATATAAGACGTTAAATAGAATAATATTTATACGCTTATCTTAAATAGAGTAATTTAAGCTAATAATATCGCGATTAAGAAATTAAATTTAACTACTCTTAATATCACGGATAGAATAAGAGTAAATCTTTTTATAAATAATAAATATCGAATAATTAATAAAGGAATAGCGAGAGTAGTTAGAGTTTATTATTATATAAGAATATAGATTAGCGAAGTTAGTAGCTATTAGATTATATTTTAAATTAAAATTAATAATTATTAAATTAATAACTTTCTTATTATTAATTATATCGAGAATATTAAAATCGTTAAGACTAGGATTTATATAGTATATAGTAAAATTTAGTTCTTTTAGAAAGATATAGTTAATATTAAGGTACTTATTCTTCTTTAAAGTAGAGATATTAAAAAGTATTTCTTTAATACGCTTACGCTTAATACTAAGGCTCTCCCCTATATTATTAAAATTAATTACGGCGATATAAGCCTTCTTCTTCTTTTTCTTATTCGATATAAACTTTTCGAGCTTTAGATAAAAGAACTTAATCTAATATTTAATAAGAGGATATCTAAATTTACGTTCGGCGATCTTATATAAAGAATAAGTTTCGCGATTAGCTTCTAAGTCGTTAATTTTATAATATTTAGCGAATTACTTATCTTTATCTTTATCGCTATTATTACGAGTAATATATATAGCGATATTATTATCTTTAAATAATAGTAGATAAATCTCTTTATTTACCGCGATATAAATAATTTTATTAAATTTAATAACTTTATTATTATATAGCTCGTAGATCTAGATATAAATAATTATAAAGATATTAAAAGAGTTTTTAAGTCTTATAAAAAAGAGTTAAATTAGAAAGGATTTTAATAGAGCGAGCGATTTATATAGGCTAGCGATTTTAATAGTAATCTTATAAAAGTTCTTTTTATATTAATAAACGCCTCTTTTAAAAGTAAGGATAATATTAAATAGTTAGCGAATTAGCTTTATATAGAGCTTAAAGTCTTTAGATTTATAATATTTAGCGATAGCGTTTAGTATTATTTAAGAATTCTTATTATTATAATTAATCTCGATAAGCTAATAATTACTATATCTAAAACGTTAAAAAATAGTTATATAAGTCTTAAACTTCGTAATTTTAATAAAGAATAAAAAATTATTAAGTATTAATTAGCTTTTAATATCTTATCTTTATCTAATATATTTTATACTAAATTCTAGAATAGCGATAAAAATTAGAGAAAAATTATTATTATTAGATTAAAATTAATTAAGAGTATTAGCTATAAGGCGCTATAATTAATTATTCGAATTTATTATTATTAGAAGATAATCTAGATAAAAATATATAGAATATTAATAGAGAGGGCGATAGCGGCGATAATAATAATAATTTAATTATTATTTTAGATGAGATTATAAAGTTAGAGGAAAACTTTAAGAGTAGCTTTAAAGCGAGTATAATAGACTTCTTAGTATAAAAATTAAATAGCTTAATATCGCTTAAAGGGTTAAGAATATCTTCGCTAACTTTAAATTCGAGATTAATAAAATTATCGTTTAATAAAGTAGTAAAAGTAAAATAGATACTCTAATTATTATTAGAGTTTTTAAAGATTTTATTAATATAAGCTAACTATCGTCTTTAGGCTTCGAGTTTTTATATAAAAAATAGAAAGTATTTATACGTAGAGCTGCGATAGATATAAGTAATATAGTTAGAATAAAAGATACTTAGTAATAAGAATAACTTATAGATAAAGGCTAGTTTTTAATAGAATTATATAAAGTATAATTATTAAAGGCGTATAAACCTTCTTTATAGAGGGGAATTAATACCCTTCTTATATTACTTATTTAGAGACTTAGATCTAGAATATTTATATCGCTAACTACTATTATAAGACTTCGAAGATTATTCTAACTCTATAATTACGATAATAAAATATAAATAATTACAAAAAATAAATTCGGTAGTAAAGTCTTAGCCCTCTTTTTTAAAAGGCTTCTAAAGGTCTAAAAGCTAATATTAATAAGATATCTTTATTATTTTAATCTTAATAAATCTATAAGCGTATTAAAAGATAGTAGTATCAGCTCTAAAATGCTTTAAACTGCGATTAGACTATTAGTGCTAATATTTAATTACTTTTAGTTAATAATTATTAATTCGATAGTTAATATATAATTTTAAAGTTAATATTAATATAAAATAACTTTACTTTTAATAAAGTTAAGTATTCTAATTTAGCGAAAGCTAATAAGATTTAAAAAGATCTTAATAATATAACTCGATTATATAACGATATAATCGTATACTTAATATATTTAGCGAGTTTAATATTTCGGCTAGAGGCGATATATCTCGGCTCGCTTAGGGTAAAGGCGATAACGGCTTTTAGCTTCTTATATTATTAATAAATTATACTCGACATATTTAGCGAGTTCGATATTTCGACTAGAGACGATATATTTTAACTCGCTTAGGGTAGGGTAAAAACGGCTTTTAGCCCCTTACATTATTAACGAATTATACTCGCTTAAGTCTATAATTATTTTAAGAGAGGAAAATACCTCTATCGAGAAGGTTAAAAGAATATCTTTATAGCTGCTACTATCTTTATATAATAAGCTTTAGATATTATAAAATAGATATTAAAAGCTTAAGAATAGTCGTAATTATAGAGGCGAATAGTAGATATAATATAATAATTATTAAATAGAGCTCGAACTTATAATCTATAAAAATATAAGATAAGATACTTAGTTATTAACTATGAAGTTACTATAAAGAAAAGAGCGACTAGATATAAATACGCTAAGACGTATCACGTGATTATATTACGTAATCGTTAAGACGCTAAGAGTTACGTAATTCGAATTTTAATATATATTTATAGCTTAAATTACTTAATTTAAATTTTATAATATTAATTTTTAATTAGTTAATTAAGATTAAATAGAAGATTAAATATCTTATTAAAAAGCTTTATACGATAGCTAATTTTAATTTAATTAATTATTTTAATAGCTATAGAAGTATCTAATAGTCGTTATTATTTATATTAAAATTATTTAATTTATTTAAATATATTCTAATCTTTATAGATTTATTTAAGTAATTTCTTATTATCTCTTATTTATATATTATTCTCGTTAATCGTATTAAAAAATTAAATCTTTCTAAGAATATTTACTTATAAATCTTCTAGATTAAGATAGTTTCTATTAGAAGATAAAGTTTTAAATCTATTAAAGTCTATTATAAAGTAATATAAATAAAATTAGTTAATTTCTAAATGAGGAAGAATATTTAATAGTTTATCAAGATCGATAAGAAGTTTTATTACCCTCTAATAAAGTATAGATTATATATCTTAACGAATTAATAAAATTAAAAACTTTAGTCTTATAATTATTAAACGATAAGGAGTTTAAATATTACTTATTAAAGTTCGCTCGATAGCCCTAATCGAATTATCGAAAATATAAGTATATTATTTAAATTTGAAATAGCTTTTTTATTTTCTATTAAAATCTTATATTTTTTTTTATATTATAGTACGGATTTTATATACTTTAACATTTTAAGAAATTTAAAATTTAATCTTATAATTATCTAAGAGTAAGTGTTTTAAATATTATCTATTAAAGTTCGCTTATTATATTTACTCGATAATTTTAATTTAAAAAATAGATTATGAATTTAATTTATAGGCCTAAACTCTTTTTTATATATTTCTTTAATAAAGAGAATTAATAGATTATCTTATTTTTATTAAAAGTAAATAATTAAAAGTAAGTAATTTAAAGTAAATAATTAAAAGTAAGTAATTAAAAGTAAGTAATTAGAAATAAGTAATTAAAGGTTAATTATAAAATTTAATAACAAGAATATTAGATATTTCTATTATAAAGAAGCTCTTATATTAGTTATTTAAAAGAATTTATATTAAATAATTTATAATATTAATAATAGTTTAATTAATAAAGAAATTCATCTCTATATTAAGAATAAAATATTACTTTTTACTCTATATTATTAGTATTTAAAATGCTATAATTTAATTTAATTTTAATTAATTCTTTATCTTTATTATAATCTAATTTTTAAGAAATAAGTATAATAACATTTTTTAAAGAAATTTTATTATTTTAAGTATTATCGTTAAATCTCTAATTTTTAACTTAGAGATCTAGTATATTTTCTTAGATTTAAATAAAAAAAATTTAAAAATCTATTCGTATTATTTATATTTATATTTAATATAATATAAACTTTTATTTAAGTTTATCTATAATAATATAAAAATATCTTAATCTTTATTATTAATTTTTTATATTCTATAACTAGCTTTATCTTATATATAGTAATAAATTTAAATCTATAAATTAAGTCTATAATATATTTATTTAATTAAAGTTATAGAGTAAATTTAATACGAAATCTTTAATAAGTTATATTTAAGTTTCCTATCTTTAAATAACTTTAAAATTAAACTTTAAATTTATAATATTTTTAAAAAGCGTAAATCGCGATCTATAATAAAAAAAAATTGGTAGATTATAATAGAAAAAAGTAAAGTTATTAAAAGATTAAAAATAGAAAAGTAGATTTAAATAATTACGAACGTTAGTTTTTTTACTTTCGATATCTAATAAAAAGTATAGCGAACTCGAATTTATAATTAACTATATATATAAATTTAATATTTTTTAACTTATCTCTATCTTATTTTATTATATATATTAATTAACATATTATAGATATTATACTCTTTATTTATTAAAAATCTTTATTATAAAAAACTAAGTTATTTAAAGAAGATATAGAGTTAAAATCTATTTAAATTTTATTTTATTTTTTCTTCTAAAAGATAATAGAATAGTAAGAAGATATATAAATTCAAAATTAAATTAATATCTCTACTCTTTTAACTTAATCTTTATCTTCAAAAGATTATATATTTTTTAATATACTTTTAATAATCTTTTACTTTTACTATAATTACTTGAGTAATTACTTAATATTAACATTTAAATCTATTTTTTACTTATATTAATTATTATATATTAATTTATAATTCTTTTAAAATAATAATTTTAGATAAAATTTTAACTTTTTTTTAATTCTTCGATATATACTAGATTACTATTATATAGATTTTTATTAATTCTATTATAATACTTTACTTCTTTTATATTTTATTAAGTATAACTTTTTATATAAATATAATAATTAATATATATAAAAGTATAAAATAGATTTTAAGTAGAAAATCTTATATTTATATATATAGTTAAATAGAAATCTAATATTATTATATTTTTTAATTATACTAGCTCGATCTTTAAACTTTCTATTCTTTCTATTATGTATATAAAAGTTATATACTTAAAATATCTAGCTTTTATAAAATATTCTAACTATTTAAAAATTTAAAAATTTAATCTATTATTAAAGAAGTAAATTAATATTTAAATATAGAATATTTAAATAATTATATTAAACGCGCTTACATTCAAATAATAATTCTTTAATTTATATATATTATTATTATTCTTCTATTATTTTATTAATAACTATATCTACTCTCGCTATCTCTTATTTAAATATTATTAAATATTTAAAATAGAATTCTCCTCTATTTATCTTTTAAAGCTTTTATTAAGATCTTTAAATTCTTTTTTAACTAGTTCGCTATTATTAATAATTAAAATTAAAAGCGAGTTTAATAGCTATTTATTACTACTTATAAATTAATTAAAAGAGTTTTAAAGAGAGTTTTTATAATTTTATAATTTATATTTTTTCTTATATACTTCTCTTAAATTAATAATAATATTTTTTAAATTAATAATACTATCTTTTAAAATACGTTTATTACTATTAATTATTAAGTAATTTTAAAGCTTTTTAATATATATTATATTTGAAATATTATTAAAAAGAAGCTTTTAAAAATAAAATTTCTATATTATTAAATTATTTAATTTACGACTTATAATTTAAAAAAAAAAGTTATATTTAATTTAAATAATATATATTAAACTTTCTTATTTAAAGCTATCGAGTAAATTCGATAAGCGAACTTTTATAAGCGATATTTAAATTTCATACTTTTAAAGAACTATTTTTTTTATTTTTTTTTATTATTATTTAAAAGCGTAATCTGCGATTTATATTTTAAAATATTAATAGTTAAATATTAATAGAAGATAGTAAAGTTCTTAAATATTTAAGAAAAAGAAAAAGAAATTTTAATGATTACGAATCTTAATTTAGATACTAGCGATATCTAATTAAAAAGCGTAGAGAATTAAATTTATAATTAACTATATATATATAAATATAAGCTTTTTAAATTAAACTTTATTTTATTTTATTATATAAACTAATATATATATAATATATAAATTTTTATATTAAATTTTTATTATCTATAGTAAACTCTTTAATTATTTAAAGAATATTAAAAATCGATTTAAAAAGAAGTATATATTATAAAAAGTTATTAGTATATATAAAAGAATAAGATAGAGTTAATTTAAAAATCTTAAATTTATATATATAATTAATTATAAATTTAGAGTTCATTATACTCTTTAATTAAATCAACTAAGTTAATACTCTAGCTCTCTCGCGTCTCTCTTATTAAAAAATAGATATACGTTATTTATAAATAGAATAATATTTTTATTTTCTATTAATTTTTTAAAATAGATTTTTTAAATTATAGAGTATAACTTATATCTCTTATAATTAGAAGAATTATAAAATTTAATCTTATAAATATTTAAAGATAAGAAATTTAAATATTATCTATTAAAAGTTCGCTTATTAAATTTACTCGATAGTCGATAGCTCTAATTAAAAAATAGATATATATTATTTAATTTTAAAATAACTTTTTTATTTTCTATTAAAGTTTTAAAATTTCTTTTTTAAATTATAGAACGAAAGATAGACTTTTAGATAAAAAAATAATATTTAAATTAAATCTTATAAATATTAAAAGGTAAAGAATTTAAATATCGCTTATTAAAGTTTACTCGATAACTCTAATAAATAAATAGATATATATTATTTACTTTTAAAATAATATTTTTATTTTCTATTAAGACTTCTTAATTCTTTTTTTAGATTATAGAATATAATATAAGCTTTTAAATAAAAAAAGAATATTTAAATATAATCTTATAAATATTTAAAGGTAAAGAATTTAAATATCGCTTATTAAAGTTCGCTGGATATAAAAAATAGATATATATTATTTAATTTTAGAATAATATTTTTATTTTCTGTTAAAAAAATTTAATTCTTTTTTTAAATTATAAAAGGTAATATAAGCTTTTAAATAAAAAAAGAATAATTAAATTTAGTTTTTAATTATTAAAGCGTATAAGATTTAAATATTACTTATTAAGTTTACTCGATAGCTCTAACTAAAAACTAGATATATATTATTTAATTTTAAAGTAACTTTTAAATCTTCTATTAAAATTTTTTTTTTTTTAAATTATAGAATATAGCTTACGCTTTTAAATAAGAAAAAGAACTTTTAAATTTAATCTTATAATTATTAAAGCGTAAGAAATTTAAATATCGCTTATTAAAGTTCGCTCGATAGCTTTAATTAATAAATAGATATATATTATTTAATTTTATAATAACTTCTTTATTTTCTATTAAAATTATAAGATTTTTTCTTTTAGATTATAAAATATAATTTACGCTTTTAAATAAGGAACTAATTTTTGAATTTAGTCTTATAAATATTTAAAAATAAAGAATCTAAACATCGCTTATTAAAAACTTATTTACTCTATTAATAAAATTTTCTATTATATTTTTAAATTATAGAACTTATTCTACGCTTTCTAATATTTTAAATTTTATAAAATTTAATTCTATAGTTCTAAATAAATCTTAAATTGAAGTATTTCTACTCTTCGAGAGTCGAATTTAATCTCGATATTAAGAAAAAGATTAAAATACTTTTTATAAATTTAATTCATAGACTTAGAATTATTTAAATATAAAAATTTAAAAAAACTTATAAAGAAAGAAATATATAAATTACTTATAGATTATACTTAAAAAGATTAATATATATAATATAGAATTAATTAGAGTTAAGTTAGAAAATCTTAAATTTATATATATATCTAATTATAAATTTAATATATTTACGTTTTTCGATTAGATATAAATTAACGTTTATATTTATTAAAATTTCTTCTTCTACTAATAATCTTTTTATTAACTTTACTATTTTCTCTTAAAACTTATTAATTTCTTATTAAACTATAGATTATAATTTATACTTTTTAAATTTAATAAAAATAAAAATTTAATCTTATAATTCTTTAGATATAAAAAGTTTAAATATCGCTTATTAAAGATTATATTAAAGATCGCTTATTAAATTTACTCGATAGTTTTAATTAAATAAAGTTATAAAATTAATTTATAGATTTAAACTCGTATTTCTATAATTTAATATACTTATATTTATATTAATTAATATAAATATTTACTTTTAAGAGAAATTTATTTATAAGATTAAATTATAGATTATTAAGAAATATTAATTAATAGTAAAATTTATAAGATATTTTATAATCTACACTAGCTTAAGTATCTATTTTATCGTTATAAATTATTTACGCTATATTTATAATCTTAATTATAAATAAATTTTTATCGTTAAACGACTTATCTTTTATTTAAAGAAAAAATAATTTATAATTAATATATATAATAGAATAAGATAGAGCTAAGCTTAAAAATCTTAAATTTATATATATAGTTAATTATTAATTTAAGTTCTATACGCTTTTTAATTAGATCGACTAAGTTAGCTCGATAGCCTTTTCGCGTCTCCCTTATTAAAAATTTATATATAGAAGTTTTATACTTTAAAGTACTTAGCTTACAATATATATACTTACTTTATAATTTCTTAAATTATAAAGCTCGCTTTACGCTTTCTAACGCTATAAAAATTATAAAGTTTAACTTACTATTAATAAATTTAATAAATATTTAAATATAATAGTTATAGTAATTATACTAAACGCGTTCGAGATCGAATAATAATCTTTTTATCTATTTATTATATTTCTTCTATAATTCTATTAATTTATTAATTATAAATATATTCGCCTTCGATATTTCTTACTTAAATATTACTAAGTATCTAAGATATCTATTTCTTTCGTCTATCTTTTAAATCTCTTATTAACGTCTCTACTACTAATAATCGAGATTATAAGCGAGTTTAATTATTATTTACTATTATTTATAAACGCGTTAAAAAGCTCTTAAAAAGAGCCCGAACGGATTTATAGTCATCGTTCTCTTCTATATACTTCTCTTAAGTTAGCGATACTCGACTAGTCGCTTAATTAATACTATTTATTCTATTAGCTTAGTAATTCACTTAGTTAGATTATTAGCTAAATATTTAATTAGTTATTTAGTTATTTACTTAATTAGTTACTTAGCTAACTACTTAATCTAATACTCTATTAGAGAATAACGAAATCTCTTATTAATTTTAATAAACTATTAAATATTCTTCTCTATTTAGAAATCAATTAATTTTATCTATATTACTTTATAATAAATTTTAATAGACTTAAAACTTTATCCTTTAATAGAAATTATTTTAATTTAAAAGATTTATAAGTAGATACTTTTAGAAAGACTTAGTTTTTTAATATAATTAATAAGAATAATATATAAATAAGAGATAATAAGAAATTACTTAAATAAATTTATAAAGATTAGAATATATTTAAACGGATTAAACGATTTTGGCGTAAATAATAGCGATTATTAGATATTTCTATAGCTACTAGAGTAATAAATCGAATTAAAATTAATCGTTATATAAAGCTTTTTAATAAAATACTTAATACTTTACTCGATTTTAATTAATTAGTTAGAAATTAATACTACGAAGCTTAAATTAAATAATTTAAATTATAAATATATTTAAGAATATTATAGAAGAATCTTATAACTCGTTATTATAGAGTTAAACTATTTAAAAGATAGAAAATTAAGAAAATTAATTAAAAAAATAAGAATATTAATATTGAATATAGTAATAAATATAAATATTATATAATTAAAAACTTCTAGAAATATATATATTTTATAGATGAGATATATATAGATTCTAGAATAATAGTATATAAAAGAGTACTATATAAAGAAGATATTACTTTAAAATCTAAAAATCTTTAAAAAATATTTAACTTTTAGAACTTTAAATTTTATATATTTATAGAAATCTCTTAATATAAAATAGATAAATTATAATTTTATAATAATAAGAATAATTCTTTAAAAGTTAAAGTTAAAGTCTTAAAGAAAAGAAAGTTATAAACTCGAAAGAAGAAGATTTCGAAATAATTTTAATATCGTATAGCGAAGTAAAAGATTAAAAGAAATTATAAAGTCGAGATTAAATTTAAAGAGAACTTAATAACTTAGATCTATTATATTTAGAAATTACTTAATTTATATTCGCTTATATTAAAAAGAATATATTTAATATAATAGAATTATTCTTTAAGAAGATAACGATTTAAATTATAATATTAGATTAAATAAAACTTTATTAAAAAAAGATATTAAAGACGTAGTTTAATAACTTAAAGATAATAAATAAATCGAGACTTTAATATATTCGACTTAATTACTAGATCTTAATATAATAGAAATCTATTAGAATATTCTATTTTAAAAATTAAGAAAGAAAGTGTAATATATAATTAATTAATTGAAATTAGTATTGAAATAAATTTAGATAACGATTTCTCTAAAATAGATATAGATATATATTAAAGAAATATCTATACGCTATCGATAGCTAGTAAAAAAAGATAATTAAGCTATAAAATTAAATAGATAATAATATATTAACTAAATAATTCATAAAATTAATAGAGAATAAAATTTTAGTAGTTTATTAAGATCGATAAGGGGTTTCGTAACCCTCTAATAACTCTATAAGAGAAGAAGAAGTAAGAGAAGAAACTATAATAGGCAAATGCGGAGAATACTACGAAGAAACTAAGCGGCAATAAGACTATTATCGTTAAGAATACGACTTAGCTCTTTAAGATTCTACGTTATATAGAGATCTATATCGAAAGTCCTACACATGCGCTAAAACTCTTGGCATTCTTGGCATTCTCCGGCAATTTAACAAATTTCTTAAATAGCTTTATTTTTCTTAATAATTCTTTATATAACTACGTATATACTTATTAACTTACTTATTTAAATTATATAATTATATTCTCTTTAAAACGATCTTTTCTATACTCGTTATCGTCTTTTAAATAAATAACTTCGATAATATATCTAGATATACGTTCTATTTACTTCTAAATCCTCTTTTATAAAAGCTTATACTTCTAGTAATAAATCTATTACTTTTTAGCCTCTTTTTAAATTATTAATAAATCGTTTCGAGTAGTATATCGCTTTATCTAAGATTAATATAACTTAATATAATTTAGATCTAACGAGTTTTTATACTATAATAATCTAAGTATATTTATAAATATAAAGACTAGTTTCTAAAACTTTAAGATATAAATTAGAGTCTTATCTTCTATAACTACTATATTAAATCTATTCTCTTTATATTTCTAAATAAATTTTAAAAGTAATAAAAGAAGAATCTATATCTAATTAGCGAAAGAAGCTAGAGAATTTAAAGAAATATATATAAATAAACTTTCTTCTAATAGCGATATTAGTTAATTCTTTCTTTCTTTTCTATAATAGTAACTTTTTTAATTTCTATTATAAATCTTTATTAAGGCTTTACGCTAGAAAGATTATATAAACCTATACGTCTTATATTAATTTAAAGTTTCTACTATAATTTAATCTTAAGCTCTAAGATCTTATTAATAGCAGCTAGTTTCTAAATATATTTCTTCTTTTTAACTAATATTTTAACCTTTTAAATATAATATAAACTCTTCTTATCGTATAAGAAATATTTTTAAAATATAAACTCTATAGCGTCTACGAAATAACGTTTTATAGCGAATTTAATATAGATCTTATTAGGCTAACGCTATTATTATATTTATTCTTATCGAGAGTTTAAGATTATATTAATCTCGTCGATCTAGATTATATTCTTTTAATTCTCTATAGTTTAATCTTTATATCGTAAAGCGAATTAATAATAAGCTTTTATTTAAGCTATTAAAAGAGGCGATTTTTTAATAATTTTAATTAATTAAAAATTATTACATTTAAGTACTTATAAAATTATTATTAAAAAGATTTCTTATTTAGTAGCTAGTATAAAAGAGATTTTTTTATAATTATAGCGGTTCTTTTATATAGCGATTAAAATAGTACTCTTAAGCTTAAACGTAATAATAGAGAGTTATTTAAATTTAAAAGTATCGAATATATATAATAATAATAGCTTTTTAAATATAATAAGATTATATTCTCTATTATAAGCTTATTATTTTAAACGATTAATAATTTAATAAGAGACTTCTATAATAATTATAACAATCTTCGCTATAATATTATATTCGATTAAAATAAATACTTAAAATCTAATTTCGTTATTATAATTAATACTCTAAATATTAAATATATTAGAATTAGAGACTAGTAAGAAGATATCTACTTACTATACTAGATATATACTAAATATATATTAAAATTCTTCGTATTCTCTTTCTATTCTTTTATTTCTTTATTAGCGTAAATATATATAGTATTAATATCGCTACTATCGCTATAATATATATAATAATATCGTAATTATATACCTCGTATATATATAATAATATCGCTATTATATATTATATATATATATATTATATATATATATATTATATATAATAAGTATTAATATCGCTACTATATAAAGAATAATATTTAAGATATTAAGAATATTTATTAAGAATATTAAGAGTTTTAGCGTATATATAGAACTTTCGATATAGACCTCTATATACTATTTATAATTTCACATTAAATTATTACTTAGTAAGCGAAGAATATTACTATAATTTAATTTATTATCTCTATTATATTAATATAGTATATTACTATAATAACGTTAAGAACTATAATAGATAAATATTAAGAATATTACGAAGAATACTACGAAGAAATTAAGCGATAATAAGATTATTATTATTAAGAATACGACTTAACTCTTTAAGATCCCACGTTATATACTCTTTACGATTCTATATTAAGCTATTACTTAGTAAGCGAAGAATACTACTATAACTTAATCTATTATCTCTATTATATTAATATAATATATTATTATAATAACGTTAAAAACTATAATAGATAAATATAAAGAATATTACGAAGAATATTACGAAGAAACTAAGTAGTAATAAAACTATTATCGTTAAGAATACGACTTAGCTCTTTAAGATTCTACGTTATATACTCTTTATAATTTTATATTAAATTATTACTTAGTAAGCGAAGAATACTATTATAACTTAGTTTATTATTCTTATTATATTAATATTAATATATATAATAGAATAAGATAGAGCTAAACTAGAAAATCTTAAATTTATATATATAGTTAATTATTAATTTAAGATTATTACGCTTTTTAGCTAGACTAACTAAGTTAGCCCGCTAGCTCTCTCGAGCTCTCTTATTAAAAATTTATATATAGAAGTTTTATACTCTAAAATAACTAGCTCTCTACGAATACTATTTCTTTATAATTTCGTAAATTATAGAGCTTAGTATACGCTTTCTAACGCTATAAAAATAATAAAGTTTAACTTACTATTAATAAATTAAATTAATATTTAAATATAATAATTATATTAAACGCGTTCGAGATCGAATAATAATCCTTTTATCTATTTATATAATTATTCTTCTTTTATTATTCTACTAATTTATTAATATAAATATATTTATTCTCGATACCCCTCGCTTAAATATTACTAAATATCTCTTTTACTTATCTTTTAAATTTCTTACTAATATTCTTAAATTACTTTTAAATAAATTCGTTATTACTAGTAATTAAGATCGTAAGCGAGCTTAATAACTATTTATTACTACTTATAAACGCGTTAGAAAGCTCTTAAAAAGAGCTTAAACGAATTTATAGTTATCGTTCTCTTCTATATACTCCTCTTAAGCTAGCGATACTTAATTAACCGCTTAATTAATACTATCTATTCTATTAGCTTAATAATCTACTTAGTTAGATTATTAATTAATTACTTAATTATTTACTTAATTAGCTATTTAGTTAGCTACTTAATTTAATACTCTATAAGAAAAAAAGTAAGAGAAGAAATTATAATAGATAAATGCGAAGAATATTACGAAGAAATTAAGCGATAATAAGACTATTATCGTTAAGAATACGGCTTAGCTATTTAAGATCTTATATTATATTAATTATTTACTTAATTAATTACTTAACTAGCTACTTAGTCTAATACTCTATAAAAGAAGAAGTAAGAGAAGAAACTATAATAGATAAATGCGGAGAATATTACGGAGAAATTAAGCGGTAATAAGACTATTATTATTAAGAACACGGCTTAGCTCTTTAAGATCTCACGTTATATACTCTCTACGATTTTATATTAAATTATTACTTAATAAGCGAAGAATACTATTATAACTTAATCTATTATTCTTATTATATTAATATAGTATACTACTATAATAACTTAAACCTCTATAGAAGAGATATCGAGTAATATATATATTGGAACGAATTGAAATCGTTCGATATCTATAGCTATTTCATTATTCGAAAGATTTTACTATGATAGAAGATATTATGAAATTTATATCACTAATTAGCATATTATCTTTATTTCTTTTCGATATTTCGCTTATAAGAGAAGAATCTACTGCGATAATTATAGTTAATTAGATCTCTATAAAAGAAATATCGAATAATATATATTTAAACGAATTAAAATCGTTCGATATCTATAGCTATTTTATTATTCGAAAGATTTTACTACGATAGAAGATATTATAGAATTTATATCACTAATTAACACGTTATCTTTATTTCTTTTTAATATTTCGATACTTCTTATTATAAGAATATAGCCTTTCTCTATTTTTTATAGATAATTATTACGAATTAATTCTTTATACTTAATATATCTTTCTAATTAAATCTTAGCGCGTCTCTCTTCGTATATATATATCTATATATTATATAGATTAAATTAATTTTATAATAGTAAAAGTAGATTAAAAACGTATAGTAAGCGATTAGAGTTTAATTTAACTTAGAGCTAGAGCTAAAATTCGATTTAACTTAGAAAAATTTAACTTTATAAATTTAATTTATAGGCCTTTACTTATAATATATTACTATAATAACGTTATAAGAGAAGAATTTACTACGATAATTATAGTTAATTAAATTTCTATAAAAGAAATATTAAATAATATATATTTAAATAAATTAAAATTATCTAATATCTTACTCTAATAGTTATTTTATTATTCGAAAGATTTTATTACGATAGAAGATAATATAGAATTTATATTATTAATTAATATATTATCTCTATTTCTTTTCGATATTTCGATATTTCTTACTATAAGAATATAGCCTTTCTCTATTTTTTATAGATAATTATTATAAATTAGTCTTTTATACTTAATATACCTTTCTATTTAAGTCTTAACGCGCCTCTCTTCATATATATATATCTATATATTATATAGATTAAATTAATTATATAATAGTAAAAGTGAATTAAAAATATATAGTAAGCGATTAAAGTTCGATTTAACTTAGAGCTAAAGCTAAAATTCGATTTAACTTAGAAAAATTTAACTCTATAAATTTAATTTATAGGCCTTTACTTATAATATATATAATAATAAATTTTAAATACTTTAAATTATAAATCTTCTATTAATTTATTTTTTATAATTCGTTTTTAATTTAATAGGCTTATAATAAAATTACGATCTTCTTTACTAGACGTCTCGATTAAACTTAGTATCTTAATATTATAATATTATAAAGACTTTTTCTATTATAGATCTTCTATAATATATTAATTCTTATATTATCTATATATTATTTATAAATATAATTTTACTTAAAATATTTCTTAATAAATAATATTATATATTATAGCTTTATCGCGAAATATTATATTATAAAAATTAATTTAATTATCGTAATCTATAATAATAAAGTAAAACTTTAAATTAAATTAGATTTTATACGCGCGTTTATCTAAATTATAAAAGATAATTACGAGTTACTTTATTAATATTATATATTTATATATAAAAACTCTTTTTATATTATTAACTAGATATATATATTATTAAAAATAAAAACTCTTACTTTTCTCTTTAATATTAATATATATAAATAACTAAGATAGAGTTACGTTAAAAAATCTTAAATTTATATATATAATTAATTATAATTTTAAGTTTATTATACTATTTAATTAAATCGATTAAGTTAGCTCGCTAGCTCTCTTAAGATCTCTTATTAAATAAATAGATATACGTTAATTATAAATAAAATAACTTTTTTATTTTCTATTAAAAATTTAAGATTTTTTTTAAATTATAAAGCGTAGTTTATACTTTTAAACGATATAAAAATTTCGAGATTTAGTCTTATAATTATTTAAAGATAAGAAATTTAAATATAATAATTAATTATTACTCGATAATCTTAAGTAAAAAATAGATATATAATTTAAAATTTTAAAATACTCTTTTTATTTTCTATTAAAAAATTAAACTTTATATTTATATTAAAAAAAAAAATTAAATTTTAAAAAATATAATTAAATTAAGTTTTATAAATACTTATAAATAAAAAATTTAAATATCGCTTATTAAAGTTTACTCGATAGTCTTAATTTAAATAAATATAAATTATTTAATTTTAGAATAAATTTTTTATTTTTTATTAATTTTTTTTTTA
This sequence comes from Letharia columbiana, assembly GCF_014066305.1. Taxonomy (NCBI): domain Eukaryota; kingdom Fungi; phylum Ascomycota; class Lecanoromycetes; order Lecanorales; family Parmeliaceae; genus Letharia; species Letharia columbiana. The sequence goes on from NW_023501074.1 coordinate 137,248, forward strand.
AAATTATAGATCGTAGTTTAGACTTTTTAAAAATAATTTAATTTATAAGTTTAATCTTATAAATATTTAAAGATAAAGTTTTTTTAATATAAGCTTAAATAGTCGAGTATTAATCAATTTCAATAAAACTCTAAACTATTTTACTCTCTTCTCGATTCGAATTTATTAATCTTTCTCGTAAAAAAAATATAAAATTATAAAAATTATAAAATTAATAAAATTTCTATAAATTAAAAAATAAAGCTTAATTATAATTATAAAAAAAATCTATAATAGATATTAAAATTAATTTCTTACTAATTAAATTTAAATTAATTTAAAGTTAATTAATTCTTTAGAAATCTATTATTTATTAGAATTAGTATAGATACGATATTAGTATAAGTGAGATAGAATAGAATAATAAGATTATCGAATTATATATGTAAAAAGGAGATATAATATAATAGGGGATGCCTCCGCCAAGGCCCGCTAGCTATAGGGCTGAGTGATATGTTAAGGATACGCTCGTAATACTACCCCCCTCTCTTAATAGCCATAGCCCCCATAGCTGGTAGACCGGAGATGCACGCCCATTGCTTGCCCTGCGTTTCCAAACATCCATAGTCCGGGTAGGCCTCGACCGGAGACGATTTGCCGAGGTGTAGTGGTAGTAGTCGAAAACATCGGATCGTATATTGGTCTTGACTGTGCCATCCATGCCTGCGCTCCCACATTGTTATGCAGAGATCCTGAAGATATTAGCCATATCTTGCCTGCGTGCCAGCAAGATTCTTCGAGTTCTTCTCCTTGTCTAGTCTTTCGCCATAGTCCATTCGGTAGAATTGAAGAAAATTCAACGCATGCATTCACCTTCCAACACCTTTTGATAGCCTGGCCTGGGAGCATCACTGTAGATTTGCTCTATGTCTCCCATGCTCTTGCCATTAAGTACATCTATTCCATTCTTTATCTCGACTCATAGCTATCTTACTTAGTAGTCGTTTACTATATTTATCCGCTTTATAAGCCTATCGCTTTAACTACTAGTCTTATATACTCGCCTCGACTATTAGTATTCTATAGGCTTACCCGTTCTAAGCTATTAGTTTTATATATTCGTCTTAAGCTATTATAGCGAGTACTTAGTAGCTAACGATTTAACTAATATAGATAACTCTTATAACTTAAGTACTTATCGATTTATGAGATTTAATAAAAAGAAAAGAAAAGAATTAAATATATTAAATATTATTTAATAGTAGACTTATTATATATATTATCGATATACTTAATAAAGAGATTAAATCGTAATTATATTATTAGATTTATTTTCATCGCTATTATAGTAGGCTTATTATAGTATATAGAGGTATTTATAATAACTTCTTTCTACTATTAATTCGCTAGTCGTATAAATAATCTCAATATCTTATTTATTCCTCGCCTACTATTCTAGCGAGACCGTTTCGCTATTTTATTAAATACTCTTTAAAATCGATTTACTTATATAATAGACTTCTCTAAAAATACGATAACTTAACTTAATATCTTGCTAAAGCTCTCTATTAGCGTATTTCTTTAAATTCGTTCGCTAATTTAAATAAAAGAAAATAGATCTTTAATAGCTATTAATTACTCTACTATTCTCGAGTATATAACTAAGAATCTAGTTACATCTTATTCGTATAAGTTTCTCTTCGTCGAGAATATAAAGAAGTCTTATTATAATATTAGAACTAGTATAGATACGATATTAATATAAGTAAGAAAGATAGAATAATAAGACTATCGAATTATATATATAAGAAGAAGATATAATATAATAGAGAATATCTTTATTAAGACTCGCTAGCTATAGAACTAAGTAATATATTAAGAATACGCTCGTAATATTATTAATATAACTTCTCTCTTTTCTATTAAAGTTTTACTATTATTTTTTTAAATTATATTACTTATTTTATACTTTTTAATAATTTAAAATTTATAAAATTTAATTCTATAGCTCTTAGTAAATTTTTAAATTATAATATCTTTACTTTTTAAAAGTTAAATTTAAGCTTAAACTTAGATTTAAGATTTAATTACTTTTTATAAATAGTTTATAAATTTAAACTTATATCTTTATATATATATTATAAAACTATATTTATATACTATAAAAAGATAAACTTTAATAAAATTATTATATATAAAAAATCTTTACTTTAATATATAAGATATAGTAACTATTAGAATCGATATAGATATAATATTAATATAGATATATTAAATAAGATAACTAAGATATCGAACTATATAGGTGAAAAGAAGATATAATATAATAGAAAATATCTTCGTTAAGGCCCGCTAGTTATAGAACTAAGGGATATATTAAGAGTACGCTCGTAATACTACCCCCCCTCTTCGTTAAATTATATCTCATAATTAGTAAGTAAAAAGATAGAAAAATAGATATATATACACGCTTAACGTCTGAAAAAATAGTAAAAGTAGTAAAGAAATAACCGTATCCGGGAATCCTAGTATTATATCTTTCTTTATAAGAGATATTAAGAATGATAATAGCTCTTTATACTTACGCTATAGCGATATCGCTAGTCGAGGTATAAACGTATATAGAGAGTCTAGCCGAGAGGAAATCGATATAATATAGTAAAAATTATATTTATAAACGTAGAGATAAATAATAGCGATTTTCGAACTCGTATTTAAGCGGATAAGATATCGGTGAAATAATATAACGTAATTAATTAAGGGCTCTTAAATCGAACCGAGCCGTAGATATTAAAAACTTTAATTTAATATTAAGTAACTTTAATATAGTCTTCTCTATAGTATATCATTTAGCTAATATCGATTATATTTAATAACAGCGATAGCGTAGTTTATATATATACTAATATAGCTTCGAAAGATCTTTAGAGTTATATTAATAAGAGGGGCTTACGCGAAAGATTATATATAAGATAACTCTCAATTAATATAGATCTAAGAAATCGATTCTTAAATTTAGAAAAAATAAGACTATTATAAAGATATCGAACGATTTTAATTCGACTAAAAATGAGGTATTCTCTATTATTTCATAAGTTAATTCTTTATAGATAAGGCTCTTCGAAATACCGTTTATAAAAGTTATTTACTAGGTCTTAGCAATTTTCGAATTTACCGTCGTTCGCATTATACTAGGCGAGATTATTATCGAGATCTTTTTATTTAACTTTATACTTAAGACGATTATAAATTAATTTAAAGTTAAGTATTTCTTTAATAATTTATTTAATTCGATTATTAATAGTAATATATTTTAGTAAAGAATTTATCTATTCTAGTAATAGATTATTTATCGCGAGACTTAAGAGATTAAAGTAAAAGATATCGTAAATTCTTATACTTAGCGAAAGTTCTAGACGATATAAGATTTTAATAAAGTCTATAATTTTAAATAGATTAAATTTCTTATAGTCTAATTTATAGAAAGGGCGATTAAAGATAATATTCTTATTATTTAGAAAGATCGTATCGTCTATTTAAAAAGTAATCTTTTATTAATACTTATTAACTTATATAACTATAGCCTTCTAAGCGCGGTCTATATTACTTCGAATATCATCTATAAATCTAAAAAGTTCCTACTAAATTTCAAATTGCTGATCTTGCGAATAGGGCTGAAATTAAGAATTCCGCCGGTTTAGCAACTATCTTAAAAATCAGCTAAAATTCCGTCGGTTTAATAACTATCTTAATTTTTTTCGCTAGTTCTATTAGTTTAATAGTAATACGTATAAAAAAAGAAAAGTTCTAATAATCGACGTTATGATAATAAGGTTCTATAATAATAAGTATTAATATCAACTTAAATTTAACTACGGAATTAAATAATTTAATAAAATTAATCGCGTAGATAATACTCTAGTATAGCGTATAATAATACGTATATTAATAATAATATATATTAATATTATATATAGAATAGTACTTAGAGTATATTAAAGTACATTACGCAAAATTTTTAAAGTTATTAAAAATTTTTTGAAGTTGCTAAATTAATAGAACTGGCGAAAAGAATTAGATATAGATAAAGTCTACTTAATAGACTAAATCGTACTAAATCGTACTTATAATACGAACTCGGCGGAAATCGTGCGAAAAGAAACTTTTCAGATTTATAGATAATATTTAAAAACTTATTTTATATAATTCGTAATATTCTTTACTCGAGTAGTATCGAGACGCTTATATATAATCTCATAATCGATAGTATCTAAGCTAAAAGTTATTCGAGAATAGAATCTCTTATTTATAAGAAAAGATAAAATACTAGTAATTAATAAGATAATATTATTATTAGCGAATTTAGTAATAGATAACTATTTTATCTAGTTATTCTATATATAATTATAGTATATTCGAAGATAACGCTCTATATTCTAATTCGCTCGTTCGATCTATTTATCGATTTTAGAGTAAAAGGCTATTAATAGCTTAGCTATAATATCTAATCTCTCGTAAAAAAACTTTTATATAGTAGCTATAAATTAGAGTTTTTAATTCGATATTATTAAGACTAATAAGTCGTATAGACGAAATACTTTCTTAAGTAGTAAGTTAACTATCTTCTCTACGATAGTATCTTTATTAATATCGGAATAGGCTATATAATAATATTCCTTAATAAGTTAATCGATTACTACTTAAATAGCGTTATAGTTATTAAATATAAATAAGTCTATAACGAAGTCGACTAATATATCTTACTATCGCTTTTATAAGATTAATAGAAACTATAATAAATTATACTCTCGATCGCGAGGCGTTTTAGTCTTTTAATAAATATAGTAATTCTAAACGTAGATAGCTACGGTAATTCTTATATCTCGCTAGTAGTATTTTCTTTTAAGTAGCTTATAAGTATATACTATCTCGAGATATTCGTAGAATAATTAATCGTATATCTCTCGAATAATATCGATATATATATTATTGAATATCTATAAACGGTTTTAATAGTAAAGTATTCTATCTTATACGAAGCATTTACTAAGAGTAATCCCTTAAAACTTTTTCTTATTTTCGACGATAGCCTTACGAATTTTCGTATAATACTTATCTTTCTTATTAGCCCCTACTATTTTATAATAGATAGAGTTATTAATTATATATATATCGATATATTCGTTATCTAATTTCAATTAATTAGAAGTAAGAATTATTTAATATTATTAGCGTAATCGTTTATTCTTAAGATTAATTAATTTATACTTAGTTATTTATATAAATATATTCGCCTTAACGTTTTAAGGTCTAAATCGATAAATAATCTTTATATTAAATTCTAATAATATATTCAAATATTAGACCTAGCGTCGACTAAGATCTCTTTTCTTAGTAAAATATATTAGTTCTTTATAATCGATGAAGATTCTAATAGAGATATTTATATATTTCAGCTCGAGGCGCTAATATTCTAGATAGCGAATAATTATTAATAGTTTCTTATCGTAGATCTAATAATTATACTTAATTAAGATTAGATTTTTATTATAGAAGGCTATCGGGTAAAGTACTCTCTTATCGTTATATTAAAAAAGAATATCTTTATTAATATAGTTAAAAGAGTTAATCTCTAGAATAGTCTTTTTTATTCTATTAAAATAACGTAGAACTAAAGCTTTAATAATAACGATTTTAAGAAAGTAAAAGACCTCTTAATATACTGGGGACTAATTAAATATAATCTTCTTTATAATAAGTTTTACTATAAATTTAACTATTTTAAAGAAGTCTTTAATAAATTACCGATAAAAATTATAAAATCCGATAAAGGCCTATATCTCTTTAAGATTAATAGATATAGTTTACTTAATAATAGTCTAGATTTTAATAAGATCTATTCGTAACTCGTTTATAGATATTAATAAGTCTAGAAACTTAGTTTCTTAGATATAGAATTCGCACTTAAGAATATTTATCTAAAGGTCGATATTCCTTAATTTCTAGAGAATTTATCTAACGTGTTAAATGTATTCCTTTTTTATCTTATTATAAATAAGTATATTATCGAGATAGATCTAGTAGAAGTCATTTAGATACTCGAATAGAATATTATTTATATATTATTAATATATAACCGAGCCGTTAGTTAGTTCGAAGGGGAGGATTTAATATTTATATACTTTAAGAAAGATAATAAAAGTAGTAAAATCCTCGCTATCGGGGTATATATATAGTTTATTAAACGCGGCTATAATATCTAATCGAGTGAGATATTTATATTCTTAGATTCTTATTAAAATCTTATCTATTAATAAAATTAGATATTAGTTTCTTTTAGTAATAGCGTTTAGCTTTCGATAGTCTACGCAAAAACGTAATCCTTTATTCGACTTTTCCGCGAATAGAATAAATAAGGCGAATAATATATGGCTTAATATTATAAATCCCTTCTTTAGATATTCGTTTAGATATTTCTTTATCTATTCTAGTTTATATTCTAATATTAAATAAATTCTACTTTTTAAAAATTTTATCTTATCGAAGCTATCGTTAAATTTTAATTTATAATTATAAGAACGATATAGGGGAAATATATTCGTCTTAATTTTATCGAAAATATTAAGATAGTCGTAATACTTCGTAGATAGCTTACGTTTTATCTTTTTAGAATTAATCTCGTCGATACTATTAATCTAAATAGAGTAATAAAAATTATAATACTTTTTATATTTCTTTTCTAAGTTATAGAGATAAGGTTTATTAATTAATATATAAGAATCGCGAGATATTCGATTAATAAGAGATATATATAATATTAGCGAGTTATTATAGATCTTATTTATCGTTAATATAAATAGTTTATTATCTTTTTTACGGGCTAGTTAATAATAGATCGCTATATTAATCTCGACGATATTAATAAACTTAGACTTCTTACTATTCTTATTCTTATTTAATAAGATATTCGAATTAATCTTATTATCGTAGATAGATAAGAGAGAGCTTTATCGTTTTAGTATAATAGATAAGAGAATAAGTAATATAAGTAATTGTAGCTTCGAAGTTAATAGAAAGGGAAGGTTGTTTATTATTAATATTTAATTATTATTATAATTATATTAATTAAATAGAAAGAGTATCTTATTTTATAATATATTAAAAACTACCTCGTATTTATTCATTTAAGATTTTTTAACTATTATATCGTATTTTAATAATATAATTAATATTAAATATATTTCTTCTTAATAGTCTTTTATTATTATTATAGAGAGTAAATAGTATATAATTAATCGTTTTACGATCTAGTCGTTATAATTTCTTAATAATTTAGATTATAATAGTAAGAGTAATTCTAGATATAAGGCCTTATATATCGCTAAGATTAAGGACTTATTTATAACTATATAAGTATCGATATATTTACTATCTATAAGAGAGTTCTAAAGTAAATACTTTCTTTCTTATAAAGATAGTGTAATTTATATATAGAAAGAACGACGTATTAGAGCGTTATTAAGAGTATCTATTAGATATACTTTATAAGTACCTCTTATTATAACTTTAAAAGAGGCTATTCGTTTCTCGAATCTAAAGAAGAACCGTCGCTACCCGTAATATCGACGTTATCGATTTCGAATTCTTTATCTATTTCCATCGCGTAGAGTTATATCTTCTCGAAGGCCTTTTTATCGATCTTAATTTAGATAGTTATTATATAGTCCTTTCGGTAATAGCCTTTCTTATCGTAGTTATAGTATATTAATTTCCTTAATTTTAAATTAATTATAATATTTAGAGGCGTAGTAATTATACTTAAACTAAACTCGATAATAAATATAAGACGTATATTAATCGCGGGTATTATCGTCGATATTCGTATTATAATTAACTTAATAATAATCTTTATAAACTTAAAATTCTTATAATTAATACGTTATAAATTATTTAGCTTTCGAAGATATTCTTTTATAGCCTTTAAGATAGTAAAACCTTCTATAATCTATTATACCTCCTTTAATTTCTTTCTTAGTTTTTTAAAAAGATAATTCTCTAATATAAGAGTTTCGTTATAGTTAAGAATAATGCCTAGTTAAATAAAGTCTAAATAGAAGTCGATAAAGGTTCGAGTCCCTTACTATAGAGTATATATTTATCGTCGAGTCGTGAGACTACGTAGACTATCTTAGAGTTTTTAATAAGATAATAATCGCTATTAACTTTAAATTTCTATTCTATTCTAGAGAACCAGTCGTTCTAGATAAGATCGCTATCGTCGATAAATAGAGGTGGGTCTAAAATCTTAACTAATTTCTCTTTTAAACGTCTAGACGTGCGTTTCTCCTCGATTAATAATAGCTATAAGTCTTTTATTAACTATATCTTAAGATTATTAACTTTTCGCTATAAAGAAGTTATATTTTTTTAAAAATCTCGAGCTAGTTAATTTATCTTCTTAGTTATTCTATAGATCTAATATAAATCATTTATAACTAGATTCTTTTTTATTATAATAACGTAATATCGAGTAATAACCTTCTAGAAATTATCTCGCTTCTAACGAATTTCATTTAATATAGTTATAAATTCGTCGAGTTAATACTTAATCTAATATTATAATTATTAAATACTAGCGATATTCTAAGACGTATTTATTAAATTTATTTTATTAAGAATATTATCTAGTAGAACTAATATTCGTCGAAACTTAGTTTACTCTAATAGAGTCTTAATTTAATCTATTCTTTTAATATTAAACTTCGCTATAAGAAAGAAGAAAGAAAGATTTAAAATAAAATAGAGAGAAGTTTAAATACTTTAAAAGAATAAATATTAGAGATATTAGATATACTAGAGAATAATAAAGCCTCTTTAAGACGTATCGAAATTATTCGATATTAAGAATAAAAAATTTCACTATAAAGTCTAAGATAAGGTTATTTCTTTACGAGGATTTAATATACTTATTTCTTAATTATTTAAGACGTTAAGAAGACTATAAGTATCTTAAATAGTAGTTTCTTAAGTATACTTACTTCGCTTAGAGGATTCCTTATCTCGTAGAGAAGTTATATATAAAAAAGTTTTAAAGAATAGTATCTTTAATTAGCTATAACTCGATCGTTTCTTATCTAATTAAGACTTTATTAAAATTCTAGATATTATAATATATAAAGTTATAGTAATACTACTAATATATATTTTAAATATAGAAATATAAGATAATATTAACTATTTCTTTCGATTCGCTAGCCGTATAAATAGTTTAATACCTTCTTTATCCCTCGACTATTATTTACTAAAACTATTTCGCTATTTCTTTTAAACTCTTTAAAATCGATTTATCTATTTAATAAGCTTATCTAGAAATATAATAACTTAACTTAATTTCTTACTAAAGCCCTTATTAACGCGTTTCTTTAAATTCGTTCGCTAATATAAATAAAATAAATAGATTAATCTTAGTTATAGTATTAGAACTAATATAGATATAATATTAATATAAATATATTAAATAAGATAACTAAGGTATCGAACTATATAAGTGAAAAGAAGATATAATATAATAGAGGATATCTTCGCTAAGGCCCGCTAGTTATAGAGCTAAGAGATATATTAAAAATACGCTCGTAATAGTAACGATTAATCTATTCGAATTTTAATTTTTTCTAAAGCTTTATTTTAAATAAGTTTTAATTATAGAAAATAATATTATATTTATTATTCTATTACTTTTAATCTAATTAATTTACTAAAAATAGATATCTATTAATTATTATTTTAATTTATTATTATAATATAAGTAAAGATCTATAAATTAAATTTATAGAGTTAAATTTTTCTAAGTTAAATCGAATTTTAATCTTAATTTTAAGTTAAATTAAACTTTAATCGCTTACTATACGTTTTTAATCTACTTTTATTATTATAAAATTAATTTAATCTATATAGTATATAGATATATATATATAAAGAGAGGCGCGCTAAGATTTAATTAGGAAGGTATATTAAATATAAAGAATTAATTTATAATTATTATTTATAAAAAATAGAGAAAGGTTATATTCTTATAATAAGAAGTATCGAAATATTAAAAAGAAATAGAGATAATATATTAATTAGTAATATAAATCTTATATTATCTTTTATTATAGTAAAATCTTTTAAATAATAAGATAGCTATTAAAGTAAGATATCGAACGATTTTAATTTATCTAAATATATATTATTTAATATTTCTTTTAAAGAGATTTAATTAATTATAATTATCGTAATAAATTCTTCTCTTATAATATTATTATAGTAATATATTATATTAATATAATAGAAATAATAAATTAAATTATAATAATATCTTTCGCTTATTAAATAAAAATTTAATATAAAATTATAAAGAGTATATAACGTGAGATCTTAAAGATTTAAGTCGTATTCTTAATAATAGTAATCTTATTACCGCTTAATTTCTTCGTAGTATTCTTCGTAGTGTTCTCTATAGTATTCTACGTAATATTCTTCGCATTTATCTATTATAGTTTCTTCTCTTATTTCTTCTTTTATAGAGTATTAGACTAAGTAATTAGCTAAGTAATTAACTAAGTAAATAATTAAATAACTAATTAACGATTTAATTAAGTAAATTATTAAGTTAATAGAGTAGATAGTATTAATTAAACGATTAATTAAGTATCGCTAATTTAAAAGAAATATATAAAGAAAGACGATAGCTATAAATTCATTTAAGCTCTTTTTAAAAGTTTTTTAATATATTTATAAGTAATGGTAGATAGCTATTAAGCTCGCTTACGGTCTTAATTATTAATAATAGCGAATTTATTAAGAGATAATCTAGAGATATTAATAAGAAATTTAAAAGATAAGTGAAAGAAATATATATCTTAGATATTTAATAACGAATATATTTATAATTAATAGATTAATAGAAATATAGAAGAAATATAATTAAAATAGAATAATAAAGAATAAATTAAGAAGAAAGGCGCGTTTTAGAAGATAATATTGCTAAGTTAAAAGGCATTATCGCTAACTTAAAAGAAGTATATAGAGGAGAATAATGGCTATAAATCCGTTCGGGCTTTTTTTAAGAATCTTTTAACGCGTTTATAAGTAGTAGTAAATAGCTATTAAACTCGCTTACGGTCTTAATTATTAGTAGTAATAAATTTATTAAAAAATAATCTAAGAACGTTAATAGAGGCTCTAAGAGGCGAATAAAAGAAATATATATATCTAAAGCGTTTAATAACGTTTCCGCGAGAGATATTAAAAACGATTATATTTATATTAGTAAATTAATAGAATAATAAAAGAAGAATAATTATATAAATAGATAAAAGAATTATTATTCGATCTCGAACGCGTCTAATATAACTATTATAACTATTATATTTAAATATTTATTTAATTTATTAATAGTAGATTAACTTTATAATTTTTATATCGTTAGAAAGTATAAACTAAGCTCTATAATTTACGAAATTATAAAGTAATAGTATTCGTAGAGAACTAATTATTTTAGAGTGTAAAACTTTTATATATAAATTTTTAATAAGGGAGCTTAAGAGAGCTAGCGGGTTAACTTAGTCGATCTAACTAAAGAGTGTAATAATTCTAAATTTATAATTAACTATATATATAAATTTAAGATTTTTTAAATTAATCTTATCTTATTCTATTATATATTAAAATAAGATAATTATTTATTATTGTTAAATTAAAAGTAAAAATTAATTAAGTAATAGAATATTAAAAGATATATTATTAATATAAATATTTTTATTATAATAATTCTCTTCTATTATTAAATTAAGAAAAAAAGTTTATTAACGTATTAAAGTAATAGAGAGAATACTCTTAATAGATATATTATTACTCGATAGTTATTATTATTTCGAGATATAAATTTAATATAAAGATAAATAAAATCTTTATATTTATATATTTATTAAGAGTCTTAATACTTTTATATTATAAAAATCTTAATTAAAAAAATTAACTTTAAAGTAAAGATATCTTAATTACGAAGAGTTATACTTTTTATAATATTATTATTTAGAAATATATAAAACTAATTTTAAAAAGTAGATTCTATATTAAATATATTTTATAAACTCTATAAAAGAATAATTATTATTATTAAACTAATATATATATTAATATATATAAAAGAATAAGATAAAGCTAAATTAGAAAATCTAGAATTTATATATATAGTTAATTATAAATTCGAGTTCGCTACGCTCTTTAATTAGATCGATTAAATTATTATAAATAAATAAATTAACGTTCGTAATTATTAAAATCTCTCTCTTCTACGCCTCTCTTATTAAAAAAATAGATATATATTATTAATATATAGAATAACTTTTTTATTTTCTATTAAAACTTTAAGATTTTTTTTTAAATTTTAAAACGCTATTTATACTTTTCGAATTTTTACGAATTTAAAAATTTAATCTTATAATTATTAAAGTGTAAGAAATTTAAATATCGCTTATTAAAGTTCGCTCGATAGTTAAATAGTCTTAATTAGATATATATTATTTAATTTTAAAATAATATTTTTATTTTCTATTAAGATTTTAAGATTTTCTTTTTAAATTATAAAATAAAAAAAAGACTTTTAGAGAAAAAAGTTATTAAATTTAATTTAATAATTATTAAAGTATAAGAAATTCAAATCTCGCTTATTAAAGTTCGCTTATTAAAGATCGCTTATCTACTTACCCGATAGTCTTAATTAAAAAAAAAATTAAAAATTTAATTTATAGACCTTTACTCGTATATCGAGAAAAAAAGAAAAATTTTTATTTTCGAAATACGAGATATAATTTAATCGAGATTACTTAATATTAATATTTATTATTATATATTTTTAAAATAAGCTTATAAAAGAGAAGATAGATATTTAAATCTTTTTAATTATATTAAATTAATATATTCTCTTATATTTTAATTTTAATTTAAATATAATTATTAATTTATCTTTTATATTTAAATTCTTTAATATCTCTTAAATACGTAATTTACTTAAGTACGCTATTAATATTATTTTTATAATAATATTTACTAGATTACTATTATCGTTATTAATTTTATTCTTATCTTACTTTATATTCTTATTTATTATATAAAATATTATCTTCTATAATATCTTTCTCTTAAAATCTTTTAACTTTATTATATTTTAAATATAATAGCGATTTTTATATTATACTTAATAGTAATAGATTTATAGTCGAAAGTATATATAGTTAAATCTTATCATCTATAAATTATAACTCTATTATATAAAATAATCGATTACTATAGTAAATCAAAGTCTTAACTCTTATTAAAAAGAATAGTTACAATAGTTTACTACTTATCAAGCTCTGAATTAAAGGGTGAAGTGATAGAATATTTAATTCGATGAACGAACTTCAATCACTGAATCTCCTTAGTGGGCAATCAATGTAGAGATAGACATCCATCAAACAGCGCTTATACGGCGATCTTTCGACGATGTATATCGAAGCGCATGTCGAAGTGCAGTCCAGCACTGTTGAAAATATGGAAGAAGTATTGATTAATTAGCTATGGAGTGGTGTGTAGACTACTGAAAACCCATGTGAAACTCATTGCAAGACCATGAGTCATAGGCTAGCTACAACATATTTCATGGAGTCGCTACTGGATTTCTTGCCTCAAGCCGGCAAAATCAGCGTCGTTTAGTATCTTCTTTCTCTTCTCTTCATCCGCTCGCTGCTTCTTCCGCTGGCTAGACGAGCTCGCCTGACCTATCACTCTATCAATAGCGGCAGTGCGCATGCGCTTGGGAGGAGTCCCGATTACCCTTGGCGATGGTGGAGCGGCCGGCACACCGGGAAATTCGGACGACTCGAAGTCCAACATGAACACTCGACTCCGCTCGGTATTCCACAGCATATTTCCTTTTCGCACATCACCATGCTGGAGGCCATTGATTTGAAGCTTCTTCAGGGTCGCTTCGGCGCTGGAGCGTAGTTCTTCGGGTTGGAGGGATGGGCCCTCTGAAGATAATAAGTCGGGTCCAGAGTAGGACAGCAGGAGGAGGTGGGTAAGAATATCAGGAAAGGGGAGAACATAGGGAGTCTCTAGCTCGATGAGCCCGAGGCAGACAGGGATGAATTCTGCCTGTAGCTGACGCAGCTTCCCATAGATAGCATACTCGCGAGTGAGCGAACGGAGGTGATCTTCTCTAACGGCTTTTGCGACAAAAGTGTAGCCGTATGAGCAGAGGGTGACGCGGAAGAGATGCCCGATACCACCTCGAATTTTCAGATGGTCCATAGCGTGATCGCGGCTCCTGCGCAGCTGATGACGCAGCAAGTCGCACAGGGTCTCGGCCGACAGCTCGTGATCCGGCGACGATAAAGAGTGTCGGTCCACATTGGGACATGTCCGATCTAGCGCTCGTGAAAGGCCTGATGCGGTGCTATTTGTCAGCCGCTGAAGGCAGACTTGAGTACAGTATGGTTGACCCGATTCAGAAGCAGGACAGAAGACGCAACAGGCATGAGGAGGGCAGGGCTCATCGGTTTTCTGGTCGCTCAAAAAAGAGTGCCCTGCATTTTGTCGACGACGATCACTCGACGTCGTCGACGGTGAAGTCGTACTATGCTGGGCTTCAGATTCTGTAGCCTTTGCGTGGAGTCGAACTCCCGGTTGCTGTCGGTTCAGCGAAGAGTCATCGTTGTCGCCATCGTCCTCCGAGTCATGTTCTCCGTGGTGCAATAATAGATCTCTCTCGTGGCGGTTCGCGCGTTTGCGTTTTTTCGGTGCATTCCGCGCTGGTTCATAGTCGTCCTCGCTGGGTGTTATAACTTCGGAGGCGCTCGAGTCCTGCGAGGCTAACATGTCCAACTGGGCTTCAGGATCTACCTCAAACCGAGAATTACTGGCACGAGCTTCTGCTATCCAATTCTGATCAAACTTCTCAACCGTGAGACAGCGACAGAGAAACAAAGCAATTTGGCACACCGCCGTGCTCCTGGCGTCTGCGATGACCTCTCTAGGAGAAACGTCGAGGCTGTAATAAAGGACTGTTGACTCCGTGCGGCGGATCCGGAAAAAAACTCGTGCCATTCCGGTGTCGACGTAGGCAAACTCTGTGCCACTGCTGATCATTTCATCGAAGACCTGCGTAAAAACAGCGAGGACGGTGTATAAGGGGTCGTTCCGAGCGTGTGGTGATTGGATGATTGGTTGAGACTCGAAGCTCTTCCGAGCTTTGCCATTACCGTCATCTAATGCAGTCCTGAGGGCCCCCGTCGTCAGCTTATGCGGAGGTTTCAACTCAGCCAGGGCGATCGGCCGATCCGATCCAGGTCCACCTCGATTCCACACACCGTCCACGGGGACAAACACTTTCCCGGCCGCCGATTCCGGATCACCACCAGGTGTATAGCGCACGCCGAGGCTACTCTGTTCGCCACCGCCTCCGCTTTGGATATATTGACAGACTATTTCTTTGACAGGTGGAATCTCCGCCGCCCTGACATATGTAGTGATGGCCTCTTTCGAGGTGATCAGAAATGAAGAGACGGTTCCGCGAGCACCGATGAGGTTTGCCTTATCGGGAAAGAGTTCTCGATTTCCAAGCTTCTCGCATAGCTCCTGATACGAACGGCGCTGTAGATCTTCAAATTCAGTCCAAGGCTCAACGGTGGTGGGAGTGAGACGTTTCAGCGGGCTGGTAACGCCACCTCTCGTATTCCTTGAAGACATCGGCTCGCAATGGAGCGGGTATGCAAAGTACTCTTGATACAGAGCCAGATACTCTGCTAAGCTTGTGTTGCCTGTGGAGGCATGTTCTTTCTCTTTGGCGGCAAGGGCAGCAGCTTTGGCGGCATGTTCTTTCTCTTCGGCGGCAAGGGCATTAGCTTGGCGGCAAGTTCTTTCTCTTCGGCGGCAAGGGCATTACCTCTAGCGACCTCGAGTTGAGCTCGTAGATCTGCAATAGTGGCACTATCATCAGACATGCTGAAGAAAGAATAGGAGGCGGGAAGTGAGTGAGGGTAGACAGCAGTCACGATTTGTCAAGTTAAGTGATAAAGAGAAAATTCTCTGCAGAGTTTGCTGCTCGGCATGGAAAAACTATTCAGCGAGTCGCATGCAAGGAATGCCGGCCATGCCAAGGCGCTACTCATTTCCACTCCCATATACACGATTATGCTATTTAATTACATATCGCGAGTAAATAAATTAACGTTCGTAAATAATCTCGAATTTTATTAAACTTATTATTATTTAACTATTTAAGCTTATATTAAGAGAGTATTTTTAATAGAATAAATAAGTTTTTAATAAGCGATATTTAAATTTTATATATTTAAAGAAGTTTAAGCTTATAAATTAAATTTATAAAAACTAATTAATTTTTAAATCTAATTTCGAAATTAAATTCGACTCTCGAAGAGTAAAAATATTTTAATTTAAGATTTACTTAGAACTATAAGATCGAATTTAAATAATCTTAAATTATTTAAAAGCGTAAATTTTATTCTATAATTTAAAAAAGAAATTAAAAGATTTTAATAGAAAAAAGAGAAGTTATATTAATAATAAGTTTAAAGAGAGTTAATTAACTTTAAATTAATTTAAATTTAATTAATAAGAGATTTAATTTAATATTTATTATTCTTTATTTCTATTAATAGTTCTTATTTTTATTTTTATAATTTTTATTATTTTTACGATTTTTATAATTTTACGAATTTACGAATTTTTAGCGAGGGAGATTTATATATTTAAATCGAGGACGAAGAAAAATAGTTTCGAAATTTATCGAAGTTATTATTATTCGACTATCTAAGCTTATATGAAAGAGTATTTTTAATAAAGTAAATAAGTATAGAAGTAAAAGTACTTAGAGTTTACTAATAAATCTTACTTACGTTACTTATTAGATTACAAGCTATATAGCTAAAATAAGTCTTTAATATATTTAATAAAAATCTTAGATACTCGTAAGTTCTCTTTTCTTCTTTTCTTTTTTTAGTTATTCATTTATTTAATATATAATTTATCTATTCTTATAATTATATTTCTAGATCTTACAATTATATAACTATTACGTAATTCTATTAAAAAGAAATCTTATTATTTTATAATTTTAATAACTTTATCTATATAGAGTTATTTAATTAAATATAATAAGTAATTTATAAATTAATTCTATTAACTTACGAAGTAAAAACGTTTTATTATAATCTATTAATAATATTTTTAATCTAATAAATAACTTTTATTAAAATATATTTATTATATAATTAAGTAGTTATAATATTAATATTAATATTAATAAAAATTCTAATAATTTTATTAATAAAAATAAAAATTATTAAAATCTTATATTTAATAACTCTTTACTATTAAATAAAGATTTTTATCTTATAAACTTAATTTAAATTTAATACTATTAATTTTTAGAATTTAATATTAAAAAATAATTAATTATCGAAAAATTTAAGTTAATTAAAATATAAAGTATATAATAATTATTATTATCGCGATTTAAATTATAAGAAAATAAATATTATTAAAATATCTAATATATAATATCTTAATAATTATAACTCGATAATTAAATTTCTTTAAAACTATAATAATTTCATTACCTTAATACTTTATATTAACTTTTATATAAATAAATAAAAACTCGCTAATCTTCTATTCTCTTAATCGATATTAAAAGATAAATTTAAAAAAATACTAGAGATATAATGTTACGCGAAATTAAGAAATTTATCTAAATAAAATATTAAGAGTAATAATTAAATTAAATTTATAATCTAGTAATTAAATCTTATAATATAAATTATTAATTATAAGAGATATATAATTAATAGTTAACTTTAATACTTATCTTATTATACTTTAATTATAATAAAATCGCTATATAATTAATTTAGAATATAGAAGAATCTTATAAAATAGAGTAATAAAGAAAATTTCTCTAAAAGTAATAAAGAGAATTATATAATTTATTATTAATATATATAAAAGAATAAGATAGAGTTAAATTAGAAAATCTTAAATTTATATATATAGCTAATTATAAATTTAGAGTTATTATACTCTTTAATTAAATCGACTAAATTAGCTCGCTAGCTCTCTCGAGATCTCTTATTAAAAAAATAGATATACGTTATTTATAATAGAAATAACTTTTTTATTTTCTATTAAAATTTTAAACTTATCTTTTCAAATTTTAAAGCGCTATTTACGCTTTTCGAATTTTTAGAAATTTTCAAATTTAATCTTATAATTATTAAAGCGTAAGGAATTCAAATATCGCTTATTAGAGTTCGCTCGACAGTCGAATAGCTTCAATCAAAAAATAGATATATATTATTTAATTTTAAAATAACTTTTTTATTTTCTATTTAAATTTTAGAATTTCTTTAAATTATAAAATAAAATATAGGCTTTTAGATAGAAAAAGAATTTTTGAATATAGTTCTATAATTATTAAAGCGTAAGAAATTCAAATATCACTTATTAAAGTTTACTTATTAAAGATCGCTCGCCTATTTACTCGATAGTTCTAATTAAAAAAAAAATTATAAATTTAATTTATAGATCTTTACTCTTCTATATTCTATTATTATAATAATATTAAAATATAAAATAAAGATTATAAATAATAAAAGAGCTCTTTACTCTAAATAAGACTCGCTTTAATAATAAGAAAAATAATTAAAAGAGTAATAATTAATAATATATAAGGTTTAAGAAATAATATATAAATAATTAGTAGAATTAAAAGTAGAGTTTATTCTCTATAATGTTATAAAATTAAAAGTTTATATAAATTAAACTTAAAGATAGCGACTCTTATATTAAGTATAAAACGCTTTTTATTAAAATATAATATTATAATTATAAATAGCTAGAATATTATAAGAATTCTTTTAAATATTTAAATTACGTTATAAATAATAATATATATAGTTATAGCTTTAATAAAAGAAAAAATAAAGTATAATACTTATTAATATAGTATTAAATATATTACTAAATGAATAATAATCTTATTTTTTATTATTAAAGGATAAAATTATTATATTAAATAAGAAATATAAAATAACTATTTTAATAAATATTAATAGCGAGAAAATCTTAATATCGTAATCTTTTATTAAAAAGATAGTTTTTTTAAATTCACATACGTATTAATACTAGTATATATTATTAATAGTTATTAAGTATTCTTATATAAAAAGTATAATCTAGTTTTTAATTTTATAAATAATAAAAAAAGAAAGTAAGAGTAAATTTTAAAGATATTTATTATAAATAAATAAGATTATAACTTTATTCTTAATTTTTCTTAAATTTATAATATCGATTTAGATATTTATTAATATAGATAGTTTTAGACTTATCGCGATTTTTTTATAAGCGATAAAAAATAACTAAAAATCGTAGAAATAAATATAAAGTAATTTACGTTATTAATTAATATAGTAATTATATATAATCTAGAATAAATATTTATTATATTTTTATATTAAATTTAATTTAAAAGTAATAAAGATAATTATAATAAAGTTATTCGATAACCGCCTAGATCGAGATAATAAATTAGCGTAGTTTTTCTCCGCGTCTTAACTACGCGACTTTTTTTATTCTTTATAATAACTTTATTATATTAAGTTTAATATAGCTAAAATTACTACTCTATTTACTTCTAATAAGAAAGAATTAAATTAAATTATAAAATATTAGAAAAGAGACGTCTAGATTAATATAAGAAAGGAGAGACTTAAATAGCGTAATATTCTTCTTTAAAGTATATCTCTACTATTAGAGTATTAGCTAATAAAAATTAAGTATTATATAACTATTAATTATTTTTTAAGCGATATAGAAATTACTTTATATATCGTATTTAGTCTTATATAAATTACTACTATCTAAGATATACTTTATAAAAATATTAATTTATATATCTCTCTATAGAGTACTTTAGATTCTATTTAAAAGTCTATCGATATTTCGAAGCTAAAAATCTTCGTCGCTATTATAATCTATATAGAAATCTTTTATTTTTCTACTATTTATAATTATTAAAGAACTAATAAAATTACTTCGGTGACTTTATTAATTATTAAAAATATAACTCGAAATCGCTATATTCTTCTTCGAAAATTTATTTATTACTTAGATTCTATTAAAGAGAACTTTAGAATTATTAAAATAGATAGATATAAATAGTCTATATAGTATAAAAAGCTTTAGTTATTTATGAGTAAGATATAAAGTAATTAAAAGAAGCTTTATATCTTAAGTTTTTATATTGTAATTAATAAATATATAATTAAGAAGATAGAATATATATATTATTTTATAATAGCTTTAGATAAGCTAATTAAGAAGGAATATAAGCTATTCGTAATTAATGATAAGAGCTATCTTTATAATTATATCTAGTATTCTTCTATATATAGAATCTTAAAAATAAGTTAAAAATTAAGAATTTTAGAGATATATTAGCTATAGTATTTAAATTAACTATTAATATATTATCTTATAACTCTATTCTCTTTATAAATAACTATTTTATCGAATTTAAGCTAATTATAACTTTAAAAGATAGAGAAATTATAATATATAAAATTATAAAGCTAAATTAATTAAATCTTCTAAAATTACTTATAGAGATAAAATAAGTCTTTATAAGAGATATTTCGTATAGGGTTCTCGCTATAATAATTTAGAATAATATATTAATAATAGTTTAATAAGATAATAATCTTATTCTAGCTCTAATTACTATATATAATATAAAAGAGATTAATAACTTTATCTCTAAAAAGAGAAAATATTTTAATAAGATTAATATAAATAGTCGTATAGTTCTATCTACTTTTAAAGAGAATAATTAGAATATATAAGAGAAGAAGTTTTAAGTTTTTAAGTTTTTTTATTACTATAATAAATATATAGAAAAAATTAATTAATTTAATACTCTAGTAATTATATATTCTTCTTAGCGAGCTTATAATTAAAACTAAATATCTCTACTTTATTAATATTTAGATGAAAGTCTTTCGAATATCTTTAAGCTCTATAAATTAATAGAAACGTTTTATTAGAAGTATTAGAAGTTTCTCGAGCTAATAGTAATAGAATTAATTAAAGAAGATAGAGAAGATATTCGATCTCGATTATCTCTTATCTTAATTATTACTCTATCGAAACTATTACGAGGTAATTATAACTAATAAAATTTAAATACTATTCGATAGTATCTTATATATCGTTTCGATATTTAGAAGAGACGTTTTAATAGAGAAATTAGTAGTAATAATAGAAGAGTATTAAAGATTAGAGGGGGATACGCTATATATAAAGTCTCTTTATATTATAAAGAAAATTATATAGAATAATTTTATAATAGAAAGAATTAAATAGAGTCTATAGAATAAATTTAAATTATTAAGTATAGATTATATAGTAGTTATAAAGTAATAGTATTAATAATAATAATAGAAATCGCATTTATTATCTTCGGGCGATTATCGAATATAGTATAATATTATATAATTAAATAATAAGTAAAGACTCATGAATTAAATTTATAAAGTTAAGTTTTTCTAAGTTAAATCGAATTTTAGCTCTAGCTCTAAGTTAAATCGAACTCTAATCGCTTACTATACATTTTTAATCTACTTTTATTACTATAAAATTAATTTAATCTATATAATATATAGATATATATATGCGTAGAGAGGCGCGCTAAGATTTAATTAGAAAGGTATATCGAGTATAAAGAATTAATCTATAATAATTATCTATAAAAAATAGAGAAAGACTATATTCTTATACTAAGAAGTATTAAAATATCGAAAAGAAATAAAGATAATATGTTAATTAGTAATGTGAATCCTATAATATCTCCTATCGTAGTGAAATCTTTCGAATAATGAAATAGCTGTTAGAGTAAGATATCGGACGATTTTAACTCGTTTAAATATATATCGTCTAATATTTCTTCTATAGAGGCCTAATTAACTATAATCGTAGGTTAAGTTATAGTAGTATTCTCCGCTTACTAAGTAATAATTTAATATGAAATCGTAAAGAGTATATAATATAGAATCTTAAAGAGCTAAGCCGTGTTCTTGACGATGGTAGCCTTATTACCGCTTACTTTCTTCGTAGTATTCTCCGCATTTGCCTATTGTAGTTTCTTCTCTTACTTCTTCTCTTATAGGGAGAGTATTAGACTAAGTAACTAGCTAAGTAATTAACTAAGTGAATAATTGATATAACGTAGGATCTTAAAGAGCTAAGCCGTGTTCTTGACGATAGTAGCCTTATTGCCGCTTGATTTCTCCGTAGTATTCTCCGCATTTGCCTGTTATAGTTTCTTCTCTTGCTTCTCCTCTTATAGAGAGAGTATTAGACTAAGTAGCTAGCTAAGTAGTTAACTGAGTGGATAACTAATATAACGTGGGATCTTGGAGAGCTAAGCCGTGTTCTTGATGATGGTAGCTTTATTACCGCTTAATTTCTCCGTAGTATTCTCCGCATTTACCTATTATAATTCCTCCTCTTACTTCTTCTTTTATAGAGTATTAAACTAAGTAACTAGCTAAGTAACTACTTAAGTAAATAATTAATATAACGTAGAATCTTAAAGAGCTAAGCCGTATTCTTAACGATAATAAATTTATTATCGCTTAGTTTCTTTATAGTATTCTTCGTAGTATTCTCTATATTTATCTATTATAGTTTCTTCTCTTACGATATTTCTTCTATAGAGACTTAATTAACTATAATCGTCGTAGTAGATTCTTCTTTTATAATATAATTATAATAATATATTATATTAATATAGTAGAGATAATAGATTAAGTTATAGTAATATTCTTCGCTTACTAAGTAATAATTTAATATAGAATTATAGAGAGTATATAACGTGGGATTTTAAAGAGCTAAGCCGTGTTTTTAATACTAAAAGCCTTATTACCGCTTAATTTCTTCATAGTATTCTTCGTATTTATCTATTATAGTTTCTTCTCTTATTTCTTCTTTTATAAAGTATTAGATTAAATAGCTAGCTAAGTAGCTAACTAAGTAAATAATTAAGTAACTAGCTAATAATCTAATTAAGTAAATTATTAAGCTAATAGAATAGATAGTATTAATTAAGCGGCTAGTCGAGTAGTATATAGAAGAGAACGATGGCTATAAATCCGTTCGGGCTCTTTTTAAGAGTTTTCTAACGCGTTTATAAGTAGTAGTAGATAGCTATTAAGCTCGCTTACGACCTCGATTATTAGTAATAGCGAATTTATTAAAAGACGATCTAAAAGTATTAATAGAGGCTCTAAGAGGCGAGTAAAAGAAATATATATATCTAAAGCGTTTAGTAACGTTTTCGCGAGGGGTATCGAGAACGATTATATTTATATTAATAAAATTAATAGAATTAATAGAGTAATAAAAGAATAATAATTATATAAATAAATAAATAGATAAAAGAATTATTATTCGATCTCGGACGCGTTTAATATAATTATTATATTTAAATATTCATTTAATCTACTAATAGTAGGCTAAACTTTATTATTTTTATAGCGTTAGAAAGCGTATACTAAGCTTTATAATTTACGAAATTATAAAGAAATAGTATTTATAGAGAGCTAGTTATTTTAGAGTGTAAAACTTCTATATATAGATTTTTAATAAGGGAGCTCGAGAGGGCTAGCGGGCTAACTTAGTTAGTCTAGTTAAAAGGCGTAATAACCTCGAATTTATAATTAACTATATATATAAATTTAAGATTTTCTAGTTTAGCTCTATCTTATTCTATTATATATACTAATTTAAAAATCTATTAAAAGTTTTTTTTAGAAGAGTTATATAATAATCTTAATATATATAATTAAATTAAGTATTTTATTAAATTATTATTTAATAAACTATTTAAAAGTAATTTAATTTATAAAAAGTTTATAGCGATTAAAGATTATCTAGATATTATATTTAAAAAAGAATTAAATTTTTAGTTAATTATATTCATTTATTAATACTATTTATTAAGAAATTAGATAATTTATTATAATTATATATTAATTATTAAAAGTACAATAAGCTAAATATTAAAAATAATTATCTATTTATTACGAATTTCTTTATTAGACGTCTCGATTAAGCTTAATATCTTAGTACTATAATACTATAAAGACTTCTTCTACTATAGATCTATATAATTTATTATTATTATTATATTATATATATATTATATATATATATAATTTCACTTAAGACTATTTCTTAATAATAATAATAATATTTAAAGATTATTTAATAGACGTCTATTAAGTTATTTTACTTATCTCGCCTTCGTTTAATATCTATATAAATTCTATAATACTTACTATTAGAGAAATCTATAGAGAATATTACTTTTATCGAGTATAGTATCTCTAGAGTCTTTTAAACGCTTATCTTATCTTAGTCTAGTATCTAATTAAAATCTTATAAATACTCGTCTATAACGATTCTTTTACTAGACTATTTATCTTATTATTATAATATACTCTATATCGAGTTTTATAGTCGAGTAAATTATATTTTTATAAATTATAATTAATATATTAGTTAAAGTATTAATTAAATAAGCTATTAATTAAATTATAATAGCCTTCGAGATTAGATTAATAGCTATTAAAGCTAAATTTCATCTTATTAAATATTAAATTATCGCTTCTTATTATAGATTATAATAAATATATATTAAGACGCGAGATTACTTAGTAAAAGAAAGCTTATTAAATTACGTAATATAAGTATAGATTTAAATATAATCTATTTTAATTTTTTAGTCTTTATAACTAATAATAGTAATCGAAATTATATTTAGATCTTATAATATAATAGAAAACTACTTTAAAAATTATATATTTTATAACTAGTAACTAGCTATATAACTAGCTTAATTTTAAATAAGTAAATTTAAATTTATTAAAAGTTTATATATATTAAAATTTTATAATAATTTTATTTATTAAGTCTATAATATACGTAATTATATATTTATTATATTTAAAAAAACTCTCTTATATTATTTATATTTACTTAATATTTATTATATCTTACTTACTAACGTACTTTTAAATAGACTTATAAATATTCTTTTTTTAATATTCTAAGACTATAGTACGTATATATAATTATAGAATATATTTATATATACTAGAACGTACTTTTATATACTATAACGTATTAAAATATTCTTTTAATATTCTTTTAATATATCGAAGCGATAATATAATATAATATAGTATAATATAATAAAGAATTATAACGATAATAAGATATATTAATTTATAATATAATATTATAAATATATTATATTATAATATATATCGCTAATATATCGAACTTATATTAGAAAAATAATATAATATTCGATTCTATTTATACTATACTCGAATATAGTATAAGATAACTTAATATAAAATATTTTATAAAATATTTTATATCTTTTCGACTAGTACTTTAAAGTTAAAAAAGAGATTTTAAACTCTAATAAAAAATAAAAGAAATATGAAAAATAGTTTCGCGACGTTAAAGATAAAGGTAAAAAATTTAATAAAAAAATTAAAAATTAAAAAATATATAATAGAAGATCTTAAGTTTAAGAAAGATAATATTATTATTATAGAATATAATAAGATAAAATAAATTTAAGTAAAATAGTTAAATAAAAGAAATTAATTAATATATATAATAGACTAAGATAGAGCTAATTTTAGAAATCTTAAATTTATATATATAGCTAATTATAAATTTAAATCGACTAACTTATCGCGAGTAAATAAATTAATATTTATAATTATTAAAAAAATAGATATACGTTATTAATATGTACGATATTAATATATAGAATAACTTTTTTATTTTCTATTAAACTTTTAAGATTTTTTTTAAATTATAAAATAAGATTACGTTACGTAATAAAATAGAGAATCTTAATAAGATTTTAAAGAAGATTAAGATTAAGATAAGATTCTAAATTAAAGTTTTAAGAAAACTCGAAATCTCGACTTTATCTTAACTTAAAGTTAAGATTTTAGAATATATTTTATTAAGTTAGTAAACTCTAAGTACTTCTAAGTAACCCCTTTAAATTTTAATATTATATAATAGAAATAGAGTAAAATAAAATATAGAATATAATATTATATAATAAAAATAGAGTAAAATAAAATATAGAATATAATATTATAGTCTAAATTAGAGTATAAGATAAAGGTACTTAAAAAGATATTTAGAATATATATAAGATTATATTTATATAATATTAGAAGAATATTATAGAAATGTTATAGAGGTAATAGTCTTAAGCTAATTTAATTAATAGACTTAGCGAAATAGCGAGATACTCTCGTTATCTCGATGAAAAATACTATCTTAACTCGACTCTACTCCGTTAAAACCCCGTCTCGAAGCGAGGTGATATTAGATATCTAAAATCTCGTTTTATCTTATCTCGTTACGTAGCGTAAACGAGATATAGATCTTTAGATAAAAAAAGAATTCTTAAACTTAGTCTTATAATTATTAAAGCGTAAGAAATTTAAATATCGTTTATTAAAGTTCGATCGATAGTAAACTAGCTTTAATTAGATATAGATTATTAATATATAAAATAACTTTTTTATTTTTATTAAATTTTTAAGATTTTCTTTTTAGATTATAGAACGAAATAAAGACTTTTAAATAAAATAAGAATTTCTAAATTCGATCTTTTAATTATTATAGTCTAAGAAAATTAAATATCATTTATCTATTTACTCGATAGCTCTAATTTAAAAAAAAATTATAAATTTAATTTATAGATCTTTAATTATTTAAATATAAATATTTATATAGAGTAATCTATAATTTTAAAAAAATAAATAAAGAAAAAGTAAAAGAATAAGTAAAAGAATAAGTTATTATATAGTTAATATCTATTATAATTATTAGATTATATCGAATAAGATATATTTTTTAAATTATTTATACTCTTAATTACTTTTATAATATTTTTTTATTTTTTTATTTTCTATATCTTATATTTATATTTATTTAAGTTTATAATTTATTTTTACTAAATTATATCTTTTTATATAATTAAAATAATAACTTTCACTTTTTTTAAAATTAAAATATCTAAGAATAAATTATTTATTTAATTTAATTTAATTATATTTAGTTTTATAATACTCTATAATATAGATAGAACTATTTATATCTTTATAAATATAGTTAAATTTTAAATATAAAATAAAGATAAGATTTATTATATATTTAAAACTCTAGAGAGAAATATTATTTTTTAAATAATAAAAGAAAACTAAGTAATATCTAGATCATCTAAAAAGAAAACCTTTTTTATAAAAGGTTTTAAATTTAAATTTATATAATAATATTATATTCAAATTACTATAAAGATAAGAGAAGAGTTAAGAGTAATATATTAGAAATAATTTTATATTATTTAATCTTTATTCATAGATAATAAGATAATAAATAGTTTTATATTATTTAATATTAATTAATAGAGATACGCTACGTAACGAGACGAAGTAGAGCGAGATTTTAGATATTTAATATCACTCCGCTTCGGATTAAGATTTTTAACGAAGTAAAATAAGTCGAAGTAAGATTTTTTTATCGAAGTAATAAGAATATCTTATTATTTTTATTAAGCTTATTAATTAAATTAATTTAAAATTATTATCTTTATAATATTCTTATAATATTTTTATAATATCTTATAAATATAATCTTATATATCTTCTAATTATCTTTTTAAATATTTATATCTTTTACTCTAATTTAGATTATAATATTATATTCTATACTCTATTTTATTCTATTTCTATTATATAATATTAAAATTTAAAGAAGTTATTTAGAGATACTTAGAGTTTATCGAATTAATAAGATATATTTTAAAATCTTAACTTCGAGTTAAGGCGAGATTAAGGTTTTAAACTTTTTTAATATCTTAATTCGAAATTCTATCTCGATCTCAATCTCTCTTAAAACTTTATTAGAGTTCTCTATCTTATTACGTAGCGTAAATAGATAATAAGATAATAAATAATTTAAATAATTTATAAAGTAATATTCGAAAAAAATTAAAAATTAAAAGCTTTAAAAAAATAAAAAGATTATTAATAAAGTTTAAGTAATAATAATTAGAAAGATAGTTAGATATACGTTAATTAAATATAAAATAAATATCTAAATTAAAAAACTAATAATAGTATATAATTTTAATATATTAAAATAAATTAATAATGAAAATAATTAGCTCGTTTAAGCTATTATATCTCTATAATCTTTATTTTAATATTAATATATATAAAAGAATAAAATAGAGTTAAGCTTAAAAATCTTAAATTTATAAAGATAGTTAATTATAAATTTAGATTCTATACGCTTTTTAGTTAAATCGACTAAGTTAGCCCGATAGCCCTTCTACGTCTTTCTTATTAAAAATTTATATATAGAAGTTTTATACTTTAAAGTACTTAGTCTGCGATATATATAGTTACTTTATAATTTATTAAATTATAAAGCTTACTTTACGCTTTTTAACGCTATAAAGATTATAAAGTTTAATCTACTATTAATAGATTAAATGGATATTTAAATATAATAGTTATAGTAGTTATACTAGACGCGTTCGAAATCGAATAATAATTCTTTTATCTATTTATATAATTATTATTCTTTTATTACTCTATTAATTCTATTAATTTTATTAATATAAATATAATTATCTTCGATATCTCTTACTTAAAGATTACTTAACGTTTTAGATATATATATTTCTTTTACCCGCCTTTTAGAGTCTTTATTAACACCTTTAAATCATTTTTTAGCGAATTCGCTATTACTAATAATTAAGGCCGTAAGAGAGCTTAATAGCTATTTACTACTACTTATAAATATATTAAAAGATTTTTAAAAAGAGCTCGAATAAATATATTCTCTTTTATATACTTCTCTTAAGCTAGCGATAGATAAATTAAATTAATATTTAAATATTATAATTATATTAAACGCGTCTAGTTTAGATATATATATTTCTTTTACTCGCCTCTTAAAGTCTTTATTAACGCTCTTAGATTATCTTTAGATAAATTCGCTATTATTAATAATTAAGGCCGTAAGAGAGTTTAATAACTATCTATTATTACTTATAAACGCGTTGAAAAACTCTTAAAAAGAGATTAAACGAATACATTTTTCTTTATATACTTCTCTTAAGTTAGCGATAAATAAGTTAAATTAATATTTAAATATTATAGTTATATTAAATACGTTCGAGATTAGATAATAATTTTTTTATCTATTTATATAATTATTCTTCTTTTATTATTTTATTAATTTTATTAATTTTATTAATTTTATTAATTCTATTAATATAAATATATTTATCTTTAATATTCTTATACTTAGTTAAATAAGAGAAGAATCTATAATAAGCGAATATAAAGAATATTATAAAGAATATTACGGAGATAATTATTAGTAGTAATAATATAATAAACCTACTCTTTACGATCTTATATTAATTTACTTAATTAGTATAAGAGAAGTTAATATAATAAACGAATATAAAGAATATTACGAAGAAACTAAGCGATAATAAGATCTTTAATATTAAGAATACGACTTAGCTCTTTAAGATCCTATATTATATACTCTCTATAATTTTATATTAAATTATTATTTAATAAGCGAAGAATATTATTATAACTTAGTTTA
This sequence comes from Letharia columbiana, assembly GCF_014066305.1. Lineage (NCBI taxonomy): Eukaryota > Fungi > Ascomycota > Lecanoromycetes > Lecanorales > Parmeliaceae > Letharia > Letharia columbiana. The sequence continues at coordinate 167,062 of NW_023501074.1, forward strand.
TTATCTCTATTATATTAAGAAATAAAAGAAGAAACTATAATAGATAAATATAGAGAATATTGCGGAGTTATTATCTCTATTATATTAAGAAATAAAAAGAAGAAACTATAATAGATAAATATAAAGAATATTGCGGAGAATACTATAGAGAATATTATAAAGAAATTAAGTAATAATAAGATTACTATCGTTAGAAATACGACTTAGCTCTCTAAGATCCTACGTTATATACTCTCTATAATTCTATATTAAATTATTATTTAATAAGTAAAGAATACTATTATAACTTAATCTATTATTTCTATTATATTAATATAATATATTATTATAATAACGTTATAAGAGAAGAATCTACTACGATAATTATAGTTAATTAGATCTTTATAAAAAGAAAATCGTAAGAGAAGAAACTATAATAGGCAAATGCGGAGAATACTGCGGATAAAACTATAGAGAATATTACGGAGAAATTAAGCGATAATAAGGCTATTATCGTTAAGAACACGGCTTAGCTCTCTAAGATCCCACGTCATATACTCTTTACGATTCCATATTAAATTATTACTTAGTAAGCGGAGAATACTACTATAACTTAATCTATTATTTCTATTATATTAATATAATATATTACTATAATAACGTTATAAGAGAAGAATCTACTACGACGATTATAGTTAATTAGGCCTCTATAGAAGAAATATTAAATAATATATATTTTAATAAATTAAAATCGTTCGACGTCTTACTCTAATAGCTATTTTATTATTCGAAAGATTTTATTACGATAGAAGATAATATGAAATTTATATTACTAATTAGCATATTATCTCTATTTCTTTTCGATATTTTAATACTTCTTACTATAAGAACGTAGTCTTTCTCTATTTTTTATAGATAATTATTATAAATTAATTCTCTATATTTAATATATCTTTCTAATTAGATCTTAGCGCGCTTCTCTTCGTATATATATATTTATATATAGATTAAAAACGTATAGTAAGCGATTAGAGTTCGATTTAACTTAGAACTAGATCTAAAATTCGATTTAATTTAGAAAGATTTAACTTTATAAATTTAATTCATAGATCTTTACTTATATATATATATTATATTACTTAATATTTATTATATCTCTATTTTAATTTATTATATATCTATTAAGTTTTAATAATATAAGAATAAAAAATTTAATTTCATATTAAAAGATTCGCTTTATTCTTCTAAAAGTTTTATACGAGATAGGTTTAGGCCTATAAATTAAATTTATAATCTATTTTTTTAATTAGAACTATTATTAAGAAATAGTTCTTAATATTATATAATATTAATATAATATAAAGTTATTTCATTAATCTATATAGTCTATAGATATATATATAAAGAGAGACGCTCTAAGATTTAATTAGAAAGGTATATCGAGTATAGAGAATTAGTTTATCATAATTATTTATAAATAATAGAGAAAGACTATATCCTTATAATAAGAAGTATATATATATAAATTTTTCGAATTTCGAAAAGAAATAAAGATATCGGGTTAATTAATAGTATAAATCTTATAAATCTTCTATTATAGTAAAATCTTTCGAAATAGCTATCGAAGTAAAATATCGGACGATTTTAATTCGTTTAAATATATATTATTCGATATTTCTTCTATAGAGACTTAATTAACTATAATTATCGTAATAGATTCTTCTCTTATAATATTATTATAGTAATATACTATATTAATATAATAGAAATAATAGATTAAGTTATAATAATATTCTTCGCTTATTAAGTAATAATTTAATATAGAATCGTAGAGAGTATATAACGTAGAATCTTAAAGAGCTAAGTCGTATTCTTAGTGCTAAAGATCTTATTACCACTTAGTTTCTCCGTAGTATTCTTTATAGTATTCTTCGTATTTACCTATTATAGTTTATTCTCTTACTTCTTCTTTTATAAAGTATTAAACTAAGTAATTAATTAAGTAGCTAATTAAGTAGATAATTAAATAACTAACTAATAATCTAATTAAATAAGTAGCTAATTAAATATCGCTAACTTAAGAGAAGTATATAGAAAAAGACGATGGCTGTAAATCCGTTCGAGCTCTTTTTACGGGCCTTTTAACGCGTTTAGAAGTAGTAGTAAATAGCTATTAAGCTCGCTTCTAGTTTCGATTATTAGTAATAGTAAATTCGCTAAAGAATAATTTAAGGGCGTTAATAGAGGCTTTAAAAGATAAATAAAAGAAATATATATACCTAAAGCGTTTACTAACGTTTTCGCGAGAGATATTAAGAATAGATATATTTATATAAGTAAATTAATAAAATAATAAAAGAAGAATAGTTATATAAAGGTAGCTATTACGCGTATAGCCCCTACTTAATAGACGTATAACCTCTATCTACTAGACGTAGCCCTCTAATTGAGTTAGCGGCGCGGAAGCTAACGGGCACTAACTGAAAATCGTAAAGAACCCGTATAAGCTAACGAATACTAATCGAAAATGGTAAAGAACCCGCATTTAGTCTCTATCGAATGTCTTTATAATAGAATATAGTAGTAGAATTAACTTCTACCTTACCGCCTGTCTATATCCCTCGCTTAATAGATAAGAATTAAAGCGTATACCTATACTTACCTCTATATCTACCTCTATACTATAAGCGTTATAGCGAGGGTTTGCGATTACTATAGTAGCCCTTTAACGACTAGATATTATATGAGAAGGGCGACGAGATAGGTAGGCTGGATAGGCTATAAGAGGAGGATAGCGAGGTGATACTATATGAGGACAGCGAGGTGGTATAATATAGGCCTATATGCAGAGTAACGAGATTATATTTAATACGTTTCAGATATAGAAAGATCAGCTAGCCGATAGGTAGTGGATATTTAAGTATGATAGGCGTATTTTTAATAGTAAGTAGAGAGGGTAGCCAGCTAATCAGCTATCGCAAAGACCTTACTAATCATTAAATTAAAACCGTCCGATATTATAAATCTATAGGAAGAGATGAGGAGGCTTACCCTGCTACCACCAAGCATCTCCGCAAGAATCTCGAAGAGACTAGATGCGGCTTCTTTATCATTTTCGGTTAGTATTCGTTAGCTTATACGATTTCTTTACGATTTTCGATTAGTACTCATTAGCTTCCGCGCGGTCGCTAATTCGATTAGAGGGGCTGTACGCCTAGTAGATAGGGCTATACGCCTACTGGTGGGCTATACGCCTAGTAAATAGGGGCTGTCGCGTAGTAGCTGCCTATATAAATAAATGAAAGAATTATTATCTAATTTCGAACGCGTTTAATATAACTATTATATTTAAATATTCATTTAATCTATTAATAGTAGATTAAACTTTATAATTTTTATAGTATTAGAAGACGTAAAGCGAGCTTTATAATCTAAGAAATTATAAATTAATTATATATATCGTAAGCTGAGTACTTTAAAGTATAAAATTTCTATATATAAATCTTTAATAAGAAGACGCGAAAAGATTATTAAGTTAATTTAGTCGGTTTAATTAAAGAGCGTAGCGAATCTAAACTTATAATTAGCTATATATATAAATTTAAAATCTTTAAGCTTAGCTCTATCTTATTCTATTATATATAGTAATAATATTAAAAATTTTTACTTAATAACTATTAATCTTTTAAGAATATATTAAGTTATTTTATTATTAATATATATCTAATTACTCTTAAATAAAAATTTTATAAATACTTTTTATCTTTTAATATATTTCGAATTTTTATTAATAAAAAGGTTATCGCTATTATATAAAAGAAGCTTAACTTTTATAAAATCGAATATTTAATCTTTATAATTATTATTAATAATAATTTTAATAATTAAATTATAAATTAAATACTTGAATTTTAATTTAATACTTTTTAAAATACTAATAAATTAAATACTTAATCGATATTATTAAACTATATTATATCTTTATATAATTAATTAATATAATAATAATACTAACTATATATTAAACTCTAAGAATTTATAAATAAACGAAATATATATTATGAAAAGTTATAATATATAAAACTTTAACTATAGTATAAAATAAGTTTTTAAAGTATTATAAATTAAATTAATTCTTCTTAAAGATCTATATGATAAAGCTATACTATTAAGTTTTAAAATAGAAAATAAAATCTTTTACTCTTAATAAGAGATAATAAATTAAGATAAATTTTATTAAGATACTTTTAAAGAGAATTTCGATAGATATAATAAAGAGTATACTCGAAATAATATTCTAGCTTATTAATTTTATAAATTATAATATAATTACTTTTATAACTTAAATAATTATTTTAATATAAATATATATAATAGAATAAGATAGAGTTAAGTTAAAAAGTCTTAAACTTATATATATTATTAATTATAAAGTTAGAATTATTACGCTCTTTACTTAAATCGACTAGCTTAACTCTCTAGCTCTCTTTAGTTTTCTTAATAAAATAACGAAAAAGTAGTATTGATAAATAAAATAACTTTTTTATTCTCTATTAAATTATTGAAAATAAAGAGTAATTTACGCTTTCTATTACTTTATAAATTCTAAAATTTAATCTTATTATTATTAAAATATAAGAAGTTTAAATATCGCTTATTAAAGTTTACTCGATAGCTTTAATTAAAAATAAGTATATATTATATAAATCTAAAATAACTTCTTTATCTTCTATTAAAATTCTTTATTTCTTTTTAAAATTATAGATCGTAAGTTACGTCTTTTTATAATTTAAAGATAAATAGTTTAAATATCGAATATTAAAGTTCGCTTAAATTTAATAATATAAATATAATTTATTTATAATTAATAGCGATTATAATAATTATATAGAATATAATAATAAGATAAAATATAATTAATTTCATATAATTTTTAAAACTTAAGTTATTATTATAATATTTTAAAATTAATAAATATTATTATTAATAAGAAAGATAATTAAAATTAAAAAAATTATAACTACTATAGATATACGCTAAAGAAAACTATAATAAATTTCTATATAAAAACTATTTTTAAGATTAAGTTATAATTATAGAGTTAATAATATAAGAAGCTATATTTTAAAATCTTATCTTCAATTTAAAATAAGATTAGGATTTTAAGAAAACTCGAAATCTCAATTCGAAATTCTATCTCGATCTCGACTCCCCTTCGAAATCTTATAGAGGTTTTTTACTTTCTGATATAGCGTAGATAAAATAGAGTATAAAATATTATATTATATTTTAAATTAAAGACTTTTATTTAAAATATAAGATATAAATATTTAGAAAGATAAATTAGAAGATATATAAGATTATATTTAAAAGATATTATAGAAGTATTTTAAAAGCGTTATAAGAGTAATTTTTTAAATTAATTTAATTAAACGGTTAATAAAAATATTAAGATATTCTTATTATATTATTAAGAAAAATTTATCTCGACTTAAATTTATCTCGTTAAAATCTTAATTTGAAATAAGATGATATTAGATATTCTAAATCTCGCTCTACTTTTCTTCGTTACGTAGCGTATTTAAAACTATTTAATCTTTATAAATTAATAATAAAATAAATACTAGTTCTATTTCTATTTTTATTATAAAGTTTTTAATAAGAGTTTCTCTTTTCTTATTAAGTTATTTATATATAGCTTATATTTTTTTATTAAATACTTCTTAATTAAAACTTAACATTATCATATTTAGATTTAAATTTAAATTTTTTAAACTTTTTATTCTTTAAATCGAAATGATTATTTCTATATAATAATAATAATTTATTTATATCTTTTTATTAAAGACTTTAAAATTTTCGATTTTAACTCTCTTATAAAATATAAATAATATTAACCTTATATTCTCTAAAAAGATTATTTTTTATTTTATTATTTTTTAGATATATTATAAGCGTTAAAAGTTTATCTTACTTAATTAATATAATTTAAATAATAATTAAATATTAATAAAGATTTAAATAAAGCTAAATAGATAAATTAAATATTTATTAATTCTTAATATAAAGATTTATATACGTTATTAAAGATTAAAAGTATTATTATATTAAATATATAGTTTATTTTATCTCTAATTAATATCTTTATATAGTTAAATAACTTTTAACTTCTAATTTACTAAATTTCGATATAATTTAATAGAAAGTTAATAAATCTTTATTATATATAATTATCATTTAAAAATTATTTCTTATTATTAATTTATAACTCTTTCAAATTATTATTAAAAAAAATAAAAAAAATAGAAATCTTATTTCTTATATAAGAGCTTAATACTTTTAAATATTCTTTTTATAATAAAGTAATAATCTCTCTAATTTATTAATACTTTAAGATCGCTAGATTAATTAATTAATTTATTAATTATATATACTTCTACTTAGATTATAAAGAGTAATTACGAGTTACTATATAGATATTATATACTTATAAAAAAATTTTAACTTAATCTTATTAAATTATAATAAAATCTTTTACTTCTCTTTTCTTTACTATCTTATTATATATAGAACTTTTCTATTATATTTATATTTTAGATACTTTAATTTCTCTTTAATTTTTTCAATTTAATAGCTTTTTCTTATTTATCTTTAAAAAATTAGTATATATAGCTATATATTAATAAGTAAGTATTAACTAAAAGAGTTTATTTAAATACTTTATCTAATAATCGCTTTAGTCTTTTTAAAGTATATTATAAAACGTTATAACTTTACTCTCGTTATAATTATAATATTAATCTTAAATTATACTTTATAAAAGAACTTAAATAGATTTTAACTTTTGAAAATAATTTTAAATTAGAGTATTAGAATTATATAATACTATAAAATTATAAAGATATATTTTTATAAATAAATCTATAATTTAAATTCGAAAAGATCGCTTATTTAAGCTTATTTATAAAGACTTCGTTAAGCGTATATAAATTAAACGATTTAGAATTCTCTTATTTAGAATTTATAAGTCTCTTTTTTAATAAGAAATAGTTATAAGTTTCGAGAATATATTATATAATAAATTATTAATATATATAAAAGAATAAGATAGAGTTAATTTAAAAAATATAAATTTATATATATAATTAATTATAGATTTGAGTTCGTTATACTCTTAAATTAAATCGACTAAAGTTAGCCCGCTATCTCTCTCGAGATATCTTATTAAAAAATAAATATATATTCTTTATAAATAAAATAATTTTTTTATTTTCTATTAAGATTTTATTATTTCTTTATTAAATTACGAGTTTAGGCCTATAAATTAAATTTATAATATTATTTTTTTAAATTAGAGCTATCGAGTAGATTAAGTAAGCGAACTTCAAATAAACGATATTTAAATTCCTTTCCTTTAAATAAATATAAGACTAAATTTTAAATTTTCTAATTTAATTAAATATTTAAATATTTAAATTATAATTAAAAAAAAGAATTAATAAATTTTAATAGAAAATAAAAAAGTTATTCTAAAATTAAATAATATATATCTCTATTTAAATTAGAGCTATTAATAAATTTAATAAGTAATCTTTAATAGACGATATTTAAAATTCTTATCTATTAATAATTATAAGATTAAATTTTATAATTCTTACGACGTTAAAGAAGCGTAAGCTATACTTTATAATTAAAAAAAAAACTTAAAATTTTAATAGAAGATATAAAAAGTTATTTTATTTATAAATAACGTAAATTTTTTTTTTAATAAGAGAGTCTTAAAAAGGCTAGAGAGCTAACTTAGATAGTCTAATTTAAAAAACGTAATAATCTCGAATTTATAATTAACTATATATATAAATTTAAGATTTTTTAGCTTAGCTCTATCTTATTCTATTATATATATTAATAGAGCGTATTTTACGCTTTTTCATACTAGAAGAATTTTAAAATTTAATCTTATAATTATTAAAAAGTAAGAAGCTTAAATATCGTTTATTAAAGTTCGCTTACTAAAATTACCAATAGCTCTAATTTAAAATAAATCTATATTATTTAATTTTAGAATAACTTTTTTATTTACTATTAAAATATTTTAATTTTTTTTAAATTATAGAAGATTTACGCTTTTAAATAAAAAAGAATTATTAAATTTAATCTTATAAATATTTAAAGATTAGAAATTCAAATATCGCTTATTAAAGATTACTTATAATAGCTTATTAAATTTACTCGATAGCTCTAATTTAAAAAAAAAATTATAAATTTAATTTATAGGCTTTTACTCGTATAAAATAAAATATTAATATTAATATTTTAATCTCGACTAGTCTAGACGTAACTAACTTTATTAAAGTTTTAAATATATTTAAAAGTATATTTCTATAGAATAAGCTTTTAAAATTAAGAGTTTTTTTAAAAATCTAAGTATTTAATATTATAATAATAAATAATTTCTTTTAAAATAAATCTAGATTAATAATCAACTTTCTATAAATAAATTAAATTCTATAAGTTTATATTTAAATATAAGAATTAATAAATATAAAAAATAAGAATATAATAAGAATAAACTTAAGTATAAAAAATTAATTCTATTTATAGAAGACTTTATAACTTATTAAGAAGATAATAATTTAAAGTTAATAATAAGATTACGATTTATCTTAACACTTAAAGAGATATAAATAGATTTTTATAGAATAGAAATTAAAGTTTATTCGTAGTAGATAGAAGAAGATATAGATTCTCTATAAATAAAGCTTTTTTTAATATCTTAATAAGCTAGATAATCTATACTATATAAAGTTAATTTATATAAGACTTTAAATTATATCTTTTAAGTATTAATACTTAATCTTTTACTTACTTAATATTCTTCTTCTTTATCTTATAAGATCTTTTAAATTACTTTTTTATTACTATAGCTATAATTTAATCTCCGCGACTTCTTCTTATACGTTTCTTTTTATCTCGTCTTATTAAGTTAATAGAAACTATTATAATTAAACTAGAAAATATAAAATATAAACTATTAGAATTTATTTATACTACTAGCGAATAATATATTTATATTCTAAACTATAAGATTCTTATAAATTTAGATTTTATCTTATATTTTTATATCTTAATTAATATATATAAAAGAATAAGATAGAGTTAAGTTAAAAAATCTTAAATTTATATATATAGCTAATTATAAATTCGAGGTTATTACGTCTTTTAATTAGACTATCTAAGTTAGCTCGCTAGCCTTCTTAAGCTCTCTTATTAAAAAAATAAATATATATTATTTATAAATAAGATAACTTTTTTATTCTCTATTAAAATTTTAATTTTTTTTTAAAATTATAAAGTATAGTTTACGCTTTCTAACGTTAAAAGAATTATAAGATTTAATCTTATAATTATTTAAAAATAAGAAGTTTAAATATCGCTTATTAAAGTTCGCTTATTAAATTTACTCGATATCTTTAATTAAAAAAATAGATTATAAATTTAATTTATAAATCTAAACTCGTAAGATATAAATCTATAAGGTATTATTAATAGAGATATATATTTATAAATTACTATTTATAGAGATATAATTTATAAGTTACTATAGTAGCTCGAATTTACTATTTAGAGGTTCGATTATAACTGGCGAACGCATTTAAACTATAATCGTCTATAGTAGATCTGAATAGGGTAGGCTTTCGAAGCGTTAGATCAGCGACCTCTTGCTCGAACGAACTCTATTTACACCTAATAGATGCGTCGAATGTTACGATGCTGCCTGGAGTATCTCGCTACACTGGATTCATAGTGAATGACGCGTAAGTAAGAAGAGGGTTAAAGGCTACGCAATTGGCGTGCGGGGGATAGGGTGGAATAGATCTTATCGAGAGGGGTGTAGGTACGAACGTTAGCGGGTGTGAGCTCGTACGTTCGGGAAGTTTAGGCGACTCTAGACTTCTGGGTAGGAACTCGGACGCATCAGATTCGTCGGACATCTTGGACGGTTTCGTAGTACCGTAGTCTTAGAGAATACGGCCAGCGCAAGAGAATAAATGTGAAACCAGACCACAACGACGAGGTGCGGTTGATTCTAGTGCCAATAAGTAGAAAGTGGTCAATCTCTGTCATATTTCTCCGAGCAATTTTTGTCCTTTCTCTTCCAACGCTTTCCTTACTCGCATTTCTTCTCCTACTGCCTCTTGCGTAGTTTTCACTTTGGGATCATAATCCGGTGGCAGGACCGTGATGAAATTGTCTCCGAGATGGACTCTACTCAACTCTGTAGGTTCGTCAAATTCTTGCAGGTTTGCCATGTTCCAGTTGTTCACATGCTTCTGTTTCCGCTTTTCAAAGTATTCGTCCTTCTCTATCTTCAAATCATTATCTGCGGTTTTCTTAGGAGCCACCACGTCCACGTCCCACATATTGGTCACTTCATCAGTATTTGACTTCGTTGTAAGGTACGCATGGACTGTGAGATGTGTATTGTTGGATATCATTGCCGCATCTTTGATGTCCATGGTGAAATGCAGCTTATCCCGAACGAGACCGCTCTGGTTTGTCCGATAAGTCCACGGGTGAGCATCGACTCTATCAAATGTTAATGCGCCTTCTTAAATGGAAATAGAAAGAGTGGACCTGATGAGAATTTGATGAGGGGTTAAATTCTCGTTCGCTGCTAACTTCAATGCTGCCTGTTTTCCTGCGTAAAATAAACCCAAAAGGTTAAGACGTTGAGGGACGAGCCCTTTAACCAAAAGAAACTTGAAGCCTGACATTGAGATGTTTAAAGCTCGAGAAAGGGGGCATTAGGTATGTTTGGTGTGGGTATTAAGAATGATGAATTAGCCTAAGATCTAGTCTCAGAAAGACCCTACGCAGTAAGTCTGTCACGGTACGCTAAGGCCTTACCTCGCCTTAGGGCTAGAGCTAACTAGCGTAGACTTAACACTACATGAATCTATTCTATAAATATATAGAATAATTATAATCTTTTATATTATATATTAAATTATAATATAGTTATATTATTTTCTAATAATATAGTAATAATACTTAAGATTATTTAATAGATATCTATTAAGTTATTTCGCTTTTATATTAATTAACTACTTCTTCTCTAAAACTCTATCTATCTTAATATTAAATACGCTTTTATATTAGTATTTATAATTCTATAAGTCTTTATATAATATTATTAATATCGATTCTTTTATTAGACTATTTAATATTATTATAATATTTAATAGTAGCGAGATTATAATCTCTAGCTTCTTAATAAAGTAAGTTCGTTTTTATTAGAATTAATATAGATATAATATTAATATAGATATATTAAATAAGATAATTAGTATATCGAACTATATAGAAAGAAGAAAGATATTAAATAATAGATAAATATATCTACTAAGATACGCTAGGCTCGAATAGATTAGAGAGCTAAGTAATATATTAAGAATATAAAATATACTCGTAATACTATTTTCTTCTCTTTATAAAATTATATTTTATAATTAATAAGTAAAAAGATAGAAAAATATATATATATATATACTTAACGTCTAAAAAATAATAAAAGTAATAAAGAAATAATCGTATTCGAGAATCTTAATATCGTATTTTTCTTTATAAGAGATATTAGAAACGATAGTAATTCTTTATATTTACGCTATAGCGATATCGCTAATTAAAGCGTAGATATATATAGAAAGCTTAATTAAAAGAAAATTAATATAATATAATAAAAATAATATTTATTAATATAGAAGTAAATAGTAGTAATTTTCGAATTTATATCTAAGCGAATAAAATATCGATAGAATAATACGATATAATTAATCGAGGGCTCTCAAATTAAATCGAGCTATAGATATTAAAAACTCTAATTTAATATTAAATAGATTTCTTTCTAAAATACTATATAATTAATATTAGTAAAGACTATTAATAAAGACTATTAATAATAATAATAAAAGTCTATAGATAACGTACTATAGCTTCGAAAGATACTTAGATATTTATTAGTAAGAAAATCTTATATAAGAGGTTTTATATAATATAATTTATAATTAATATAAGTCTAAGAGATCGATTCTCGGCTTCTGAAAAAAAATAAGAATATTGCGAAGATATCGAACGATTTTAATTTGATTAAAAATAAGGTATTTAAGATAGTTCTAGTATTTTATAAATTAACTAATATAGATAAGATATTTTAAAATAACGTTTATAGAAGTTATCTATTAAATCTTAGTAATTTTCGAATTTATTATTATTTATATTATATTAAATAGAGTTATTATAGAGACTTTTCTACTTAACTTTATACTTAAAATAATTATTAATTAACTTAAAGATAAATATTTCTTTAATAATTTATTCGATTTAATTATTAATAGTAACTTATTTAGATAAAAGATTTATCTATTTTAATAAAGAGTTATTTATTACGAGATTTAAGAAATTAAAGTAAAAGATCTTATAGATCTTTATATTTAATAAAAGTTTTAAACGATATAAAGTTTTAATAAAATCTATAATTTTAAATAGATTAAGTTTTTTATAATCTAATTTATAAAAAGAGCGATTAAAGATAATATTCTTATTATTTAAAAAGATCTTATCGTCTATTTAAAAGATAATTTTTTATTAATATTTATTTACTTATATAATTATAATCTTCTAAACGTAATTTATATTACTTCTAATATACTTAAAACTCTATTTTATATAATTTATAATATTCTCTATTTAAGTAGTATTAAGATATTTATATATAATCTTATAGTCGATAATATTCAAGTTAAAAGTTATTTAAGAATAAAATCTCTTATTCGCGAGAAAAGATAAAATATCGATAGTTAATAAAATAGTATTATTATTAATAAATTAATAATAAATAGCTATCTTACTTAATCGTTCTATATATAATTATAATATATTTAAAAATAATCCTTTATATTCTAATTTATTTACTTAATTTATTTATCGATTTTAGAGTAAAAGACTATTAATAGCTTAATTATAATATTTAATCTTTTATAAAAAGATTTTTATATAATAGCTATAAATTAAAAATCTTAATTTAATATTATTAAAGTCGATAGATCGTATAAGCGAAATACTTTCTTAAATAATAAATTAATTATTCTTTTAGCGATATTATCTTTATTAATATTAAAGTAGATTATATAATAATATTTCTTAATAAAAAAATTAATTACTACTTAATTAGTATTATAGCTATTAAATATAAGTAAATTTATAATAAAGTTAATCTATATATCTTATTATAATTTTTATAGAAGTAATAGAGAATAAAATAAGCTATATTCTCGATTACGAAGTATCTTAGATCTTTAATAGATAGAATAATTTTAAATATAAATAGCTATTATTATTATTATTTCTTATTAATAATATTCTCTTTTAAGTAATTTATAGATATATACTATCTCGAAATAGCCGTAAAACGATTAATTATATATCTCTTAAATAATATTAATATATATATTATCGAATACTTATAAAAGATTCTTATAAAAAAGTATCTTATTCTATATAGAGTATTTATTAAAAGTAATTTCTTAAAATCTATTCTTATTTTCGATAATAGTATTACGAATTTTTATATAATACTTATCTTTCTTATTAATTCTTACTATCTTATAATAGATAAAATTATTAATTATATATATATTAATATATTCGCTATTTAATTTTAATCGATTAGAGATAAGAATTATTTAATATTATTAACGTAATTATTCGTTTTCGAAATTAGTTAATTTATATCTAGTTATTTATATAAGTATATTAATCTTAATATTCTAAAATCTAGATCGATAAATAATCTTTATATTAAATTCTAATAATATATTTAAATATTAAATCTAGCGTTAACTAAGATTTCTTCTCTTAATAAAATATATTAATTTTTTATAATCGATAAAGATTCTAATAAGAATATTTATATATTTTAATTTAAAATACTAATATTCTAAATAACGAGTAATTACTAATAGTTTATTATTTTAGATTTAATAATTATACTTAATTAAAATTAGGTTTTTACTATAGAAGATTATCGAATAATAATTTTTCTTATTATTATATTAAGAAAGAATATCTTTATTAATATAGTCGAAAGAGTTAGTCTCTAAAATAATTTTCTTTATTCTATTAAAATAACGTAGAATTAAAGCTTTAGTAATAATAACTTTCAGAAAATAGAAAGCCTCTTAATATATTAGAAACTAATTAAATATACTCTTCGTTATTATAAATTTTACTATAAATTTAACTATCTTAAAGAAATCTCTAATAAATTATTAATAAAAATTATAAAAATTAATAAAGATCTATATCTCTTAAGATTAATAGATATAATTTATTTAATAATAATCTAGATTTTAATAGAATCTATTTATAACCTATCTATAGATATTAATAAATCTAAAGATATAATTTTCTAGATATAGAATTTATATTCAAAAATATCTATCTTAAGATTAATACTTTTTAATTTCTAAAAAATTTATCTAACGTATTAAATGTATTTCTTTTTTATCTTATTATTATATATTTTTTTATCTTATTATAAGTAAATATATTATTAAAATAGATTTAGTAGAAATTATTTATATACTTAAATAGAATATTCTTTATATATTATTAATATATAGCTAAGTCGTTAATTAATTCGAAGAAGAGAATCTAATACTTATATACTTTAAGAAAGATATTAAAACTAGTAAAATTCTCGCTATCGAGGTATATATATAGTTTATTAAACGCTATTATAATATTTAATTAAGTAAGATATTTATATCTTTAAATTCTTACTAAATTCTTATCTATTAGTAAGATTAGATATTAATTTCTTTTAATAATAGCGTTTAGCTTTCGGTAATTTATATAAAAATATAACTTTTTACTTAATTTTTTTATAAATAAAATAGATAAGATAAATAGTATATAGTTTAGTATTATAAATCCCTTCTTTAAATATTCGTTTAGATACTTCTTTATCTATTTTAATTTATATTCTAATATTAAATAGATTCTACTTTTCGAAAGTTTCGTTTTATCGAAGTTATTATTAAATTTTAATTTATAATTATAAAAATAATATAAGAAAAGTATATTTATTTTAATTTTATTAAAAATATCTAGATAGTCGTAGTACTTCGAAGATAATTTATATTTTATCTTCTTAGAACTAATTATATTAGCGCTATTAATTTAAATAGAATAATTAGAATTATAATATTTCTTATATTTCTTTTCTAAATTATAGAGATATAATTTATTAATTAATATATAAGATTTATAAGATATTTAAATAGAGGAAGATATATATAATATAGATAATATATTATAAATCTTATTTATTATTAATATAAATAGTTTATTTTCTTTTTTATAAGTTAGTTAATAATAAGTTATTATATTAATCTTAGCGATAATAATAAACTTAGTTTTATTTAATAAAGAGATATTTAAATTAGTTTTATTATTTTAATATAATAAATAAAAAAATAAGTAATATAGATAGTTAAAGTTTTAAAATAGATAGAAAAGAAAGTTTATCTATTATTAATATTTTATTATTATTATTATTATATTAATTAAGTAAAAAGAGTATCTTATTTTATAATATATTAAGAACTACTTTATATTTATTTATTTAATTTTTTTTAATTATTATATTATATTTTAATAGTATAATTAATATTAAATATATTTCTTTTTAATAGTTTTTTATTATTATTATAAAGAGTAAATAGTATATAATTAATCGTTTTATAATCTAGTCGTTATAATCTCTTAATAATTCACATCTTAATAATAGAAGTAATTTTAAATATAAGGCTTTATATATCGCTAAGATTAAGAACTCGTTTATAACTATATAAGTATTAATATATTTACTATCTATTAAAGAGTTTTTAAATAAATAATTTCTCTCTTATAAAGATAGTATAATTTATATATGAAAAGAATAACGTATTAAGACGTTGTTAAGAGTATCTATTAAGTATACTTTATAAGTATCTTTTACTATAATTTTAAAAGAGATTATTTATTTCTTAAATTTAAAGAAGAATTATCGCTATTTATAATATCGACGTTATTAATTTTAAATTCTTTATCTATTTCTATCGCGTAAAGTTATACTTTCTTAAAGATCTTTTTATTAATCTCGATTTAAATAGTTATTATAAATTTTTTTTAATAATAATCTTTCTTATCGTAGTTATAGTATATTAATTTTCTTAACTTTAAATTAATTATAATATTTAAAAATATAATAGTTATATTTAAATAATATTTAATAATAGATATAAGACGTATATTAGCTATTAATATTATTCTTAATATTTATTTTATAATTATTTAAATAATAATTTTTATAAATTTAAAATCTTTATACTTAATATATTATAAGTTATTTAATTTTTAAAGATATTCTTTTATAATTTTTAAGATAATAAAATCTTCTACGATCTATTATAACATTTTTAGATTTTTTCTTAATTTTTTTAAAAGATAGTTCTCTAATATAAGAGTTTTTTTAATATTAAAAATAATATCTAGTTAAATAAAGTTTAAATAGAAATTAATAAAGAATTAAATCTCTTATTATAAAGTATTTATATTATACTATATATTATTATATTAATTTAAATTTTTATAAATATAAATTAATATATTTATAACTTTATTAAAAGATTAATAAAAGTTAATAAAGTTTTAAAATTTTCTATATCTAATATATTATATAATTTTATTATTAAATTATTAAATTATATAGATTATTTTAAAGTTTTTAATAAAATAATAATCGCTATTAGCTTTAAATTTCTATACTATTTTAAAGACTTAATTATTCTAAATAGAGTTATTATTATATAAGGGCGTAGTTCACTAGCGGTTAGCTAGCGGGTATAGACTATAAAAGACGTAGTGTCGTTATGAGATTTAATAGTATATTTGATAGTAGAATTAATCTTTAAGAAATATTAAAACTTCGAAGTATACGAAGTAGATCTATATTCGTCAAGTTCTTAAGTATACGAGATACGTTATTAAAATTAGATCTTAAAAGGGACTCTAATATAGAATATACGATATCGGCGCCTTAACGTAAGTAGCGCTAAGGCCTATAACGTATTAGATCTAATAATTACCTTTTCTTCTAGGCCTTAATCTCTAGGCGTCTAAGTAAAAATAAAACGCTTATTAAAAAACCTTTAAATTCTAATAGGAAAATAAGAAAAAAGAGTTAATCTATTATAATATCGTTTCGATAACGCGATAGAATTAATTATTACACGTCGTAGACGCGTTACTAATATATTATATAATAATATTAATATTACCTTCGAGAATAATATCGCTTTTATAATATTAATTAATAATAATCTATAATAAGCTAACGCGCTTAGTATTAGCGTTTTTATAGCGTTAATTAATAACCTCTATAGCGAATAATATTAGATTTAAGAATTTATAATAAAATCTCGAAAATCTAGTAAATAAAGGAGGGAGAAGAGTTTTTCTATAAGTAACGTCGTTTTTATAGCGTATTATATCTATAGCGAAGTAACGTAATAATAATCTTTATTATAGGAATTCGAAGAAAATAATTAATAGAGTAACGCGTTCGCGATAACGCTTTTAATTATTAATTAATAATAATAGTAGAAATAATAACGATAGCTAGGCGACGCGGCTCTATAGATAATAGCGAAATATTATCGCGTCGCTATTATCTACGTTATTAGGTATTACTCGCTAATAATAGCGCTATAATAAAGAATATAAAAACCTCTTTCGAATTATTTATTTTTATTCTTTATAACTTCTAACGCCTCTCTTATAAGTATTTACTTTAATATTATAACGTCGATATTAATACTAACGTAAATATAATATATCTTATTATATTAATAATCTACTTCTCTTTATTATAAATATCTTATTATTATTAATTATATCGATACGTAGATTAATAATTTTATAATACTCTTTTTTAATAATAATAATAATTTTAATAGTAAGTATATAATCGTCTTATAAACGCGATTACTAATTCTTAACTATTTCTATTATTATCGCTTTATATATATAACTACTAATAAGTTCTAGTATCTAATTTATTATATAGAACTTATTTTTATTAAAACGATAATTTATATATTCGAGATAAGTCTTCTCTTTATAATAATTATAAGATCGAAAGGCGTAGTATTAATCGCTATATTAAAATCTCTCTATATCTTTAAATATAGATAAGAAAATTAATATAACGCTATCGCCGCGTTAAATAATCTTAAAAGCTATCTCATCGACGAGCTAAGCTTAATAAGAAGATTATTTAGTAATATAAGTTATAGAAGTATATAATAGCGATAGCTTCGACCGTCTTTATTATAATTATAGATTTTTAAAGCTAGCTTATAGCGATATATAAGCGTATAGAGAAATTAAAGGAAATAAACGAGTTACTAAAGAAGAAGCTTAAGAGCCTTCGTCGATATATAGCGAATATTAATAAATATTAACTCGAAGACTATACTTTAATTATCTTCTTATTAAAGAATTAAATTAATAGACTTAATTCGATTTTTAATATTAAGATAGTAGAGAATATTTAAATAATAATCTTTTTTTAGCAATAGCGTTAATGTAAGATTTTTAGATAGTTCTTTAATGACTACTCTAGATAAAAATATATCTATATTAATAATATATATCTTAATATAATAAATCTCTTTTATAGTAGAGCTTAGTAGATAGTTAAATAATATAATTATTTTATTAATTTATATCTTAATAATAGTAAGTATAGAGAAGTATATATATAGTATAAGTATTATCTAGAAATATATTTAATCTAATCGATAATTATATCTTATTTTATTATCTTTACTTACTCGTCGTTAATCTATATAATTAATTAAGCTCTTTAATAATAAGAGACTTATTATTTATTATTTAATACTTTCGCTTATTACTCGCTTATTTATAAATTTAAATTAGCTCGCTAATATTAATAAATTTATTATCTAATAGTTATTAATTATACTCTTCGTCTTAATTAATTTATTTAACTTTATATTAGATATCTTTCTTATACTTAATCTTTCTTATACTTAATCTTATTAATAATTTCTTTAATCTTTTAAAGCTTATTATTATTAATAAAATCGAGAGTTTATATAAAAGCTTTCGCTATATTATTATAATCGCGAAGATAATAAGACTTAAATAACGATATATAAAAGATATTATAGATTCTATATATCGAGAGTAGAAGTAAGTAATATATCTACGCCTCTATCTTATCTATAATTTAAAATAATTTTATAAATTTATAAGATAACTTCTTATTTAGATATTTCTACTTTAGATTCTTAATCGCTAATATTATTAAATCGCTTATCTTATAGCTTTAAGACTAATATATTTTATTATAATACTTAAATTAAGCTATAACCGCGCTATAAAAGCGCTTTACTATTTTATCTCTTAATACTTATAACTTCTTTACTCTATTATTTATAGCGAATATCTTTTTCTCGATAAAGTTATTCTCAATTTCTTAATAAATTTTAGAATAATATCTATATATTAGAAAGAATAATATTATTTCGATAAAGGAATATTAGTTATTTATATAAGCGAACTCTACTATTAATAATTATTTTATCTAAATATTTTACTTATTATTAGCGAATACGTATAAGAAGTATTTTAGTATCTAATTTTATTACTTAGTTTATTTATTAATTTATAAATAAAAGATAATATTTAAATATCGTTTAATTTTAAAATAAAAGTAAATAATAAATTAGAAGCTATTAGTAAATATAGAGCCTCTATTATTAATAATATTATTTAATATATTATAGCGATATACTATTTTAAAATAAAATACTTTCGCTAGCTAAGCGATATCGATTATAATAGATATAGAAATATATCTTATTATTTTTATAAATTAATTTACTATAACTAGAATAGTATTATAAATAATATTCTTATACTTACTCGCTAATAAGTCGATAATAAAGTTTATAGAAATTTTCTTTTATAGTTTAATAGCGATAGAAAGCGAGCTTAATTCGCTATATAGACGATATCGCGGAGCTTTAATTCGCTAATAAATATTATATATCTTAATATAATTAATAATTTATTTTAGATTTTTATTTTAATAATATTTATAAGTAAGTAGCTTATACGTCTTTATAGTATTAAAGTATCTTAATAATAAATTATTATAGTATTTACTAATAAGCTCTTTTCTTAAGATCTTATCTCTAGAAATATAAAGGCGACTATTATATCTTAATAATCTCTTAAAATCTAAGATCTATATTTAACTACGTATATAACGCTTAATTATTAATTTATTAATATTAATTTAAAAAGAGTTTATTTAATTATTATAGACTTATAGATCTCGAATTAATATTTTTATTAGTCTTTAAAATACGTTATAAGTAATCTCTTATATAATCTTAGATTTTCTTTTAGAAATAATTATCTAGACGCTGATAATATAGAATATAGACGCTATCGCCGCTATAATCTCCTTATCTCTTTATAATTACTTATTATTAATTTAAAATATAAGTTTATTTTATAGTATCGATAGTAGTTTAATATTTAATAACGAAGTTTTTTCGTAGTTAGAGCGCTATAATAGCGAGTCGATAGAATTTAATTTATCTATTTAATAAAAAATCTTAAAGTTATAAATAATTAACTTTAGCGCTTAACGAGTTTATCTAAAGTTTAATTTCTTCTACTTTATAAAGCTCTTAAAATTATTATAATCTATTAAAATTTTAATATAAAATATACTATCTTTTAGATAGTAATGTTATTATTTTATAGACGCTATAATAATAAATAGCTCTTAATTATAGATCTTATAGTTTTACTTTATAGAAATTATTTTTCTAGATTAGAATACTATTAATCGTTAATAGTTATTCTTATTTAATTATAAAAGTATAATCTTTATATCGAAGTTAAAAGCGTCGATCTTAAGATATAGCTTTAAATTTAAATTATAATAGTATAGAAATAGCGTAGTTATAAAAGTACTTCGAAGTTATTAAAACGCTAGCTTAGCGCTATTTTTTTCTCTAATAATCTAGATTTTTTATTATTCTTACTCTCTTTAAATAAATTAATAGATAACGCTATAATATTAAAATAGTTATAAATAAATTATCGATAAAAGCTAGTAAAGCTTAAAAAGACTTATATATCTTAATAATTTTTTTAATTTTAACTACTTTTTAATAATAGCGATATATTTTTAATTTATTATAATATCTTCGATAGATATAATAAACTTTAGAAATTTAACTCGTTTAATATAGAATTAATATTTCTTTAGATTAATATATAGTTGAAACTAGCGTAGACGCTTAAGTACTTATTTAACGTATTATTAATACTTCGTTAAATTAGTATTATAAATTAGAATATTATTTAAATATATTATATATATTATATTTATTAGACTCGTAAGGGCTCTATTAATATACGCTTAAAAGGTTATCGATATATTAGCGAGTTTAAAAGATATAACTAAATATTCGAAGTGGTTATAGCGACTGCGAAACGCTATTTTTTATTTATCGCTTTCTTTAATCTAAATTTAATAATAAATATTCTTAAGATCTAGCTTTATAAAGATTTTAGCGCTATATAAGCGATTTAGAGTCTTAATAATTAGAGGTAGCGAGTATTAATTTTTAATAGTTATCGCGTTTAGATCTCGATAATTAACGTAAAAATAAAGTCTTCTATTCTTTTTAAGAATAAAAAGAATTAATATTTCGATTAAAGAAGTCGAATAGTAGATTTAGCTTTTCTAAAGAAAATTCTTTAAATAATATTATAGCTTTATTAACTTCGTTTAAGATAGATTATATAAGAGATTATATAGCGATTTTTTATCGCTTTTAATCTTAATAATATAATCTCTCTACTTAAGCGTAAGTAAGATCTCTACTTTTTTATTAGAAAAAATATTATTAAACTCTAATAACTTCTAAAAAAGTTTTAAATTATATCTATTTTCTAATTCGCTATACGCTATTATAGTATATACGATTATAAATATATTTAATTTCTATTTAATAGTCTAGATAAATTTAATTAATTCTTTAATTTATAATTTATTAGCGTTAATTTTAAATTGCTATTACTTCGTCGCTAGATCTAATAATATTTATAATTAATTTAATCTAAATATATTTAATATAATATTAAGATTTTTTTAGTTAACGATATAAAAGAGTATATTATACTTTTTATCTTAATTTTAACTATTTATTAATTAGTAGTCTAGCTAATATACGCTATAGTAATATATACTTTAGCTACTTAGCGTTTTTAATTACGATAAAATAATATTATAGAATTTTAAATTTTATTAAACTACGAACTTTTATAAAATTAAATTAATATACGTTTTAGTGTCGAGTAGAGTAACGAGTTATCTCTATTTACTTTAAAGCTTTATTTACCCCTTTATAAGAATAAAAGAAATTACCTCTATTAATCGTTATTCTTATCTCGCTTCTAAGATAGTTATAAAGTTAAATCTTTTTTTATTAATATTATATCGATATAAACTATAGATAATTTATTAAAATCTAGATATTTAGATATCTAATAATTCTATTTTTAATAATAAAAATAACTATTCTTTTTATAATTAGAATTAAAAGATTCGACTTTATACTTTATATTATCGTCTTAAGTACGCGCTATATAAGTACCACTATTTAAAATTAATTTAGATTTCGAAATTTAATTCTCTAGAGATTTATCTTTAGCGGATTTCTTCGAAGACTTCGAATAAAAATCGTTATTAAAGTATATATATTTTAAAATATTTTCCTATATAATAGCCTAGATAAAAATTTCTTTTCATTATTTTAATATACTATTAATGTTTAGAATCTTATTTTTAAGCTCTAATCTAAGCTTAACTAAGAAGAAATTAACTTAATACTTCTTAGAAAATAGAAATAAATAAACCTCTAGCTCCTTTAGATAGATCTTAAAAATAAATATCTTCTAATTAAAGCGTTATTTCGTCTTCTTCTATTTTTCGTAAATAAGAAGATAACGATTTACTAGATTCGCTATTAAATTAAATAAAAACTACTTAAAAAATTTAAAAGTCGTATTCTTTAAACTATAGGCTTAATAGTATTTATATTATTAGATATTAAGATTATCTTCTAAAGATTATATATAATAAATAACTCTTAATTAGTTAATAATAAAATACTTAGAACTTATAAGAAATTTAATTTCGACTTCGCGAAACTAGCGTAGATACTCTCTCTTATTAATATTCTTATAAAAATATATTCTTTTAAGACGAAGTATTTTTATCTTAATTAATATATTTATTAAAGACGCGATAGTAATCGATATAGATAAATTCTCGCTAATTATAGATAATAAGCTAATATTATAAAGCTCGCGATTACGAGCCTTTAATATAGCTAATTTATATTCTTATTTTAAATAACGATTTTCGATTTTAATAATTATAAGACGTTATTCTATAGTAAAATCTTTTATTAATAAGAAATTCTCGAACTTATTATCGACGTTATAGCGGCTTTCGATATTATCTTCATTTTTTATTATATAATTTAGAGATAAACCCGATATTATAATAATAATAAATCTTTTCCTTTAAAAGATAGAGAGATTAAAATTATAAGAGCGTAGTTTATTAATAATTAGCTAGCGAATATAGATTATAAAAGATATAATATCGTTATAGAATTTAATAGTATATTTAATAGTAGAACTAATCTCTAAAAAATATTAAAATATTAAGATATACGAAGTAAACCTATATCCGCTAAGCCTCTAAGTATACGAGATATATTATTAAAATTAGACTCTAAAAGGAACTCTAACGTAGAATATGCGATATTAACGCCTTAACGTAAGTAGCGCTAAGGCCTATAACGTATTAGGCCTAATATATTATTAATAAATATAAATAAATTAAAGATCTAAATTAATATCTCTTTTAAATATCTAAAAATATATTCTTCTTCGATTAAGAATAATTATAAATTCTTTATAAACTATATATTAAGATTATTAACTTTCTATTATAGAGAGATTATATTCTTTAAAAAGTTCTAAACTAGTTAATTTATCTTCTCAACTAATTTATAAATTTAAAATAGATTATTTATAGCTTAATTCTTTTATATTATAATAATATAATATTAAATAATAATCTTCTAGAAATTATCTTATTTCTAATAAATTTTATTTAATATAAATATAAATTTATCGAGATTATTAATAGTCTAATATTATAGTTATAACTATTAATAAGATTTTAAAATATATTTATCGAATTTATCTTATCGAGAATATTATCTATTAAAATTAATATTTATTAAAACTTAATTTATTTAAATAGAGTTTTAATTTTTTTTATTTAATATTAGACTTTATTATAGAAAAGAAGAAAAAAAGATTTAAAATAAAGTAAAGAGAAGTTTAAATACTTCGAAAGAATAAGTATTAGAGATATTAGATATATTAGAGAATAATAAAGTCTCTTTAAAATATATTAAAATTATTTAATATTAAGAATAAAATTTTTTACTATAAAGTTTAAAGTAAAATTATTTCTTTATAAGAATTTAATATACTTATTTCTTAATTATTTAAGATATTAAGAAGATTATAAGTATTTTAAATAATAATCTTTTAAATATACTTACTTCGCTTTGAAAAAATTATATTATAAAGAAGTTATATATAGAGAAGCTTCGAAGAATAATATTATTAATTAATTATAACTCGGCCGTTTCTTATCTAATTAGAGCTTTATTAAAACCTTAAATATTATAATATATAAAATTATAAGTAATACTATTAATATATATTTTAAATATAAAAATATAAGATAATATTAATTCTTTCTTTCGATTTGCTAGCTATATAAATAATCTAATATCTTCTTTATTTCTTAATTATTATTTATTAAAATTATTTCGCTATTTTATTTAAGCTCTTTAAAATTAATTTATCTATTTAATAAGTTTATTTAGAGATATAATAGCTTAATTTAATTTCTTATTAAAGTCTTTACTAGCGCGTTTTATTGAATTTATTTATTAATATAAGTAAAATAAGTAGATTAACTTTAATTATAGTATTAGAATTAATATTAATATAATATTAATATAAGTATATTAAATAAGATAAATAAAATATCGAATTATATAGATAAAAGAAAGATATTAAGTAATAAATAAATATATCTACTAAGATACGTTAAACTTAAATAAATTAGAGAGCTAATTAATATATTAAGAATATAGAATACGCTCGTAATAGTTTTATTATTAAGCTTATAGAAGATTTTCCTATAAGATACTCGATAAGCACTTTAGTTTATTATAGTTTTAATAAAGATAAGTAGTTATTACGCTAAAGTCGATATAGTAAGAGTAGAAAGAAGAGTATAAGTTACTATAATAAATAAGTATAAAGAAACTTAGAGAGATTATAATAAAGAAGTAGAGTATCGCTAGTAGTAGTAGTTTTATTTAAGCGAGCTTACTCTTTATAATCTTATATTTAATCGCTATATAATCTTATAGAGAGTCTTCTCTTCTTCTTAGTAATACTTTATAATCTATCTCGTTTATCTTTATTACGAGCGTATTCTTAATATATTCCTTAATTTTATAACTAGCGAGCCTTAGCGAAGATGTCTTCTATTATATTATATCTTCTTTTTACTTATATAATTTAATATCTTAATTATCTTATTTAATATATCTATATTAATATTATATTTATATCGATTTTAATATTATAATTAAGATTAATTTACTTATTTTATTTATATTAGTAAATAAATTTAAAAAAAGATATTAATAAAGACTTTAATAAAAAATTATATTAAGTTATTATATTTCTAAATAAGTCTATTAGATAAATAAATCGATTTTAAAAAATCTAAAAATAATAATAAAACGATTTTAATAAATAGTAGTTAAGAAATAAAAAAAATATTAAATTATTTATATAGCTAGCGAATTAAAAAAAATAGCTAATATTATTCTATATTTTTATATTTAAAATATATACTAGTAATATTACTTATAACTTTATATATTATAATATCTAGAGTTTTAATAGAATTTAAATTAGATAAGAAATAGTCGAGTTATAGTTAATTTAAAATACTATTCTTTAAAACTTTCTTATATATAATTTCTCTATAAGATAAGAAATTCTTTAAGCGAAGTAAATATACTCGAAAGATTACTATTTAAAGTATTTATAGTCTTCTTAATATTTTAAATAATTAAGAAATAAGTATATTAAACCCTTATAAAGAAATAATCTTATTTTAGACTTTATAGTAAAAATTTTATTCTTAATATCGAATAATTTCGATACGCTTTTAAGAGATTTTACTATTCTCTAGTATATCTAATATTCTTAATATCTATTCTTTCGAAGTATTTAAACTTCTCTTTATTTTATTTTAAATCTTTCTTTCTTCTTTTCTATAGTAAAGTCTAATATTAAAAGAATAAATTAAATTAAGATCTTACTAAAGTAAATTAAGTTTTAATAAATATTAATTTTATTAGATAATATAGCTAATAAGTTTAATTTAATAGATATATTTTAGAATATTATTAATAGCTTATAACTATAATATTAAATTAAGTATTAATCTAACGAATTTATAATTATATTAAATAAGATTTATTAGAAATAAATTAATTTTTAAAAGATTACTACTCGATATTACGTCGTTATAATAAGAAAGAATCTAACTATAAACGATTTATTTTAAATCTATAAAATAACTAAGAAGGTAAATTAATTAGTTTAAGACTTTTAGAAGAATATAATTTTCTTATAGCGAAAAGTTAATAGTCTTAATATATAATCGATAAAAAACTTATAACTATTCTTAATTAAGAAGAAACGTATATCTAGATATTTAAAAATGAATTAATTAAAATCTTAAATTTATCTTTATTTATTAGAATTAATATAGATGCGATACTAGTATAGATAAGATAGATAGAATAATAAGACTATCGAACTATATATATAGAAAGAAGATATGATATAGTAGAAGATGTCTCCGCTAAGGTTCGCTAGCTATAGGGCTGAGGGCTAAGTAGTATATTAAGAGTACGCTCGTAATACTACCCCCCTCTCTTAAATAGCCATAGCCTCTATGGCTGATAGACCGAAGATGCACGTCTATTGCTTACCCTGTATTTTCAAACATCTATAGTCCGTGTAGGCCTCGATCGGAGAAGATTTGCCGAGGTGTAGTGGTAGTAGTCGAAAACATCGGATTGTATGCTGGTCTTGACTGTGTTATTTATACCTACCATACCCATATTATTCTATAGAGATTCTAGAGATATTAGTTATATCTTGCCTGCGTGCTAGTAAGATTCTTTAAGTTCTTCTTCTTATTTAGTCT
This sequence comes from Letharia columbiana, assembly GCF_014066305.1. Classification (NCBI taxonomy): domain Eukaryota; kingdom Fungi; phylum Ascomycota; class Lecanoromycetes; order Lecanorales; family Parmeliaceae; genus Letharia; species Letharia columbiana. The sequence goes on from NW_023501074.1 coordinate 194,594, forward strand.
TCTTATTATAGTTCTTTACTTTTTTCGCCTTTAATACCTATTAATAGCCTAGCCTAGAAGCTTTACTATAGATTTACCCTATATCTCTTATACTCTTATTATTAAGTTCATCGATAGAATTAAAGAAAATTTAACGTATATATATATTATTCTTTAATATCTATTAATAGCCTAGTCTAAAAGCTTTACTATAGATTTATCCTATATCTTCTATACTCTTATCATCAAAAATTCATTCTTTATTTCATTCTTTATCTCAACTTAGTCGCGCTTATCGATTCGTAGATTTAGTAGAGAGGTAAAGAAAGAATTAAATATAATAAATGCCATTTGATAGTAGGCTTACTATATATATTATCGATATACTTAGTAAAGAGATTTAATTATAGTCGTTTCGTAGCTATTCTCATCGTTATTATAGTAGACTTATTATAATATTATCGATATACTTAGTAAAGAGATCGAATCGTTTACTGCTATTATAGTAGACTTACTATAGTATATAGTCGATATACTTAGTAAAGAGATTATACGTTTACTATTATTATAGTAAACTCACTATTAATATAAGATTTATAACGATTTCTTTCTACTTTTAATTCGCTAGTCGTACGAATAGTTTTTATATCTTATTTATCTCTCGCCTATAGTCTTAGCGAGTTCGATTCGCTATGAAATCGAGTTACCCGTCTAATAAGCTTATTTAGAAATACGATAACTTAACTTAGTTTCTTGCTAAAGCCTCTATTAGCGCATTTCTTTGAATTCGTCCGCTAATTTAAATAAAGTATATTTGATTACATTTCTCTTCGTCGGATATATAAAGAAGTCTTATTATAATATTAGAATTAGTATAGATACGATACTAGTATAGATAAGATAGATAGAATAATAAGACTATCGAACTATATAAGTAAAAAGAAGATATAATATAGTAGAAGATATCTTCGCTAAGCTCGCTAGTTATAGAATTAAGAGCTAAGTAATATATTAAGAATACGCTCGTAATACTATTTATTAATAATATTAATTCTATTTAAAATAATTAATTCTCTAGAATAAAATAGAAATTTAAGATTAATAGTAATTATTATCTTATTAAAGACTTTAAGATAATCTATATAGTTTTATAACTCGGCGATAAAGCTATATAATATATAATATATAAAAAACTTCGAAATTTTATTAACTTATATTAATCTTTTACTAAGATTATAAATAAATTAATCGATATTTATAAGAACTTAAATCGATATAATAATATATTATATAATATATATACTTTATAATAAGAGATCTAACCTTTAATCGATTTCTATTTAAATCTTATTTACTAGATATTATTCTTAATATTAAAAAAAATTTAGATACTAGAGAACTATCTTTTTAAAAAATTAAGAAAAAAACTAAGAGAGTTATAGTAGATTATAAAAGATTTTACTATTTTAAAAATTATAAAAGAATATCTTCGAAAGTTAGATAATTTATAATATACTAATTATAAGAATTTTAAATTTATAAAGATTATTATTAAGTTAATTATAATATAAATATCGATGATAGCACCCGCGGCTAATATATATCTTATATTTATTATCGAGTTTAATTTAAATATAATTACTATATCTCTAAATATTATAATTAATTTAAAATTAAGAAAATTAATATACTATAACTATAATAAGAAAGATTACTATTAAAAGAATTATATAATAATTACTTAAATTAAGATTAATAAAAAGATTTTTAAGAAAGTATAATTTTACGCGATAGAAATAGATAAAGAATTCGAAATTAATAACGTCGATATTATAAGTAATAATAATTCTTCTTTAGATTTAAGAAATAAATAATCTCTTCTAAAGTTATAATAAGAGATACTTATAAAATATATCTAATAGATATTCTTAATAACGTTCTAGTATGTCGTTCTTTTTATATATAAATTACGCTTTTCTTATAAGAGAGAATCTCTCTATTTAAAAACTCTCTTATAAATAATAAATATATCGATATTTATATAGTTATAAACGAGGTTTTAGTCTTAATAATATATAAAGTCTTATATCTAGAATTACTTTTACTATTATAATTTAAATTATTAAAAGATTATAATAATTAGATTATAAAATAATTAATTATATATTATTTACTTCTAATAATAATAATAAAAAATTATTAAAAAGAAATATATTTAATATTAATTATACTATTAAAATATAATATAATAATTAAAAAATCTTAAATAAATAAATATAGAGTAATTTTTAATATATTACGAGATAAGATACTCTTTTTACTCGATTAATATAATTATAATAATAATTAGATATTAATAATAAATAAACTTTTCTTTCTATTAACTTCGAAGCTTTAATTACTTATACTATCTACTTTCTTATCTATTATATTAAAATAATAAAGCTTTCTCTTATTTATCTATGATAATAAAATTAATTCGAATATTTTCTTATTAAATAAAGATAAGAATAGTAAGAAGTCTAAGTTTATTAATATCGCTAAGATTAATATAGTAATCTACTATTAACTAATTTATAAAAAAAATAATAAATTATTTATATTAATAATAAATAAGATCTATAATAACTTATTAATATTATATATATCTTTTACTATATAAATAACTCGCGAATCTTATATATCGATTAATAAACTCTACTCTTATAACTTAGAAAAGAAATATAAAAGATATTATAATTCTAACTACTTTATTTAGATTAATAGTATTAATAAGATTAATTCTAAGAAGGTGAAATGTAAGTTACCTTCGAAGTATTACGATTATTTAAATATTTTCGATAGAATTAAAACGAATATACTTTTTCTATATTATTCTTATAATTATAAATTAGAATTTAATAATAATTTTAATAAAATAAAATTTTCGAAAAGTAAGATCTATTTAATATTAGAATATAAATTAAAATAAATAAAGAAGTATTTAGATAAATATCTAAAGAAGAAATTTATAATATTAAGCTACGTAACATTCGCTTTATCTATTCTATTCGCGGAAAAGTCGAATAAAGAGTTATATTTTTATATAGACTATTAAAAGCTAAACGCTATTATTAAAAGAAATCGATATTTAATTTTATTAATAGATAAGATTTTAATAAGAATTTAGAAATATAAATATTTTACTTAATTAGATATTATAGCCGCGTTTAATAAACTATATATATATCTCGATAGCGAGGATTTTACTACTTTTATTATCTTTCTTAAAGTATATAAATATCGAGTTCTCCTCTTCGATTTAATTAATAATCTAATTATATATTAATAATATATAAATAATATTCTATTCGAATATCTAAACGACTTCTATTAAGTCTATCTCGATAATATACTTATTTATAATAAGATAAAAAAGAAATACGTCTAACACGTTAGATAAATTCTTTAGAAATTAAAAAACGCTAGTCTTTAGATAAATATTTTTAAGTGCGAATTCTATATTTAAAAAATTAAATTTCTAGATTTACTAATATCTATAGATAGATTATAAATAAATCTTATTAAAATCTAGATTATTATTAAGTAAATTATATTTATTAATCTTAAAGAGATATAGACCTTTATCGAATTTTATAATTTTTATTAATAATTTATTAGAGATTTCTTTAAAATAGTTAAATCTATAATAAAACTTATAATAAAGAAAATTATATTTAATTAATTTCTAGTATATTAAGAGGCCTTTTATTTTCTTAAAGTCGTTATTACTAAAGTTTTAATTCTATATTATTTTAATAAAATAAAAGAAATCGTTTTAGAGATTAACTCTTTCGACTATATTAATAAAAATATTCTTTTTTAATATAATAATAAGAGAGTACTTTACTCGATAATCTTTTATAATAAAAATCTAATCTCGGCTAAGTATAATTATTAGATCTATAATAAGAAATTATTAATAATTATTCGCTATTTAGAATATTAACGCCTTAAATTAAAATATATAAATATCTCTATTAAAATCTTTATCGATTATAAAGAACTAATATATTTTATTAAAAAAAGAAATCTTAATCGACGCTAGATTTAATATTTAAATATATTATTAGAATTTAATATAAAGATTATTTATTAGTCTAGATCTTAGAATATTAAGATCGATATACTTATATAAATAGCTAGATATAAATTAATCGATCTTAAAAATAAACGATTACGCTAATAGTATTAAATAATTCTTATTTCTAATCGATTAAAATTAAATAACGAATATATCGATATATATATAATTAATAACTTTATCTATTATAAAGTAGTAGAGACTAATAAGAAAGATAAATATTATATAGAAATTTATAAGGCTATCGCCGAAGGTAAAGATAAGTTTTAAGAAATTACTTTTAATAAATACTTCGTATAAGACGAAGTGCTTTACTATAAGAATCGTTTATAAATATTTAATAATATATATATCGATATTATTCGAGAGATCTATAATTAATTATTCTATAATTATTTCGAGATAGTATAAATTTATAAACTACTTAAAAGAAAATATTATTAGCGAGATATAAGGGCTATCGTAGTTATCTATATTAAGAATTACTATATTTATTAAAGAATTAAAACGTCTTATAATCGAGAGTATAATTTATTATAATCTCTATTAATCTTATAAAAATAATAATAAGATATATTAATTAACTTCGTTATAGGCTTATTTATATTTAATAATTATAATACTATTTAAATAGTAATTAATCGATTTATTAAGAAATATTACTACGTAGCCTATTCTAATATTAATAAAAATACTATCGCTAAAAAGATAGTTAATTTACTACTTAAGAAAGTATTTCGCCTATATAATCTATTAATCTTAATAATATCGAATTAAAATTTTTAATTTATAACTATTATATAAAAGTTTTTTTATAAGAAATTAGATATTATAATTAAGCTATTAATAGCCTTTTACTCTAAAATTAATAAATAAATTAAATAAGCGAATTAGAATATAAAGCGTTATCTTTAAATATATTATAATTATATATAGAACGACTAAATAAGATAATTATTTATTATTAAGTTCGCTAATAATAATATTATCTTATCGACTATTAATATTTTATCTTTTCTTATAAATAAGAAGTTTTATTCTTAAATAACTTTTAGCTTAAATATTATCGACTATAAGATTATATATAAGCGTCTTAATATTATTTAGATAAAGAATATTATAAATTATATAAAATAAGTTTTTAAATAAATTTAAAATAATATAAATCGCGTTTAGAAGATTATAGTTATATAAATTAATAAGTATTAATAAAAGATTACTTTTTAAATAGGCGATAAGGTCTTTTTAAATAATAAGAATATTATCTTTAATCGCCCTTTCCGTAAACTAAATTATAAGAAACTCGATTTATTCGAGATTATAGATCTTATAAAAACTTTATATTATCTAGAACTTTCGCTAATTATAAAGATTTATAATATCTTTTATCTTAATCTCTTAAGTCTTATAATAAATAACTTCTTATTAAGATAGATAAACTCTTTATCGAAGTATATTACTATTAATAATCAAATCGAATAAATTATTAAAAAAATATTTAATTTTAAATTAATTTATAACTATTTTAAGTATAAAGTTAAATAGAAAAGTCTTAATAATAATCTTATTTAATATAATATAAATAGCGATAAATTCGAAAATTACTAGAATCTAATAGACGACTTCTATAAGCGATATCTCGAAGAGTCTTATCTATAAAGAATTAACTAATAAGATTTCGAAACTATCTCGAATACCTCGTTTTTAATTAAATTAAAACCGTTCGATATCTTTATAATAGTCTTATTTTTTCTAAAACCGAGAATCGATTTCTTAGATCTATATTAATTAGAATTATTTTATATATAATCTTTCGCGTAAGCTTTTATTATTAATATAATTCTAAAAATCTTTTAAAGCTATATTAATATATATATAAATTATATTATTACTATTATAAAATATAATCGATATTAATTAAATAATATATTATAGAGAAGATTATATTAAAGTTATTTAATATTAGATTAAAGTTTTTAATATTTATAGTTTAATTTAATTTAAAAGCTCTTAACTAATTACGTTATATTATTTTATTAATATCTTATTCGCTTAAATACGAATTCGAAAATTATTATTATTTATATCTACGTCTATAGATATAGTTTTCGCTATATTATATCGATTTTCTCTCGACTAGACTTTCTATATATATCTATATCTTAGCTAGCGACGTCGCTATAGCGTAAATATAGAAAGCTATTATTATTTTTAATACCTCTTATAAAGAAAAATACGATATTAAGATTTCTAAATATAATTATTTCTTTATTACTTTTATTATTTTTTAGGCGTTAAGCGTATATATATACCAGTTTTCTATCTTTTTACTTATTAATTATAGAATATAATTTAACGAAGAAAGAGAATAGTATTACGAGTATACTCTTAATATATTCCTTAGTCCTATAGCTAGCGAGCCTTAGCGAAGGCATCTTCTACTATATTATATCTCCTTTCTATATATATAGTTCGATAGCCTTATTATTCTCGTTCTATCTTACTTATACTAGTATCGCATCTATACTAGTTCTAATAATCTTCTCTATTCTTAAACTCGTCTTTTCGCTTAATTATACTTAATTTACGAAGAATATAAAGACTATAGACTACGAATAGATATATAAATATATCGATAACGTATATTTAATATAGGTATTTAAAGATATAGTTACGAGAAAAATCTCTTTTTTTATAAATTTATTATTATAATACGTTAAGATCTTATCTCGTCTTAGAGTTAATACTATCTAGCGTAAGCTTAATATTATATATATCTATATTATAGATATATAGAAATATTAATATCTTTTATATTATATATTAAATTATAATATAGTTATATTATTTTTCTAATAAATCTAAGTAGAAAACTCTATTAAGTCTTATTTTTTTAATAGTTTAACTAATATAAGATATTTATCTCTAAATATATATTAATATTAATAAATTTCGAGATAACTTTAACTCGAAGCGAGCTATCTCGACGTTATCTCGAATTTTTTTTTTTAAGATTTAATAATCTATAACTTCGATATATTATTACTTAATAATCGAATTATTATATTTTATAAAAATTATAATTTTTTTCTTTATATCTATAAAAATAATATATTTAATTCTATAAAGTTGAAGTTTAAAGTTCTTAAAGTTATTAAGCTTTTTTATTTTTTTATTTAAAATTTAGAAATAATATAATAATTAAAAGAATAATATATTATTAATAAAATTTTATATATCTTTATTTATATCTAAAAATAAATTAAGATAATAATTTAGATAAATGAATTTTAAATAAAAACTTAATAAATCTTAATATATAATATCTAGCTTAAAGAATAATATAATAATATTCTTAAATATTCTTATAAGTATAACGAGTTTTATAATATTATTTCTAGAGACTAGAAAAATATATTATTTAATATAATATTAGAAAAGAGACTTATAGATTATAAGTAAGAGGATTCTAGATTACTTAACTTATTCGATAATCGTTAAGCCGAGATAACATTTTAACTTCAAAAATCGCGTCTTTTAAGAACACGACTTTTTATATTCTTTTTTACTTTTTTACTAAATATAGTCTAATATAGCTAAAGTTATTACTCTATCTTAATTTAATAAGAATAAATTATATAAGATTTAGAAATATTAAAAAAAAGAGATTATAATCGAGATAAAAAAGAAAAAACTTAAATAATATAATCTTCTTCTTAAACGTATATCTATATTATCTAAGTATTAATTATTATAAACTAAATATTATATACTTATTAATTACTTTTTAAATAACTTTATAATTCTTTTATATTTAGTTTTTAGTTTTATATAAACTATTATTATTTAGAATATACTTTATAAAAATATAAGTTTATATACTTCTCGATAGAGTTTTTTAGATTTTTATTAAATATTTATTTATATTTCGAAGCTAAAAATCTTCGTTATTATTATAATCTATATAGAAATCTATTACTTTTTTACTATTTATAATTATTAAAGCATTAATAATATTACTTCGATATCTTTAATTCTTATTAACGAAATAATATATAATTGCTATATACTTCTTCGAAGAATAATTTATTACTTAAATTCTAACGAAGAGAATTCTTTTATTATTAAAGAGAATAAATATAAAGAAATCTATATAATATAAGAAGATACTTTAATTTATCGATAAGATATAAAGTAATTAAAAGAAATTATATACTTTAAGTAATTACTATATAATCGATAAATATATAATTAAGAAAATAAGATATATTTATTATTTTACTATAACTTTAAATAAGTTAATTAAGAAGAAATATAAGATTTTTATAATTAGCGATGATAATTATCTTTATAATTATATATATTATTTATCTAAATAAAATCTTAAATATAAATTTAAAATTAAAGATTATAAAGATATAAGCGTTATAGTTTTTAAATTAGCTATTAATATATTACTCTCTAATTTTATTCTCTTTATAGATAATTATTTAATTAGATTAAAGCTAATTAGAAAGTTAAAGATTATAAAAATAGTTATATATAAGACTATAAAGTTAAATTTAATAAATCTTCTAGAATTACTTATGAAGATAAAATAGCGATTCATTTAGAATATCTTATATAATACTCTTACTATAGTAATTTAGAATAATATTTTTATTAAAATAAGAAAGCGTTCTAATAGAATAAGTATTAATAATTATATTATTTTATCTACTTTTAAAAGAGAATAGAAATAATATTTAATAAAAGGATTTTAATATTTAGAAGATTTTTTTCTATTATAATAAATATATAGAGGAGATTAATTAATTTAATATATTAATAACTATATATTCTTCTTATAAAGCTTATAATCAAATATAAATACTCTAATTTTATTAGAAATTAAATAAAAGTTTTTCGACTTTTTTTAAACTCTATAAATCTATAGAAATATTCTATTAGAAATATTAGATATTTCTTAAATAGATAATAATAGAATTATTTAAAAAAGATAAAAAAGAGAAGCGATCTAAATAATCTTTTACTCTACTCTCTACTCTATTAAAACTAATTTAAAAATAATTATAAATAATAAAACTTGAAGATTATTTAATAATATTTTATATATTATCTAAATTATTAGAGAAAAGATGTTCGAAGATTTAATAAAGAAATAAGTAGTAATAAAAAGAGAGTATAGAAGATTAGAGGAGAATTCGCTATTTATAAAATCTCTATATATAAAAAAGAAACTTATATAAAATAATTTCACTATAAAAAGAATTAAATAAAGTCTATATAATAAAGTATAATTATTTAATATAAATTATATAGTAGTTTATAGTAATAATATAGATAAGAATAATAGAATTCTTAAATATTATCTTTCGACGGTTATCGAATATACGTCTAATATATATTTAGTGAAGTCTTAGCGAATAAGTTAAAATAAGCGATTTCTATGAAGTTTTCTTTATTTTCTTTAAAATTAATTTTATTATTAGATTAATATACGAATATATCTATTTTTCTAATTTTATATTACTATATAATTTTAAAGCTCTTTAAATCTAATAATTCTAATTTTTTAATTCTTATTAGAAATAATAATTTGAAATTAATATGATTATTATAATTAAAACGTAATCTTAGTATTTATAAAATAGATTATTAGTAATTAATATAATATTAAACTAAAATATTATTATAGTATAATTAGAAATATTAAAGCGTATTATAAATCTTAATAAATAAATCTTTTTATTAATTATAAATAATAATTTAATAAAGAAATTAAGTAGTAATAATAATAATAATACTATTTATAGTTAAAGATATATCTTTAATAAAAAGCGAGATATTAATAAATAGATTAATAAATTTACTTATACTTTAAATAATAGAATAGAATATACTATTCGCTATCGAGATATATTTATATAAGAATATTATCTTTAATCTTTAAAAGTAAAAATTATTTTACTTAAATAAGATAAAATATCTATACTTCGTAATTATAATAGTAATAATAATATATTAAAATTACTAATAATTTTAGAAATAAAGAGAACTATATATAAGATTAATCTCGAATATAATAATATTATATAAGAGTCTTAAAAGATAATTTAATTAAAGAGATTACTAATTTATTATAAAAAGAGTATTTATAAATATCGAGCTCTAATATAAGAGATAAACGAGTTTTTTTTTAATCTTAAAAAACCTTTTTATTAAAGAAAATAGGATTCTTTAAATTTATTAATCTCTTAATAATCATTAGAAAAAACTATAAATTAATAAGAAGAATAGATTTTTAAATTATAATTATATATAAGAGAAATTTATTAACTTTTTATTAATTAAATTAAAGATTTAATAAATTGCGAATTTAACGTTATCTAAGTATATATAAATATTAAATAAAAATAGAAATAAATTATAAGCCAATTTAATAACTATCTTTAATTATTAAAAGTTTAAATAAATCTCTATATAGAGAATTAATAAATATATTACTTATATATAAAACTTTATATAAACCTTCGCTATTAATTAATTAATATTTAAATTATATTAATTAAGTAAGATAAGCTTCTAAGATTTATAATATATCTAAAGAATAATAAAAGTAAGTAAGATTTCTTTAGAAAATATAAAATAAGTAATATTTTTATCTCGCTAGAAAATTAATATCGAAAAATATATAATTTTTAATATAATAAATTATAATCGTAGCGAAGATAAAACGATTTCGATTTAAGAGATAAATAATTTTAAGATTATAAGTTTAAAGATAAATTTAAAAATAATAAATCTTATCTAGATAGTATAGAATATTATAATTATAAAAAAAAATTATATTAATATCTATATTAGATCGAAAAAATAAAAAATATAAATTTTAATAATATATTAATCGATTTAATCGACTTAATAAAAAAAGAAAAATTCTTATTAAAGACTCTATAACGATGAGGGAAAAAAATAGTATTTATTTTATTATTAATCTATAAAAATAAAGTACTTTTAAATATTTAAAATAAGTTATAAACTTTTATTAAAATTTATTTTAATAATAATATAGAGGTAAATATAATAAACTAGCCTTTTATAATTAAATAGAATCTAATAAAGATTAATAATCTCTTATTAAAATCTATATAAATAAATAGAAAATTAACTTATTACTATAGTACTTATTTAATTATCTATTATTTATAAAATAGTTAAAAGCGTATTAAGTATTATAAATATATTTTCTATATTATTAAAAAAGAAAGATTTCTTAATAGTTTTAAATCTTTTAACTTTAATTAATAAGCGAGTTAAGATAAATATAAAAGATTTAATTTAGCGTTTTAACGTTAAAAAGTAATTGCTTAAAATTCTAATATCTTAATAATATATAAATATTAAAAAAAAATAGAATAAAAATTTATATATTAATTATAGCTAAAAAAATAATTATAACTAAAGAATATAAAATTAATATAATTAAAATATAAAGTATTTATATAGATAGCGTAGAGATTATCTTTAAACTTTCTAATAAGTTAAAAGAATATAAAAATATATTCTTATTAAAAGAAGTAAATCGATTATTATTATATAAAAATCGCGATTATATTATTAAAATTATAGCGAAACTACTATTTAACTCGCTATATAATTTAACTAATATAAAATTAATAATATTAAAAATTTATCTTAATAGAATTCTAATAAAATATTAAATTAAATATTTTATAAATTTAATAAAGAATTTAATTGTAATTATTTTAAAAAGAAATAAAGATTTATTTTTATATATTAATTATCTTAATCTAAATAGAATAGTAATTAAAAATTAATATTTATTATTCTTAATTAGCGAGACGCTTAATTATCTAAATAGTTTTAGAAATATATTAAATTTAATTTAAAGAATACTTATTATTATATATAAATTTATAAAGATAATAAGTAAAAGATAGCGTTTTATATATATTATAAATACTTAAAATATTTAATAATATTATTCGATTTAATTAATATCTTAGTAATCTTTTAAGTTTATATTAATAAAACTATAATTAAATTAATTAATTAATTTTATATAATGTTAGAACTAGCATAGATGCGATACTAGTATAGGTGAGGTAGAACTAGGATAATAAGGCTACCGAACTATGTATGTGGGAAGGAGGCATGATATAGTAGGAGATGCCTCCGTCAAGGCCCGCTAGCCATAGGGCTGAGGGCTGAGTGATGTGTCAAGGGTACGCTCGTAACACTACCCCCCCTCTCAATAGCCATGGCCCCCATGGCTGGTAGACCGGAGATGCACGCCCATTGCTTGCCCTGTGTCTCCAAACATCCATAGTCCGTGTAGGCCTCGACCGGAGACGATTTGCAGAGGTGTAGTGGTATTGTCCTGCAGAGATCCTGGAGATATTGGCCATATCTTGCCTGCGTGCCAGCAAGCTTCCCCAAGTTCTTCTCCTTGCCATAGTCCTTGCTTGCCATATTCCTTCGGTAGAATTGAAGAAAATCCAACGCATGCATTCACCTCCAACACCTGTTGGCAGCCTGGCCTGGGAGCTTCACTGTAGATTTGCCCTGTGTCTCCCATGCTCTTGCCATCAAGTCCATCCATTCCATCCTTTAGCTCGACTCATAGCTATCTTGCTTGGTAGTCGTCCACTACATCCATCCGCTTTGCCAGTCCCACGTACCCGCCTCGACTGCCAGTACCCCGTAGGCCTACCCGTTCTAAGCTGCCAGTCCCATATACCCGTCCTAAGCTGCCATAGCGAGTACTCAGCAGCCAATGACCTGACTGACATAGACCACTTCCGTAACTCAAGCACTTGTCGATTCGTAGGTGTGGTAGGTGATAAGAATCGAATGTGTTAAATGCCATTTAGTAGCAGGCTCACTATGTGTGTTGTCGACATGCTTAGTGAAGAGGTCGAATCGTAGTCGTTTTGCCGGGGCTGTTCCCGTCGCCATTGTAGCAGGCTCACTATGTGTGTTGTCGACATACTTAGTAAAGAGGTTATACGTTTGCTGCCTTTATAGCAGGCTCACTATTTGTGTATAGAGGTTTGTGACGATTTCTTTCTACTATCAATTCGCTAGTCGTACGAATGGTCCCTGTGCCTTATTTATCCCTCGCCCACTGTTTTGGCGAGGCCGTTCCGCTGTCCCGTGAGGCTCTTTGGAATCGAGTTACCCGTCTGGTGGGCTTACCCAAGGATACGATAGCTTAACTTAATATCTTGCTAAAGCCCCTGCTAGCGCATTTCTTTAAATTCATCCGCTAATTCGAATGGAGTGTGTTCGATTACGTTTCTCTTCGCCGGGTATACGAAGAAGCCTTATTATAATATTAAGACTAGTATAGATATAATACTAGTATAGATAAGATAGATTAAGAATAATAAGACTATCGAACTATATATATAAAAAGAAGATATAATATAATAGAAGATATTTTCGTTAAGGCTCGCTAGCTATAAAGCTAAGAACTAAGTATTATATTAAGAATACGCTCGTAATATATAATATATTTAAATAATATTCTTATCTATTTTAATATAAAGAAAGAGTATCTAGATTATATAAATTAAATTATTTAATTAATTTAAACGATATAGTCTTTATATAAATCTAAATAAATACGAGTTTTTAATATAGAAATAAAATTTCTTAGATTTATAAAATTTATTATAGATATCGCTTTAGATAAAGATAAAATAACTATAGTCTAAGAGTAATTAGAATTAAAAAACTATTATAATATATAAGTCTTTCTATAGTTCTTAAATTTTTATCGAAGATTTATTTATTATTATTTTTAAATTATAAATATTTTAATAGAATTATTTAAGTAAAATAAATAGATATTAAATCGAGATTATTTCTATAGTTCGAGACTATAGAGTATATATTTAAGAAGTTAAAAGACGTCTTTATATTAAGACTTTTTCTAAAGTATTTTAATTTTTAATTTCTAACTTAAATTAAGATTAATACTTTATTATTTATAGTAATAAATATATTAATTTAATTATATATAAATAAATTATAATATTTAATCGCTTTTTATTTTAAAAAAGATAATTAATATAAAATATAATTATAAAATATATAATTAAAAACTTCTCGCGATTATTATAATATTTAAATATTAATACTATTATCTAAAGAGAAGTTTTTATTCTATTAAGATTTTTATTAATTATAATAATTTAAAATACTTTATAAAGTAATTAATATTAAATAATAAATAAGCTCGCTAGATAATAAAATTATTTTTATATAATTTCTTATTCTCGTATAAATTAGATAAGAGAAACTCTATTAATATATTTTTAAGATACTTTAATTATAAAGATATAAATAAATAAATTAATAGACTTTTCTTTATATTAGTATATATAAAAGAATAAGATAGAACTAAGCTTGAAAATCTTAAATTTATATATGTAGCTAATTATAAATTCGAAGTTATTACGTCTTTTAGCTAGACTAACTAAGTTAGCCCGCTAGCCCTTCTAAGCTTTCTTATTAAAAATTTATATATAGAAGTTTTATACTCTAAAATAACTAGCTTTCTACGAATATTATTTCTTTATAATTTCGTAAATTATAGAACTTAGTATACGCTTTCTAACGCTATAAAAATAATGAAGTTTAATCTACTATTAGTAAATTAAATAGATATTTAAATATAATAGTTATAATAGTTATACTAGACGCGTTCGAGATCGAATAATAATCCTTTCACCTATTTATATAACTATATTTCTTCTATAATTCTATTAATTCATTAATTATAAATAAATTCACCCTCGATATTTCTTACTTAAATATTATTAAGTATCTAAGATATATATTTCTTTCATCTATCTTTTAAACCCTCTATTAACGCCCTTAAACTATCTCTTAACGAATTTATTACTATTAGCAATTAAGGCCGTAAGCGAGTTTAATAACTATTTACTACTACTTATAAACGCGTTAAAAGACTCTTAAAAAAAGTCTAAACGGATATATTCTTTTCTATATACTTCTTTTAAGTTAGCGATAAATGAATTAAACTAATATTCAAATATTATAATTATACTAAACGCGTCTAAGATCGAATAATAATCCTTTCATCTATTTATATAGTTATTCTTCTTTTACTATTCTTTTAATTCTATTAATTCTATTAATATAAATATATTTACCCTTAATACTCTCGTACTTAGTTAAATAAGAGAAGAATCTATAATAGACGAATACGGAGAATACTACGAAGAATATTACGAAGATAGTTATTAGTAGTAATAATATAATAGACTTACTCTTTACGATCTTATACTAATTTACTTAATTAGTATAAGAGAAGTTAATATAGTAGACGAATACGAAGAATACTACGAAGAAATTAAGTAATAATAGAGTCTCTAGCATTAAGAATATAGCTTAGCTCTCTAAGATCTTACGAAGAATACTATTATAACTTAATTTATTATTTTTACTATATTAAGAAGTAAGAGGAGAAATTATAATAGATAAATATAGAGAATATTACGAAGAATACTATAAAGAATACTACGGAGAAATTAAGCGGTAATAAGACTATTATCGTTAAAAATACGACTTAGCTCTTTAAGATCTCATATTATATACTCTCTACGATTTTATATTAAATTATTACTTAGTAAGCGAAGAATATTATTATAACTTAGTTTATTATCTCTATTATATTAATATAATATATTACTATAATAACGTTATAAGAGAAGAATCTACTACGATAATTATAGTTAATTAGATCTCTATAGAAGAAATATCGTAAGAGAAGAAACTATAATAGATAAATGCGAAGAATACTACGAAGAAATTAAGCGGTAATAAAGCTACTATCGTTAAGAATACGACTTAGCTCTTTAAGATCCCACGTTATATACTCTCTATAGTTCTATATTAAATTATTATTTAATAAGCGAAGAATACTACTATAATTTAGTCTATTATCTTCTCTATATTAATATAATATATTATTATAATAACGTTATAAGAGAAGAATTTACTACGATAATTATAGTTAATTAGACCTCTATAGAAGAAATATTAAACGTTATATATTTAGACGAATTAAAACTATTTAATATCTTACTCTAATAGCTATTTTATTATTCGAAAGATTTCACTACGGTAGAAGATAATATGAGATTTATACTACTAATTAACATATTATCTCCATTTCTTTCCGATATTTTAATACTTCTTACTATAAGAATATAGTCTTTCTCTATTTTTTATAGGCAATTATTACGAATTAATCTTTTATACTCGATATACCTTTCTAATTAGACTTTAGCGCGCCTCTCTTCGTATATATATATTTATATATAGGTTAAAAACGCATAGCAAGCGATTAGACTTCGATTTGACTTAGGGCTAGGGCTAAAATTCGATTTAACTCAGAAAAATTCAACTTTATAAATTTAATTCATGAGTCTTTACTTGTTATAGTATAAATTAATTAAAATTAAAAGTAATTTAGAGTTTATTCTAGTTACTATTAAAATAGCTTATAAAATAGCTTAAATTATATATATAAATTATATAATCTTAATAATAAATATCTTATTAAATTAAATAGTCTAAATATAAGTAAGAGTCTTATAAATATTTATTTTTAAGAGAAAGTATTTATAAAAAAAAATTAAGAATTTAAGAATTATTATAATATAAAGAATCTATTTAAATATAATATATTTTTTAAGATTTAAAGAATTTTAATCTTTAATAAGAGAGAGCTTAAATAAAATATTTACTTAATATACTTATAACGTAGTTAATAAGCGACTTAACTTTATTATTAAAACTATTAATTATAAATAATTTACTTTATATCTAATTATCGAAGTATTAATAATTAATAAAACGATATAGAATATAAATAATAAGTCTATTTATAAATTTATAAAGATATTTTAATAAGAGAAGATTTTTATTAAATAGCGTAAAGCTAATAAAGTATAGAATAAATATATATAGAATATTAATAATTAGATTTAGAATAGCTAGAGATTATTAAGATATAATAATAGATTATATATTATTAAAAAAGACTTAATTTAAGAAAAGCTATTAAAATATTATTATAACGACTTTATAATTAAGTATTTTAATATTAATAATATATTTAAACTAATAAATAAAAGTTATTAGTATATTAATATTTATATAGATATTAAAGAATATATTAATATTTATAATATTTATTAGCGTATAAAGATAAAATAATATTATCTTTATAATAAATTAGATGTATATTCTTTATTAATTCAATTATAAAAGAAAATTATAAAAAGCTTTATTATAATTCTTTTTTCTAATAAGTATAAATATTATATTTATAACTTAATTCTTATAATAATTAATTAATATATTAAAATATTAAGATTTATATCTATTAATAAGATAATTAATACTATATAACTAAAAGAATTATTTAAAAAAAAATTCTTTAATATATACGCTACGTAATAAAGCGAGGTAGAGCGAGATTTTAGATACTTAATACTATCTCGCTTCGAGTCGAAGTTTAAACGAAGTAGTATAGAGTTAGAGTAGAGTTTTTTATCGAAATAATAAGAGTATATCGTTACTCTCGCTAAGTCTATTAATTAAGTTAGCTCGAGGCTATTATCTTTATAACGCTTTTATAACGTTCTTATAGCGCCTCTAAAAGATTTCTCTTCTTATATATCTTATTATCTTTCTAAGCATCTATATCTTACTCTAATTTAAATTATAATATCGTATTCTATACTCTATTTTATTATACTTCTTAATATAGAATATTAAAATTTAGAGAAATCGCTTAGAAGTACTTAGGGTCTATCGAGTTAACGGGGTATACTCCGAAACCCCGCTTCGGATCGGGGCGGGGTCGGGGTTTCGAGGAAATTCGAAACCTCGATCCGAAACTCTACCCCAACCTCGACCCCTCTCGAAATCCTATCGATATCCCTCGTCCCGTTACGTAGCGTAATAAAGTATTAGAAGATATTATTATAAATACGTTTTAATTAGAAATCTACTATTAATTATAAATAAAACGTAGACTAAATATTATCTTTTATTTATAAACTAATAAATAAATAAATTAATAAAATAATAAAATTAAACTTTAAATTATTACTTAAAAATATATTATTTAAAGTAATAAGATAATTAAATAAGGCTTCTATTAATTATAAAATTTATATATTATTAAAGCGAGTATAAATTAATTAATTATAACTTATTATTCGCTATATAAAGATATTAATTAGAACTTAAATTAATCGCTAAAAAAACGCTATTAAGAGAGAAATATCTATAGCGAAAGAATATATTAAAGAAATTAATATAATTCGATAAAAGCTTATAAGATATTAATAAAGCGTATAAAAAATATAATTAAATTATTATAATAAGAATTATAAATTATAAAGATTTAATCGCGATAATCTAATTATACTTTTTATAAAGAATTTAAAATAAAAGATATTAAATAAAAAGCTTTCTATTAGAATTAATATACGGAGGTTATTATCGAAGTTCTAAACATTAGAGTTAGGCTTTAAAACTCTTAGTATTCTTAGCAAATATCTTAAATATCTTAAATATTAATGCTTTGCTAGTAGCGATTAATACTAGATATATAGGTATATACATATAAAGTATATAGTGCGATTTACTGCATATATACGGGGTTTAGTTATATTTCTATGTGCTAGTGCGATAGTGCGTTATCTAGTTATTTCGGTTTTCGTTTCGGCGTAACGAGTATCGAAAGAGTCGTAAAAGGGGGATGCGGCTCTATAATTTAGCTGATCGAGTAATCAGTTATATGTAATTTTGAACATCGTATGTGTTATAAAGCTTTCAAGAAATTTATCAATACTAGAAATACCAAGTACTGGGTTTTGCGTTATTTAAACTTTCTAATATTCGTAGATGTAATATTAATATAGATATATTAAATAAGATAACTAGATATCGAATAGCTATATAGATAGAAGATATTAGATAATAATAGATAACTCTATTAAGATACGCTAGACTCTAATAAACTATAGAGCTAAATAATATATTAAGAAAGATATAGAGTATACTCGTAATACTACTCTCTTCTTTTTATAGAATTATATTCTAAAAATTAGTAAGTAAAAGAGTAGTAAAAATAGTATATATATACGCTCGCTTGAAAATTAATGAAATAATAAAGAACTTTTAATATTCGAAATCTTTTATATTATAATCTTTCTCGACGATAATAAGAGTAGCGAGAGCTTATATCTCGATCTTTACGTTAACGTCGTTATTAGTTAAAGATATAGCGAGTATAGAAATTCTAATTTAAAAGAAATCGATATAATAATAGACGAGTAATAATTATAAATATTTTAATAGATAATAATAATTCTTATATTTTAGCGTAAAGAATATTAATAAAATAATACGAGTTAATTAGTTAAGAGGTCTTAAATTAAATCGAGTTATAGACGCTAAACTTTAATTTAATATTAAATTAGTTTAAGATAAATCTCTTTATAATAAGCTATTTAATCGATATTAATTATATCTAGCGATAATAATAATAAGATTCGTATATAATCTAATATAGTTTAAAAATATATTAAGAGTTATATTAATAAGAGAAGTCGACTTAATAAGTTTAAAATAAGACTATTATAAAATAATATAAGCTTAAAAAATCGAATTATAAACGCGAAAAAAATAAAGTTATTATAAATATTAAATAATATTAATTCGTTTAAAAACGCGATATTTAAGATATTAGTATATCTAGTAAACTACTTTTAAATATTATTTATAGAAATTATTAATTATATCTTAATAATTTTCGAATTCGCTATTATTCGAATTATATTATTTAAGATTATTATCGAAACTCTCTTATTTTACTCGATATTTAAAATAATTATTAATAAATTTAAAGATAATAATCTTCTCTATTATTTATTCGATTTAGCCCTCGATAGTAATATACTTTAATAGAGAATTAATCTATCTAGATAAGAAGTTTATCGATATAAGATTTAAGAGATTAAGATAAAAGATATTATAGATCTTTATACGTATTAAGAGCTTTAAGCGATATAAGATTCTTATAAGATCTAAAATTTTAAATAGATTATATCTCTTATTATTTAGTTTCTAAGACGATCGATTCGAGATAATATTCTTACTACTAAGAAAGATTATATCGCTTACTTTAAAAGTAATCTTCTAATATCGCTTATTAATCTAGATTACTATAGTCTTTTAAGCGCGATTTATATTACTTTAAATATAATTAAGAATTTATTATATATATTTAATAATATTCTTTACTTAAATAGCGTTAAGACGTTTATAAGTAATATTATAGTCGATAATATCTAAATTAAAACTTATTTAAAAATAAAAGTCTTTATTTATAAAGAATAGTAGAATACTTATAATTGCGAAAATAGTATTATTATTAGCGAACTTGATAATAGATAATTATCTAGATTAATTATCTTATATATAATTATAATATATTCGAAGATAATATTTTATATTCTAGTTAGCCCGTTTAATTTATTTATTAATTTCGAGATAAAAGACTATTAATAGCTTAATCTTAATCTCGAGTCGTTTATAAAAGACTTTTTATATTATCGATATAAATTAAAGTTCTCTATTCGAAATTATTAATATTAATAGATTATATAAGCGAAAGATCTTCTTAAGTAATATATTAATTATCTTTTCGACTATAATTCCTTTATCTATATTAGAATACGCGACGTAATATTATTTCTTAATAAGTCGATCTATCGCTATTTAGATAATATTATATCTATTAGATATAGATAGACCTATTATAAAGTCTATCGAGATATTCTATTATCGCTTTTAAGAAATCGATAGTAATTATAGTAAGCTATATTCCCGATCGCGAGAGATTTTAAATCTATAATAAGCGTAGTAGTTTTAAACGTAAATAGTAATAATAGCTTTTATACTTCGCTAATAGTATTTTTACTTAAATAGCTTATAGATATAAACTATATCGAGATATCTATATAAGAATTAATTATATACTTCGCGAATAATATCGATATATAGATCTTCTAATATTTATAAGCGATTCTTATAATAGAGTACTCTATTCTTTATAAAGTACTTATTAAGCGTAACTTCATAGAGTTTATTCTTATCTTTTATAATTATCTTATAAATCTTATTATAAAACTTATTAGTCTTATTTTCTTAGACTATTCGATAGAAGATAGAGTTATTAATAATTTAAGTTTTAACGTCTTTATTATTAAGCTTTAAATAATTAGACGTAAATATTATCTAATATTACTACTTTAAGCGCTTATTCTTTAGATTATTCGATTTAAAATCGATTATATATATAAAAGCGTTAATCTTAATATTTTAAGACCTTAGACGATAGATAATTTTAATATTAAATTTAAATAATATATCTAAATAGCGGGCCTAGTAACGACTTAAATCTCTTTCTTTAATAAAGTATATTAAGTCTTTATAATTCGTAAAGATCTTAATAAAGATATTAATATACTTTAATTTAAGATATTAGTATTCTAGATAGCGAATAATAGCTAGCAATTTTTTATTATAGATCTAATAATTATACTTAATTAAAATAAAATTCTTATTATAAAAAACTATTAAGTATAAGATCTTATCTTCGTTATATTAAAATAGAATACTATTATTAATATAATTAAAGAAATTTATTTTAAATATAATATTCTTCGATTTATTAAAATAGCGTAGAATCGAAGCTCTTATAACGGCTATCTTTAATAAATAAAAAGCTTTCTAATAGATCGATAATTAATTAAATATTACTTTCTTAACTATAAGCTTTATTATTAATTTTATAATCTTCGAGAAGTCTCTTATAAATTAACGATAGAAGTTATAAAAGCTAATAAAGATTTATATCTCCTTTAAATTAATAAGAATAAATTATTTAATAACGACTTAAATTTTAATAGAATTTATACGAAGGCTATTAATTAAAATAAGAAGATTTAAAAACTTTATCTCTTAAATATAAAACTTATATTTAAGAATATCTATCTATAATTTAGTCTTTCGTAACTTTTAAAGAATCTTTCGAATATATAATATATATTTCTTTCTCGATTAATTATAAATAAGAATATCGTCGAGATAGATTTAATAGAAATCGTTTAAATACTCGAATAGAATATTATTTATATACTATTAATAGATAATTAAACTATTAATTAGATTAAAGAGAAGTATTTAATATTTATATACGCTTAGAGAGATAATAAATATAATAAAATTCTTACTATTAAGATATATATATAATTTATTAAATACGGCTATATTATTTAATCGAGTAAGATATTTATAGCCTTAAATTCTCGCGAGAATCTTATCTATTAATAAAATTAAATATCGATTTCTCTTAATAATAATATTTAGTCTTCGATAGTTTATATAAAAGCGTTAATTTTTATTTAATTTTTTGATAAATAGAATAGAGAATACGAACGAAGTATAACTAGATATTATAAAACCCTTTTTTAAGTACTCGTCTAAGTACTTCTTAACTTATTTTAATTTATATTCTAATATAGAATAGACTTAACTCTTCGATAATTCGACGATATTAGTTTTTATAAATTCTAATTTATAATTATAAAAGCGATATAATAATAGTTTATTCGTTTTTATTCTATCGAAAATATTTAAATAGTTATAATACTTTATAGAGAGTTTTCGCTTAATATCTTTAGAGCTAACGATTTTAATAGCGCTAATTTAAATAGAGTAATTCGATCTATAGTATCTCTTATACTTCTTTTCTAAATTATAAAAATATAATTTATTAATCGATATATAAGGATTACGTAATTTCTTTTAAGAAGATAACTTCTTTAATAGCGAGTTATAGATCTCGTTTATAGTAAGAATAAATAGTCGATTTCTCTTATTACGCGTTAATTAATAGTATAATATAATATTAATTTTAACGATATTAATAAATTATAGATCTATATCTTATTTTTATTTTATATCTCGAAGAGTAGATATAAATCTCTTTTTATTAGTTAATTTATTAGAGATATCTAAGTTAATAGTAAAATCTAAGTTCTTATTATATATAGATTAGAGAGAAGATTTTTTCTTTAAAATAATTTATAGAATAGAGGATTTTAATTTCAGATTTAATAAGATAGCGAGATTCTTCGCTATCGAGATCTTATTATTATTATAATTATAGCGATCTAGTATAAAAAGAATCTTATCTTTTATTATATCGAGGAGTATTCTATATTTATTTATTTATAATTTTTCTAAAATTATATTATATATAAGAGGGGCGATAAATATAAAATACGTTTTCTCTCGATAACTATTTATTATTATTATCGAAAGTAAATAGTAGATAATAGACTTCTTCGCGATTTAGCTATTATAATTTTTTAGAGATTTAGATTTCGATAGTAGAATCGGTTTTAATAGTAATTCTTTATAAATTCTATAAACTAGAGATTTATTAATAACTATATATATTCTAGTATACTTATTATTAATAAGAGCGTTTTAGAGTAAGTATTTTCGTTCTTATAATAATAGCGTAACTTATATTCTAAAAGAATAATAACTATTAGATTTTTCTAAGTTAAATAGAATTTTAATTTTAATTCTAAGTTAAATTAAACTCTAATCGCTTATTATATATTTTTAATCTACTTCTACTATTACGAAATTAATAAAGAAAATAAAAGACTTAATTATAAGCTAAATCGAATTTTATTTACTTTCTATATAATAAATAATTTACTTCTATTACTATAAATCGCTAATTAATTATATTTTTATTTAAAAAGAAACTATTTACTTAATAACTTTATTCTTAATATATCTTATTAATCGAGTAAATTTTCTTCTTAATAAATCGTTTAAAATTATAATTAATAGATCGATTTTATTAATAACTCGATTTAAAATTATATATTATTAATTATAAATAAAGATCTTATAAAATAAATATAGATTAATTTATTATAATAATTAATTTTAGATTTTATTAATTATTATATTAAAGATTATTTAAATTAAGAATTAAATATATTAAAAGACAGTATATAGATTATTAAAATTAGATGAAGTTAAAGAAATATATATTATATAATATTATTTACTATTTATTAAGAAATAGTTCTAAGTGAAATTATATATATAAATAATATATATATATAATAATGATAATAAACTATCTAGATCTATAGTAAAAGAAGTCTCTATAGTATCGTAGTATTAAGGTACTAAGCTTAATCGAGACGTCTAGTAAAGAAATTCGTAATAAATATTATCGAAGAAGAAAAATAATAGCGTTCTCGCTATAGATATAAAAATATTAGAGATATATTATATATTATAAATCTATTTCTTCTAATTTCTCTTTAAAATTCTTATAGTTAAATATTAAATCTCTAATCGACTATATAGAGTATACACTATTTATATATTTATGCATTTATCCTTAACCTATAGCCTCTATAGCTTTTTACTCTTTAAATCTTTTTAAGATATTATTATCTATATCTAATATTTTTAAGCGAATTTCTTTATATTAATTTAGTCTTAATTAATTAAATTAAAATTTTAAAGTCTTATCTTTTCGATAAGTTTAAAAATTTAAATATATTTTTAAAGATAAAATATTTTTAATATAATTTAAGCGATATAATCTAACTTAGTACTCTTAATAATTAAGAGAATTTAATAAAAATTATTATAAAAGTATATAATTATACTATTAAAAGAAGTAAGATTTTTCTATATAATCGATAATCTCGATATTATAGTAATTTTATATAAAGATCTTATTTTAGAAAATAAATGTAATTATCTCTAATAATTAAGTTAAATTAAATTCTATTTATTAATATATATAATAGAATAAGATAGAGCTAAGCTTAAAAATCTTAAATTTATATATATAGTTAATTATAAATTCGAGTTCGCTACGCTTTTTAGTTAGATCGACTAACTTATCGCGAATAAATAAACTAGCGTTCGTAAGTATTAA
This sequence comes from Letharia columbiana, assembly GCF_014066305.1. Lineage (NCBI taxonomy): Eukaryota > Fungi > Ascomycota > Lecanoromycetes > Lecanorales > Parmeliaceae > Letharia > Letharia columbiana. The sequence continues at coordinate 219,823 of NW_023501074.1, forward strand.
AAAAATAGATATACGTTATTAATATATGAAATAACCTTTTCATTTTCTATTAAAATTTTAATATGTTTTTTTTAAATTATAGAACGAAATGTGAACTTTCAGATAAAAAAAGAATTTCTAAATTTAGTCTTATAATTATTAAGACGCAAGGAATTCAAATATCGCTTATCAAAGTTCGCTCGACAGCCCTAATTAAAAAACAGGTATATATTATTTAATTTTAGAATAACTTTTTTGTTTTCTATTAAAATTTTAAGATTTTTTTTTTAAATTATAGAACGAAATGTGGGCTTTCAGAAAAGAAAAGAACTTCTAAAATAAGTTCTATCGATATTTAAAGACAAGGCATTAAGATATCGCTTATTAAAGATCGCTTATTAAAATTTACTCGATAGCCTTAATTAAAAAAATGATTATGAATTTAATTTATAGGCCTTTACTCGTATATTATAATTAAATTAAATAATAATATTAAAAGAAGTCTTAAAGTAAGAATAAGTAAATATTATTATTTTAAAGAAGAATAAAGATAATATTAGATAAAGCTATAGTAATAGCTATTTTAAAATTATATTATATTACTATAAGTAAAGACTTATAAATTAAATTTATAAAGTTAAATTTTTCTAAGTTAAATCGAACTCTAATCGCTTACTATGCGTTTTTAATCTATTTCTACTACTATAAAATTAATTTAATCTATATAATATATAAATATATATATACGAAGAGTGACGCGCTAAGATTTAAGTAGAAAGGTATATCGAGTATAGAGAATTAATCTATAATAAATGCCTATAAAAAATAAGAAAGACTATATTCTTATAATAAGAAATATCGAAATATCGAAAAGAAATAAAGATAATATGCTAATTAGTGATATAAATCCTATAATATCTTCTACCGTAGTAAAAATTTTCGAATAATAAAATAGCTATAGATATCGAACGATTTCAATTTATCTAAATATATATTATTTGATATTTCTTCTATAGAGATCGTAGTAAAAATAATAGATAAATTTATAGTAATATTCTTCGCTTACTAAGTAATAATTTAATATAGAATCGTAAAGAGTATATAATATAGAATCTTAAAGAGCTAAGTCGTATTCTTAACTATAATAATCTTATTATCGCTTAATTTCTTCGTAGTATTCTTCGTAGTATTCTTCGTAATATTCTCCGCATTTATCTATTATAATTTCTTCTCTTATAATATTTCTTTTATAGAGATTTAATTAACTATAATCGTTATAGTAGATTCTTCTCTTATAACGTTATTATAGTAATATTAATATATATAATAGAATAAGATAGGGCTGAGCTTGAAAATCTTAAATTTGTATGTGTAGCCAATTATCAATTTAGGGTTACTACGCTCTTTGATTAGACCGGCTAAGTCACCGCGGGTAAATAAATTAGCGTCCGCAACCATCAAAAAAATAGGTGTACGTTATTCACAATAGGAATAACTTTTTTGTTTTCTATTGAAATTTTGAGATTTTTTTTTTAAATTATGGAGCGTTGTTTGCGCTTTCCATATTTTTAAGAATTTTGAAATTTGGTCTTATGATTATTAAAGCGCAAGGAATTCAAATATCGCTCACCAAAGATCGCTCACCAAAGACCGCTTACCAAATTTACTCGACAGCCCTGATCAAAAAAAACGGTTATGAATTTAATTTATAGGCCTTTACTCGTATTATATTAATATAATAAGAATAATAGATTAAGTTATAGTAGTATTCTTCGCTTACTAAGTAATAATTTAATATAAAATCGTAGAGAGTATATAATATGAGATCTTAGAGAGTTAAGTCGTATTCTTAATAATAATAATCTTATTACCGCTTAGTTTCTTCGTAATATTCTTTATAGTATTCTCCGTAGTATTCTTCGTATTTATCTATTATAGTTTCTTCTCTTACTTCTTAATATAGTAGAGATAATAGATTAAATTATAGTAATATTCTTCGCTTACTAAGTAATAATTTAATATAAAATCGTAGAGAGTATATAACGTAGAATCTTAGAGAGCTAAGTCGTATTCTTAATATTAAGAGTCTTATTACCGCTTAATTTCTTCGTAGTATTCTTCGTATTCGTCTATTATAGATCCTTTTCTTATTTAACTAAGTACGAGAGTATCGAAAATTAATATATTTATATTAATAAATATTAGTAGAATAAATAAAATTAGTAGAATAATAAAAGAAGAATAATTATATAAATAGATGAAAGAATTATTATCTAATCTCGAATACGTCTAATATAATTATTATATTTAAATATTAATTTAATTTATTAATAGTAGATTAAACTTTATAATTTTTATATCGTTAGAAAGCGTATACTAAGCTCTATAATTTACGAAATTATAAAGTAATAGTATTCTTAGAGAGCTAGTTATTTCAGAGAGAAAGACTTCTATATATAGATTTTTATAGATTTTTAATAGTTACGAACGCTAATTTATTTACTCGCGGTATTTAATTAAAAAGCGTAGATCTAACGAATTTATAATTAACTATATATATAAATTTAAGATTTTCTAATTTAGTTCTATTATATTCTTTTATATATACTAATATTAATATATATAATAGAAGGAATATAATATACGTATAGCCTCTTTTTATATATATATACTCTCTTTTAATATATATATACTCTCTCGAATTCGATTAGCTTCCGCGCGGTCGCTAGTCGTATAAGGTATAAACCTCGTATATAGCCGAAGTAGAGTCGAAAGAGATAAGGCTATACGAGGCGGATAGCGAGGTAATCGATAGCGAGATAGTCGATAGCGAGGTAAACGTGGTATACCAGCCTACATGCAGGGTAACGAGATTATATTTAATACTTTTCAGCTACAGAAAGGCCAGTTGGCCAATAGATAGTGGATATTCGAGTACGATAGACGTATTTCTAGTAGCAACGTAAGGGTAGCCAGCTAATCAGCTATCGCCATAGAAGGACAATCCAAAGACCTTATCATTCGAGAGATCTGGGAATGCTTGCCTTGCTACCACTAAGAGTCTCGGCAATATTCCTCAGAAAGCTATATGCGAGGTTTATACCTTATGCGGCTAGCGGCCGCGCGGAAGCTAATCGAATTTAGAGGGGTATATATATATTAAAAGAGAATATATATATATTAAAAGAAGATATATATATATAAAAAGAAGGTATACGTATATTACTTCTCTAATAGAATAAGATAGAGCTAAATTAGAAAATCTTAAATTTATATATATAGTTAATTATTAATTTATTAGATCTACGCTTTTTAATTAAATACCGCGGGTAAATAAATTAGCGTTCGCAATTATTAAAAAAATAGATATATATTATTAATATATAGAAAAACCTTTTTATTTTCTATTAACTTTTTAAGATTTTAAATTTTCAATTTTGGAGCGTAGTCTACGCTTTCCGAATTTTTAATAATTCTAAAATTTAGTCTTATAATAATCAAAGTGTAAGGAATTTAAATATCGCTTACTAGAGTTCGCTCAACATCCGGATAGCCCTAATCAAAAAAAAATAGATATATATTATTTAATTTTAGAATAACTTTTTTATTTTCTATTAAAATTTTAAAATCTTTTTTACTAGTCGAAAAGATATAGTATAGTATAGAATATTAATTTATTATATTATACTCTAATATAATATAAATTATTAAGATTTATATTATTTCATATCTAATATAATATAAGATCTTAACGATATATCTTACGATATAATATATCTATAATATCATATTATGAAATAATATATATATGAGATATTCTTATTAAGATTTCTATATTTAGAAGTATAAGTAGCTATTCTAATTATTATTCTAGTTAACTATAACTATTACTATTATCTATTAAAACTATTACTACTATATCTATTACTATTATATCTATTACTATTATATCTACTACTATTATATCTATTACTATTATATCTATTACTATTATATCTATTATCGAAATATAACTCTCGCGTATTTTAGCTACTATATTTTCTAGCTATCTAATTTTATATTATATTTAAAATTTAGTCTTAGAGAGATTCTAGAGAATTAATTCGTTCGTTCTATATATTATATATCTAATATTCTAATAGCTATTACTATTATAGCTATTACTATTATAGCTACTATTATTTATTATTAAAATAGTCTATTATTATATAGTAGTTATAATAGAGATAGTTATAATAGTAATAGCTATAATAGAGACGACTATAATAGAGATAACTATAATAGAAGTAGTTATAATAGAGATAACTATAGTAGAGATAGCTATAATAGAGATAGTTATAATAGAGATAGTTATAATAATAATAACTATAATAGTAATAGTTATAGTAGATAATAGTAATAGCTATAATTAATTAGAATAATAATTAAAATAGCTACTTATACTAAAACTTTAATAAAGATATCTTATATATATATTATTTCATAATATAATAATACAGATATATTATATCGTGGAATATCCCGCTAAGATCTCGAATTTATATTAGAAAAATAATATGATATTCGATTCTATTTATATTATATTCGAGTACGATATAATATTACTTAATATGAAATATTCTATAAAATATCTTATATCTTTTCGATTAGTAATTTTTTCTTTAAACTATAGAGTATAATATAAGCTTTTAGATAAAAAAAGAATTATTAAATTTAGTCTTATAGATATTTAAAGGCAACGAATTCAGATATCGCTTACTAAAGATCGCTTATCAAAATTTACTCGACAGCCTCGATTAAAAAAAATGGCTATGAATTTAATTTATAGATCTTTACTCGTATAATAGAATAAGATATAGCTAAGCTTAAAAATCTTAAATTTATATATATAGTTAATTATAGATTTAAAGTTATTACGCTTTTTAATTAGATCGACTAAATTATTATAAGTAAATAAATTAGCGTTCGTAACTATTAACTATTAAAAAAATAGATATACGTTATTTATAAAAAGAATAACTTTTTTATTTTCTACTAAAATTTTAAGTTTTTTTTTTTAAATTATAAGGCGTAGATTACGGTTTTAAATATTTAAAAAAAACTAAAATTTAATCTTATAAGTATTAAAAAGCAAGGTACTCAAGGATCGCTCATTAAAGATCGCTTCTTAAAAATCCCTTTCGAGAGATTACTTATCAAATTTACTCGATAGACCTAATTAAAAAAAAATTATAAATTTAATTTATACATCTTAACTCGTTCTTTATAATATAATATTCTAAAGTATAATTTTATTAATATTTCTATAACTATTTAGAAAGAAGGGTTAATTATTAAAATAAGAGATTATATTTTAAATAAAATTAATTATAATAATTCAATTATTATTAAGATTTATTTATATTTACCTTTAGATACTAATATAATAACTATATTCTTCGCGTAGAAATTAATTTTAATTATTAATATAACTTTATTTATAATTTTATTTAATCGTTTATAGATTAAAGCTAATAATAAGATTAATATTTTTTATAAAAATAATATTATTCTTTTTTAAAGTAGACTTAAATTTAATAAAAATAGGAGACTTCGATAATAATCTATTTATATTATATATTATTTAATAAAAATAAAAATTATATTAAGTTTAAGAAATAAAAATATAATAATTAAATAATTTAAATAAAGAATAATATATATTAGTTAAGAAATATATATAAAGTATAAAAGAAGAATTAAATTATTTATAGATAAAAAAAATATATATATATTTAACGCGAAAGGTTTTAATATATATAAAAAGAGATACTATATTAAAAAAAGTCGCGATATTTTAAAATTATTATTAACGCGATAATCTTCTTATTCTATTCGATAATCGTCTAGACTAAGAAAATAAATTAGCGTAATTTTTCTCCGCGTCTTAACTACGCGACTTTTTTTATTCTTTATAATAACTCTATTATATTAAGTTTAATATAACTAAAATTACTACTCTATCTATTTCTAATAAGAGAAAATTAGATTAAGTTATAAAATGTTAAAAAAGAGATATCTAGATTAATATAAGAAAGGAGAGACTTAAATAGCGTAATATTCTTCTTTAAAGTATATCTTTACTATTAGAGTATTAGCTAATAAAATTAAATATTATATAATTATTTATTTTCTATTATTTATAATTATTAAAGAATTAATAAAATTACTTTAATAACTTTATTAATTATTAGAAATATAACTCGAAATTACTATATTCTTCTTCGAAAATTTATTTATTACTTAGATTCTATCGAAGAGAACTTTAAAACTATTAAAATAAATAGATATAAATAGTTTATATAATATAAAAAGCTTTAATTATTTATAAATAAGATATAAAGTAATTAAAAGAAGCTTTATATTTTAAGTTCTTATATTATAATTAATAAATATATAATTAAGAAGATAGAATATATATATTATTTTATAATAACTTTAGATAAGCTAATTAAGAAGAAATATAAGCTATTTATAATTAATAATAAAGATTATCTCTATAATTATATCTAATATTCTTTTATATAAAGTCTTAAGAGTAAATAAAAAATAAAAAATCTTAAAGATATATTAGTTATAATATTTAAATTAGCTACTAATATACTACTCTATAACTCTATTCTTTTTATAAATAATTATTTTATCGAATCTAAGCTAGCTATAACTTTAAAAAATAGAGAAATTATAATATATAGAATTATAAAGCTAAATTAATTAGATCTTCTAAAATCACTTATAAAGATAAAAAAAGTCTTTATAAGAAATATTTTATATAGAGTTCTCGCTATAATAGTTTAGAATAATATATTAATAATAATCTAGTAAGATAATAATCTTATTCTAGCTTTTATTACTATATATAATATAAGAAAAATTAATAACTCTATTTTTAAAAGAGAAAACGTCTTAATAAGACTACTATAAATAATCGTATAGTTTTATCTACTTTTAAAGAGAATAATTAAAATATATAAGAGAAGAAGTTTTAAGTTTTTAAGTTTTTCTATTATTATAATAAATATATAAGAGAAATTAATCGATTTAATATTTTAATAACTATATATTCTTCTTAATAAGCTTATAATTAAAATTAAATATCTCTACTTTATTAATACTTAAATAAATATCTTTTAAATATCTTTAAACTCTATAAATTAATAGAAACGTTTTATTAAGAGTATTAGAAGTTTCTCGAGCTAATAGTAATAAAATTAATTAAAAAATATAGAGAAGATATTCGATCTTAATCGCTTCTCATCTCGATTATTACTAATTTTAATTACTAGTCGAAAAGATATAATATATTCTATAAAATATTTCATATTAAGTAATATTATATCGTACCCGAGTATAATATAAGTAGAGTCGAATACCATTTCATTTTTCTAGTATGGGTTTGAGATCTTAACGGGATATTTCACGGTATAATATATCTGTGATATTATATTATAAAATAGTATATATATAAGATATCTCGATTAAGATTTCTATATTTATAGAATAATTCGATTAAGATATATAGAATATATTTATTCTTCTTTATTAAGAGAGAGAGAATATAAAGAGTAATTTAATATAGCTATTTATCTTCTTATTAATAGTAATAATTAGAATAATAATTAGAACTATAAGCGTCTCTATTCTTCTTCTTAAAATTATAATATAAAAGAATATTCTAAATTTTAAATCTTTAAATATTATAAGAATAAAATTCTATAATTATCTTTATTTATATATTTATCTTAACGCGTTAAATAAACTTAATAAACTTTATATTTATTCTTCTCTCGAATTCTCCGCTACTCTTCTATTCTATTCTATTATAATTCTTTTAAATATCTTAAATTTATCTTTATTTAATTAAACTTATTAACTATTTATAAATAAATTCGCTTTTTAAATTATTTTAAATCTCTTTATTAAAACTAAATCTATTATTACTAATTCTCTCTAATTATAAACTTATTAATTATTTCTTTATATATTATAAAGTATTAATAATATATCTTAATAAATTTATAAATATTAGATTTATCGAAGTACTTTTTATAAGCTTATTATTTTCGCTAATATAATTATTATAAACGTTAACTAAATTTTTATATAAAGTATTATTAGCTCTTTTAATCTAATTTAATATATTAAGATTTTCTTTAAAATTAAGTTTAATCTATTTAAGCTTATTTTCTTAATATTTTATATAAAGAATTATTATTAAAATACGAAATATCGCTAATAAATAATACTTTTAAATATTATAATATCTTTTAATTATTAAAAAGCACCGCTTATACGTAATAGCCCTCGCGAGAGAATAAAGAATATTATAAGCTATTCGAGTAATTATAATATATTTAAACTTTAATTTCTTTTATTATTTTAAAATTAAAAGATTCGCTAGATTATTAAAAGAAGCTTTATAAAGATTAGAGATAAGATTATAATTAGAATAATAATTAGAAGACTTATTATTTTATTTATATTACTAAAGCTAATTATATCTATCTTTATTATCTAAATTCTTAATCTTAAATTCTATTATTTAATTAAGCGTATTTTTATTTAATTAATTTATTCGCTTAGCTTTTTATAATTAACTACTTATATTAATATTTTAATAATTTTAAAATATTCTTCTAAGCGTTTTTTAATAAATCTTTATCTATAGTTTTTTTTTAGTATTAATCTTCTAATTTAATTTTTTTAACTTTATATTATTATAATTTAATTATAAAAGCGTAGCTTATTTATATAAATAGTTTAAATTTTATTTAAATTTTATTATAATAAATAGTTAATTTCTTACGAACTATTTAAAAAAATTATAAATTCTTTTTTTTAAGAAATTTTCTTTCTTTTTAATTTTTTAAGCTTTTTATCTATATAATTAAATAGATAATTATAAATATTAAAGACGTAATAAATTATAATCTTCTTTTCTCTATTTATTAATTTTATAAATTTATAAAAAGATTTAATAAGTTAAATTAAATATTAAATCTATTAGAAATTAATCGAAAATTATTTAAGCGCTTAAATTATAATCTCTATTTATAATTATTTTTTATTATTTAATATTAAGTAGATAGTTAATCTATTCTCTAAAAATATATAATATTAATATAAAGAAGTAGAGCGCGGATTAATATCTAATAAATTAAATTTTAGTAAGTTTTAATATTCTAAAAGAGCTTAAAAAAGCATCTTTAATAATATTACTCTTTTTTAAAAGATTAATATTCGTCTAATACTAAAATATTTTTATCTTAAAATTATTTAATTTATAATATAAAAAAGATTTCTTTACGCTAGTCGCTAGCATTAACATATATAATAGTTTTTTAAACTTTAATATAATTAATAATATAATAATTAGAATAATAATAAGAAATATTATATTTTTACTATAGTTATTAATAGATTAATTATACTTATTTAAACTTAATTCTTATCTTCTTTTTTATTCTAGCTTCTCTAAAATTTCTTATTTATTAAAATAACTTTAATATTATCTAGAAGTTCTTTTAAAATTAATTAAATAATATATATTATATAGAAAATATATTATAAATAATTTAAAAATTTAAATTCTTTAATATTAAGCGAGTTCTCTACTACGAAAATAAAAAGATAAATAATTAAATCTTCGAAGAGTATACTATTATTACTAGCGTTATTAATTATAAATTTAAATATATAAGATTAAATCTTATATTTTATAAGAATTAAATTAATAATACTTATAAGTTTCTAGTTAATATATTTATCTTCGATATATTTAAAATTTATAAGAATCTTATACTATTATTAGTTAATATTAATAAAAAGATTAAAATTATTATAAATAATTAGCGATTATAAGATAATTAATAATTTAGAATTAGAGAGACTTTAATATTATTAATTAATAAATTCTTTAATAATTTTATCTTTAATTTTATAACTTTTCTTATTAGCTAATTCTTTATAATAAATATTAACTTTAATTATATATTAGAGTTAAAATAACGTAAAAGATATAATCTCTTAAAATTATTAATAATTATAAATAAAATATTAGTATTTATAATTTAGCGATAAAATTATTTCGAGAAATCTTCGTATATAAGCTTTCGATTTTCTAATATTATAAAAAAATCTTAATATTATTTTTTCTAGAATAAATAGTAAGCTAGATATTTTATTTATTATTTTATTTATTAATAGTTTATATCGTCTAATTTAGAAATATATCTAATTTTTATAATTATCGATTAAGTTCGTTTATTATAAACTATTTAAATTAGATTTCTTAATATATCTTTTAGACTTAATATATACTATTATATCGCTTATTTCGTAATCTATAAATAGATAAATTAGAATCTTATCGCAGTAACGATAAATAATATATAATTTCTCGAAATCGACGAGCGTATATTCGTTAAATTATATTTATTTCTAGAATTTTCTAATTTTTAAGCTTTAATAAATAGATTAACGATCGCTATTAGATTTAAACTAATTCTATATAATCTATACTATCTTTATTTATTACTATATTTATTATTTTTTATTATTAATATTAAAAAGAAAGTAAGATTTATTACTATCTTTATATCGAAATATATTTATTAATATCTTATATTAAGTATTATTAATTAAGAAAGTTAAGTTTATATTAAATAGAGGTCTAGTTAATATCTTAAGATTAAGATATTTAAAGAGAAATTAAAAGAGATATATAAATAAATAAAATATTAGAAATAAAATAGGATTAATATTTAATATATAAATTCTATCTTCTTACTATAATAGAAACTTATATCGCTTTAATAATATATTATTATATTATTTCTAATATTTTAAATTAGAGATTAACTCTTTCTAATTAGCGTTATAATTAGTAATTATATATTTAAAAGTATATAATAACGCTAATATAGAATTAATATTTAATTTAATTAATTTAAAACTCTAATTAGTTTAATTATTAACGCTTCTCTACTTAATATAATATATACTTTATTTACTTTAATATTAATATTTATTTATTACTATATTATTTTAATTATTAAAATTAAAGATTATATTTATTTAATTAATATTTTAATCGCTAATTATATTAATAAAGATATATATTAATATCTTAAAACTATTAAATAAATTTTATTAGATATTAATATAGAATTAAAATTTAACTTAGATACTTTAATAATTTAATTAATTAAATTAATTATTATCTAAATCTTTTATATATAGAAATTAAATCTTTCGCTACGCTAAGATTATTTTTAAATTTCGAGATCTTTTTTATTAATATAGCTCTCTCTTATTTAAGTAATATTATAATATTTTTTACTCGAGCGTTAAAATATTAAAGTATTATATTCTTCGCTTTTAATTAAACGGCCTTATCTTTAAATCGATATCTTTAATCTTATAAAAATAATAATTAATTCGTTATAGATAAACACGAAAAAGAAATAATATTTTCTTCTATCTTTAGAGTAGAAGAAGAGAAGAAAGTAAGTAGATTAATTATAAGCTATACGCGATTTAGCGTTTAAGAATAATAAATTAATAAAGTTATAATATTAGAATAAAGAGCTCTTCTTATAACTAATAAATGTGAGATTAAATAGAAATTAATTAAATTAATAAGATTATCTTTAATAGATATACCGCGTATATAAAGAATATCGAAATATATGAAATATATATGAAATATAAGAGAGGGCGTATATATGTAGCTATAGATATCTAAAGTATATTTAAAATATAGAAAAAAACGTTTATATATAGCTCTACGATATATATTAATAAAAAAAAGGTTAATCTCTTTTTTTAATTAGCTTTCTAATTAATATTTAAACTTAATCTATCTTTAAATAATATTTTATTTTAATAAGATTTTAATTATATAATATTAATTAGCTCGATAACGAATATTTAATATTATTCTTTTCTAATCCACCCTCTTCTTTCTTAAAAATTCTTTTTATTATTATAATATTTATATTATAATATATTTATTTATTATAATATTATCTATATTTAAAGAAAATAAAATTATTTTCTCTATACTCTATAATTAAATTAAATTAATAATATTATTTTTATAAAGTAAGTATACGTCTAATAGCGCTATATCTCTTAATACGATAATTAATTATAATATTAAATATAATTTATTAATATATAATATTATTATTTATTAAAATTATTAACTCGATAATCGCGAAAGTTTAGAAAATTCTTAATAATTTATTAATTATTAATTTAGACTTATCTAAATTATTAAAGCGAAGTAAAGATAAGACTTCGCGAAGATAAAAATTAGAAGATTATATATAAAGTTTAAGAAGTATAATTATAAATAAGAAAAGTACGTAATTATATTAATTACGTATATCTAAATTAGATAATAAATTAATTATATATATTAATTATATTATTATTAATTAAACTTTAAAACTTATATATTAAAGAAAATTTATAAATAATAAAGATTAATAAACTTAATTATTTCTTGAATCGTATTCGCTTAAATAATAAAGAAGATCTTAATTTATATAGCTTTAAATTTAATTAATTCGCTTTAAATTTAATTCTCTATACTATATATACTTTAAGAAATTATAAAGATAAAATTAGCGAGTAATTTTAATAATATAATTTATTTTTTAATAATTATAAATAAAGAAAATTACTAATTAATATCTAGCGGCTTAATTATATATATTTTATATAAAAAGAATTACTTTATAATTAAAAGATATATAGTTTTTTAAATAATTATAATAAGATATAAGCTTATAAATAATAATATAGTATTATTAAAGTCTAGACGTAGTTTTTATAAAAAGAAAATATATAATAAATAAAAGAAAAACTATTCTAAGTTAAGGATAAGATATTTTAATTATTATTTTATTTATTACGCTTAATTAATAATATTTAGCTATTATACTTAATTTAATAACTTTATATATTTTATATTTATAGAATAAAACTTTTTAAATCGATTTAAATATAGATATATATTTATAAAAATACTACTACTTTAGTAAAAGAGATTTTTTATCCTAGAATCTATACTAAATTAAAGATCGTATTCTTATATTCGATAGCTTTAGTTCTTATAGTTACTATTAGTATCGCGACTAAATTCCTATAGCAATAGCACGTCTTTCTTATTAGCGGGTATCCCTATATTCGATAGCTTTAGTTCCGATAGTTATTACTAATATCGCGACTCTTATATCTTTTAAAATGGTATCTCGAAAATTATCTAAATTTCATATTAAATATTATATCTTTCCGGCTATTAATCTAGTATAAAAAGTTTTAATATATAAAATTAAAAATAATATATTAAAAAAAGTTATAATTTTTTAATATTATTATTAACGCGATAAATTATTTATATTATACTTAAAAAGTTTTATTTAATAAAAAAAAATCTATATATCTTAATTTATAACTATTTTATAAATTTAGAAAATTATCGAGCTTATATAATAATAGAATTATTATTAAAAAATCTTATAAACGATAATCTCTCTATTAAATAACTACTTTATTTAATATTTAATATTATATAATATTATTATAAAGTAAATCTCTTACTATATAAATATTATAATATAAAAAAAATTTATTATTTATTATATATAAGTTTTTAAAGAATATAGAGTTTAATATATTTAAAAGAAGATATCGTAAATAGAAAAGCTTTTTAGCGTTTAGATTAATATAATATATTCTTTTAATAATATCTCTACGCCTCTAACGTAAATTCTATTTAAATATATCTCACATTTTTTTCTAGATATATTACTTTAATAAATCGATATAGAAGAAATCTTTTATTTATTTATACTATTAATATTATTTACTTAATTAACAAGAAGAGAATTAGATTAATATAATATTTATATATTATATTAATCATTTAAATTAGATTATTATTATTATTAAATATTATATTATATTAATTTAAAAGATAAATAAATAATTCTTTAATAGAAGAATTATAATTATATAATTTAAAGCTAAGAATTCTTTAATAGACTTTTATAAAGCTTACTTATTATATATCTTAATTTATATCGCTTTTATATTCTATTTAAAAATTAATATAATTACTATTCTTATAAATATATTTAAAAATATATTTATAAATTTTAATATTAATATAAATCTTTATATTAATATAAATATTATAGTTAGTTAATAAATAGAGATTATAAAATATTATCTAGTAATTCTATTTAGATTTATTATCTAATATTTTAATAAATTTATATTAATAATATATAGAGTATTTAAAGTTTAATTTAAAGATAATATAATTATTAAAGTTCTTTAAAAACTATTTATCATTATTTTTTTTTAATTTTAATAAAATAAAATAAAAATTATTTTATTAATATTTTATTAGTTATAATTTCTATAAAGTATATATCTAATAATTATTATATAGAGATTAAAAAATAGATTTAAATTAGAGATCTTAGTATTAATAGTAATATTTATCTTAGCGATATTAAAGAATTAATTTTTAGAATATAATATAATAAGAATATAAGTATACGATAAATTTTATTTTGAAAATTCTATAATATAAATATAAATCGAAATTTAATTTATTATCTATAAAGTTAGTTAGAATTAAAATTAATTAAAATTTTAATTAACTATATTTCGCTTTTATAAGAGTAAAGATTTTTTTTAAATAATATTATAAGACTAATTAATAAAAATTATAGTATATAAAGAATTAAATAATATTAGAAATATCTTTATAGATTATTATTTATATTAATTATTTAATTATAGATTATCTAAAAAACTATTCTATTAGATAAAAAGAATAAAGACTATTATACTATAATAGAAAATAAGAAAAATCGAAGTATATCTAATATTTAACTTTAATCTAAACTTTTTAATAATTAGATTAAATTAATTAATAATATATTCGCTAAATAAAAGATTTTTAATAATTTTAATTTATTTTAAATTATAGATAAAAGTTATAAAGAGATTTAATTAATTAAATTTAATAAAGTAATATAATAATATTCTAATAAAGTTATTTTATAAATTATAAATCTTCTTTATAGAAAAAGAGAGAATAATATATTAGTTACTAGTTTAATAATTTATAATAATTTTATCGATATAAATATTAATAATTACTTAATAAATATTAATTTAAATAATCTTCTAATTTATCTTTAATTAAAAAAGTTTATTACTTTTAATAATTATATAGATAGATATTACGCTACGTAAAGAAGTAAGATTTAAAACGAGATTTAACCGCTAAAGAAAACCCTATCTCGTCTCGTTTCGAGGTCTCTCGCCTCGTTACGTAGCGTTAATAGATATCGTAAATAAAATATTATAATAATTTATTATAATAAAGAAAACGATTAAATTTATTAAAATATTTCTATATTATATATCTATAAAAAGTTAATAATTAATAAAATAAAAGAAATAAATAATATAGATTTATAATATAAAATAAGTGTTATTTATATAGAGCTATCTTAATTAATAATTCTATTAACTTATAAAGCGATTTTATTATTATTACGTCGATAAATAAAAAAACTCTTATATAATATAATATCTATATTAAATATATTATTATATTATAATTATTTATTAAATAGAAATATAAAAGAATAATATAAAGATATATAAATTAAATATTAATATAAAATACTAAATCTCTTATTACTTTAAGTCTCTATTAAGATATTCTTAATCTTAAATATATCTAATAAATTATTTATATTACTCTTTTAAGCGATAATAATCTTATCTAAAGTAGAATAATTATAAATATATAGATTATAATATCGTGGATTCTTATAAAATAGCTTATAGTCTTATATACTTGAGTTAATCTTTAGCTTTTTAAATATTAATTTAAGAGTAATAATATATAAATTAATACTTTTAAGAATTATAGCTATTTTATAATAAAGCGTTTAATTAATATAATTATAATAGCTATATTTAATAAAGTTAATATAAAAAACGTAATTAAGAAAAAGTTATATCGTATTATAAATTAATTTTAAGTATTATTTATAATATAAATTTAATTAAAAATCGATTTTTTACTCTCTAAAGACGTTAAGATAAATATATAAATAATAATTACTCTCTAGATTTTATATATATATAAAACGATTAAATAATTAATAGTAATTTACTATAAGACTATAGAGATTATATTATTTTATCACATAATATAATAACGAAATTCTTTATAATTATTAATAAGATTTAAGATTCTTAATATTAAGAAGTAAAGGATTTAATTAATAGTATACTCGCTAAAGTTAATCGAATTATTTATACTTATTTTAACGCCCTTATAATCTTATTTTATATTATCTATTTTAGATATATCGACTTTAATCTTTTCGCTATCGCAGTATTATCTAATTATTTTATCTTTTTATAATATCGTATTATAACTATTATAAATCTAGTTTATAAAATCTAAATTATATTATACGAGTAAAGGCCTATAAATTAATTTTTTTTTTTAATTAGGGCTATCGAGTAAATAGGTGAGCGATCTTTAATAAGCGAACTTTGATAAGCGATATTTAGATTTCTTACGCTTTAATAATTATAAGACTAAATTTAGAAATTCTTTTTTAATTCGAAAATCTATATTTCGTTTTATAATTTAAAAGAAAAATCTTTAAAATTAAATAGGAAATAAAAAGGTTATTCTATATATTAATAATATATACTTATTATTTTTTATTTAGAGTCGTTAAGGCTACTCGACTATCGATAAAACTTTAATAGACGATATTTAAATTCCTTACGCTTTAATAATTATGAATTTAAATTTAAAAATTCTTTTTTTATCTAAAAGCCCATATTTCGTTCTATAATTAAGAAAAGATCTTTAAAATTAAATAAAAATAAAAAAGTTATTCTATATATTAATAATATATATTTATTTTTTTAATAAAGAAGATATAAAAGAAGGAGATTTTAATAGTTATAAACGCTAATTTATTTACTTATAATAAGTTAGTCGATATATTTAAAAAATATAGAGAATTCGAATTTATAATTAACTATATATATAAATTTAAGATTTTTAAGCTTAGCTCTATCTTATTCTTTTATATATATTAATAAACTTTATAATATATAAATAACGCGCGATATAGCTAGCTATTAGAATCGATATAGATATAATATTAATATAGATATTTTAAATAAGATAATTAAGATATTAAACTATATAGATAAAAGAAAGATATTAAATAGTAGATAAATATCTCTACGAAGATACGCTAAGCTCGAATAGGTTAGAGGGCTAAGTAATATATTAGAAATATAGAATACGCTCGTAATACTATCTCCCTCTTTATAAAATTATATCTTATAATTAATAAGTAAAAAGATAGAAAAATAAGTATATATATACGCTTAACGTTTAAAAAAAATAGTAAAAATAGCAAAGAAATAATCGTATCCGAGAACTCTAGCTTCGTATTTTTCTTTATAAGAGATATTAAAGATAATAGTAGTTTATTATATTTACGCTATAGCGATATCGCTAGTTAAGATATAGGCGTATATAAGAAGCTTAGCTAGAAAGAAATCGATATAATATAGCGAAAATAATATTTATTAACGTAGGGGTAAATAGTAATAATTTCTAAATCTATATCTAAATAAATAAAATATCGATGAAATAATACGATATAATTAGTCGAGGGCTCTCGAATCGAATCGAGCCGTAAACGCTAAAAACTCTAATTTAATATTAAGTAAGTTTCTCTATAGAATATTATATAATTAATATTAATAAAGGCTATCGATAACGACGGTAAGGTCTATAGATAACGTATTATAGCTTCGGAAGATAATTAGATATTTATTAATAAGAGAACTCTACGCGGGAGATTCTATATAATATAATTCGTAATCGATATATGCCTAAGAAATTAATTCTCGACTTCTAAAAAAATAAGGCTATTGCGAAGACATCGAACGATTTCAATTTAATTAAAAATAAGATATTCGAGATAGTTCTAATATTCTATAAGTTAACTCTTATATATAAGATATTTTAAAATAGTATTTATAAAAGTCGTTTATTAGATCTTAGCAATTTTCGAATTTATCGCCGTTCGTATTATATTAAACGAGATTATTATTAAGACCTTTTCATTTAACTTTATACTTAAGATAACTATAAATTAGTTTAAAATCAAGTATTTCTTTAATAATCTATTCGATTCAATTATTAATAGTAACGTATTTCGATAAAGAATTTATCTATTCTAATAAAGAGGTTATTTATTATAAGACTTAAGAGATTAAGATAGAAGACGTCGTAGATTTTTATAATTAATAGAAGTTCTAGACGATATAAGATTTCTATAAAGTCTATAATCTTAAATAAATTAAATCTCTTATAATTTAATTTACGAGAGAGGCGATTAAAGATAATATTCTTATTATTTAAAAAGATCTTATCGTCTATCTAAAAGATAGTCTTTTATTAATATTTATAATTATAACCTTCTAAACGCGATCTATATTACTTCTAATATACTTAAAAATCTATTTTATATAATTTATAATATTCTCTATCTAAGTAGTATTAAGATATTTATAAATAATCTTATAATTAGTAATATTTAGACTAAAACTTATTTATAAATAAAATCTCTTATTTATAAGAAAAGGTAGAATACTAGTAGTCGCTAAGATAATATTATTATTAATAAATTTAGTAATAAATAGTTATCTTATCTAATCGTTCTATATATAATTATAATATATTTAAAGATAACGCTCTATATTCTAATTTATCTACTCTATCTATCTATCGATTTTAAAGTAAAAGACTATTAATAGCTTAGCTATAATATTTAATTATTTATAAAAAGCTTTTTATATAATAGCTATAAATTAAGAGTCTTAATTTAATATTATTACGATTAATAAATCGTATAAATAAAATACTTTTTTAAGTAGTAGATTAATCGTCTTCTTAGTAATAATATCTTTATTAATATCGAAATAGATTATATAATAATATTTCTTAATAAGTTAATTAATTAATATTTAAATAACGTTATAGTTATTAGATATAAATAAATTTATAACGAAGTCGATTAATATATTTTATTATCGTTTTTATAGAATTAGTAGAGACTATAGTAAACTATACTTTCGATTATAGAATATCTTAGTCATTTAATAGATATAATAATTTTAAATCTAGATAGTTATTATTATTCTTATTTCTCGCTAATAGTATTTTCTTTTAAGTAGTTTATAAATATATACTATTTTAAAATAGTCGTAGAATATTTAATTATATATCTCTTAGATAATATCGATATATATATTATCGAATACCTATAAATAGTCTTTATAGAAAAGTATCTTATTTTATATAAAGCACTTATTAAAAGTAATCTCTTAAAACTTATTCTTACCTTCGACGATAGTATTATAGATTTTAATATAATAATTATTCTTCTTATTAGTTTCTACTATCTTATAGTAGATAAAATTATTAACTATATATATATCTATATATTCGCTATCTAATTCTAATCGATTAAAAATAAATATTATTTAATATTATTAAAGTAATCGTTTATTCTCGAGATTAATTAATTTATATTTAGTTATTTATATAAGAATATCCGCCTTAATATTCTAAGATCTAGATTAATAAATAATCTTTATATTAAATTCTAATAATATATCTAAATATCGAGCCTAATATTAATTAAGATCTCTTTTCTTAATAAAATATATTAATTCTTTATAATCGATAAAGATTCTAATAGAGATATCTATATATTCTAGTTTAGAGCGTTAGTATTCTAAATAATAAATAATTACTAATAGTTTCTTATTATAAATCTAATAATTATACTCGATTAAGATTAGATTTTTATTATAGAAAGCTATTAAGTAAAATATTTTCTTATTATTATATTAGAAAAAAATATCTTCGTTAATATAGTTAAAAGAGTTAATCTCTAGAATAATCTTCTTTATCTTATTAAAATAATATAAAATTAAAGCTTTAATAATAGCGACTTTTAGAAAATAAAAAGTCTTTTAATAAGTTAATATACTGGGAACTAATTAAATATAATTTTCTTTATCGTAAATTTGACTATAGATTTAACTATTTTAAAGAAATCTCTAAGTAAATTATTAATAAAAATTACAAAATCCGATAAAGGCCTATATCTCTTTAAGATTAATAGATATAGTTTACTTAATAATAGTCTAGATTTTAATAAAGTCTATTTATAACTCGTCTATAGATATTAATAAGTCTAGAAACTTAATTTTCTAAATATAAAATTCGCACTTAAGGATATTTATCTAAAGATTAATATTTTTTAATTTCTAAAGAATTTATCTAACGTGTTAAATATATTTCTTTTTTATCTTATTATAAATAAATATATTATCGAGATAGATCTAATAGAAATTATTTAGATACTTAAATAGAATATTATTTATATATTATTAATATATAACCGAGCCATTAATTAAATCGAAAGAGAGAACTCGATACTTATATACTTTAAGGAAGGTAATAAAAGTAATAAAATTCTCGCTATCGGGATATATACGTAGTTTATTAAACGCGGCTATAATATTTAATCGAGTAAGATATTTATATTTCTAAATTCTTACTAAAATCTTATCTATTAATAGAATTAGATATTAGTTTCTTTTAATAATAATATTTAGCTTTTAATAGTTTATATAAAAATATAATTCTCTATTCGACTTTTCCGCGAATAGAATAAGTAAAGCGAATAATATATAGCTTAGTATTATAAATCCCTTCTTTAGATATTCATTTAGATACTTCTTTATCTATTTTAATTTATATTCTAATATTAAATAGATTCTACTTTTCAAGAGTTTTATCTCATCGAAACTATTATTAAATTCTAATTTATAATCGTAGAAATAATATAGAGAAAGTATATTTATCTTAATTTTATCGAAAATATCGAGATAGTCGTAATACTTCGTAAATAGTTTATATTTTATTTTTTTAGAACTAATTTTATTAACGCTATTAATCTAAATAAGATAATTAGAATTATAATATCTCTTATATTTCTTTTCTAAGTCGTAAAAATATAATTTATTAATTAATATATAAGTTTCGCGAGATATTCGAGTAAAGAAAGGTGTATATAATATAGACGATATATTATAAATCTTATTTATTATTAATATAAATAGTTTATTACTTTTTTTACGAGCTAGTTAATAATAAGCCGCTATATTAATCTTAGCGATATCGATAAACTTAGCCTTATATAATAAAAAAGTATTTAAATTACTTTTATTATTATAGATAAGTAAAAGAGAGCTTTATCGTTTTAATATAATAGATAAGAGAATAAATAATATAGATAGTCGAAGCTCTAAAATAAATAGAAAAGAGAGTTCGTTTATTATTAATATTTTATTATTATTATAATTATATTAATCGAGTAAAAAGAGTATCTTATCTTATAATATATTAAGAACTATTCTATACTTATTTATTTATAGTTTTTTAATTATTATATTATATTTTAATAGTATAATTAGTATTAGATATATTTCTTCTTAATAGTTTTCTACTATTATCGTAGAGAGTAAATAGTATATAATTAATCGTTTTATAATCTAGCTATTATAATTTCTTAATAATTTAAATTATAATAGTAAAAGTAATTCTAGATATAAAGCTTTATATATCGCTAAGATTAGATTCTCGTTTATAACTATATAAGTATCGATATATCTACTATCTATAAGAAAGTTCTTAAATAAATACTCTCTTTCTTATAAAGATAGCGTAACTTATATACGAAAAGAATAACGTATTAAGACGTTATTAAGAGTATCTACTAAGTATACTTTATAAGTATCTCTTATTATAACTTTAAAAGAGGCTATTCGTTTCTCGAATTTAAAAAAGAACCGTCGCTATCCGTAATATCGACGTTATCGATTTTAAATTCTTTATTTATTTTCATTATATAAAGTCGTACTTTCTTAAAAGTCTTTTTATCGATCTCGATTTAAATAGTTATTATATAATTCTTTTAATAGTAATCTTTCTTATTATAATTATAGTATATTAATTCTCTTAACTTTAAATTAATTATAATATTTAAAGACGTAGTAATTATATTTAAATTAAATTTAATAATAAATATAAAATATATACTAATTACGAGTATTATTCTTAATATTTATATTATAATTAACTTAATAATAGTCTTTATAAATTTAAATTCTTTATACTTAGCACGTTATAAGTTATTTAACTTTTAAAGATATTCTTTTATAATCTTTAAGATAATAAAACCCTCTATAATATTCTATAACTTTCTTAAATTAAATCTTAATTTCTTTAAAAGATAATTCTTTAGTAGAAGGATTTTCTTAATATTAAGAATAGTAACTAATCGAATAAAATTTAAATAAAAGTTAATAAAGAATTAAGTCTTTTACTATAGAGTATATATATTATACTATATATTATTACGTTAATCTAAATTATTATAAATATTAATTAACTTATCTATAATCTTAATAAAAAAAAATATAAATTAATAAATTAATAAAGTTTTAAAGTCTTCTTTATATTATATATTATATAGTTTTATCGCTAAGTCGTAAGACTATATAAGTTATCTTAAAGTCTTTAATAAGATAATAATCGCTATTAGTCTTAAATTTCTATTCTATTCGAAAGAACTAATTATTCTAAATAGAATTAATATTATTAATAAATAAATAAATAGATGTAAGTCTAGAATCATAATTAATCTTTCTTTTAATTATCTAGATATATATTTCTTCTTAATTAAAAATAATTATAAATCTTTTATTAATTATAAATTAAGATTATTAATTTTTCGCTATAGAGAAGTTATATTCTTTTAAAAGTCTTAAGCTAGTTAATTTATCTTCTTAATTATTCTATAAATTTAATATAGATCTTTTATAATTAGATTCTTTTCTATTATAATAATATAATATCGAGTAATAATCTTTCGAAAATTATCTTATTTCTAATAAATCTTATTTAATATAATTATAAATTCGTTAAATTAATACTTAGCTTAATATTATAATTATTAAATATTAATAATATCTTAAAATATTTCTATTAAGTTAAATTTATCGACTATATTATTTAATAGAACTAATATTTTTTAAAACTTAATTTAGTTAAATAAGATCTTAATTTAATTTATTCTTTCGATATTAGACTTTACTATAGAAAAGAAGAAAAGAAGATTCGAAATAAAGTAAAGAGGAGTTTAAATATTTCGAAAGAATAGATATTAAGAATTTTAGATATACTAGAAAATAGTAAAATTTCTTAAAGACGTATCGAAATTATTCGATATTAAGAATAAATTTTTTTACTATAAAGTCTAAAATAAGATTATTTCTTTATAGAGGTTTAATATACTTATTTTTTAATTATTTAAAATATTAAAAAGATTATAAATATTTTAAATAATAATTTTTCGAGTACACTTACGTCGCTTAGAGGGTTTTTTATCTTATTAAAAAGTTATATATAGAAAAGCTTTAAAGAATAATATGTTTAATTAGTTATTACTCGACTATTTTCTATCTAATTAAAACTTTATTTAAATTTTAGATATTATAATATATAAAGTTATAAGTAATACTATTAATATATATTTTAAATATAAAAATATAAGATAATATTAATTATTTCTTTTAATTCGCTAGTTATATAAATAGTTTAATATCTTCTTTATTTCTTAATTATTATAACTATTAAAATCTCACTCCGGTATCGACGCCCCAACTACTATTTATTAAGATCGTTTCGCTATTATATTTAGACTCTTTAAAATCGATTTATCTATTTAATAAGCTTATTTAGAGAAATAATAGCTTAATTTAATTTCTTACTAAAGTCTTTATTAGCGCGTTTCTTTAAATTCGTTTACTAATATAAATAAAATAAGTAGATTAATCTTAATTATAGTATTAAAATCGATATAAATATAATATTAATATAAATATTTTAAATAAGATAACTAAGATATCGAATTATATAGAAAAAAGAAAGATATTAAGTAGTAGATAAATATCTCTACTAAGATACGCTAGGCCCGAATAGATTAGAGGGCTAAGTGATATATTAAGAATATAGAATACGCTCGTAATACTAGCGAGCTTTATTAAAAATTAAATAAAAATTAAATAAAGATTAAAAGATAGATTAAAAGATCGATTAAAAGAATAAAAATTATTGAAAAAGTTATTATTAAAAAGATTTGCTAGTAAGTCTTTTAATAGAGAATTTTTAATAATATCTTTCTCTCGTTTAGTAGCTTTTTCTTAATAATATTTAAAATCTAATACGCGTTAAGAGGTTTTAAAATAGAGTAATAAAGAATAAATAGAGAAGGAAAACGCGTTTTAAAAGATAATATCGCTAAATTAAAAGATATTATTATTAGCTTAAAAGAAGTATATAGAAGAAGACGATAGCTATAAATTTATTTAAACTCTTTTTAAGAATCTTTTAACGCGTTTATAAGTAGTAATAAATAGTTATTAAACTCGCTTATAATCTCGATTATTAATAATAATAAATTATTTATCGAGAGATAGTTTAAGAGCGTTAATAAGAAGTTTAAAAGATAAATAAAAAGAATATATATTTAAAGCGTTTAGTAATATTTCCGCGAGAAATATTAAGAATTAATATATATATATATTAATAAATTAATAGAATAATAAGAGAAGAATAGTTATATAAATAGATGAAAGGATTATTATTCGATCTCGAACGCGTCTAATATAACTACTATATCTATATATCTATTTAACTTATTAAGCGTAAGTTAAACTTTATAATTTTTATATTATTAGAAAGCGTAAATTAAGCTCTATAATTTATAAAATTATAAAGTAATAATATTTATAGAAAGCTAATTATTTTAGAGTATAAAATTTCTATATATAAGTTTTTAATAAGAAAGCTTAAGAGGGTTAGTAGACTAATTTAATCGATTTAATTAAAGAGCGTAATAACTTTAAATTTATAATTAACTATATATATAAATTTAAGATTTTTAAACTTAACTCTATCTTATTCTATTATATATACTAATTTAATAGCTAATAAATTAATATATTTATTAATAAAAATAAACTTTAATCTATAATATCGATTTATAATAATTATTAATTAGATAATCTTTATAAGTTAATTCTCTTATCTTTATTAAACGCGACTTAATATATTTTAATTTTAAATAAATCTTACTTCTAGCTCTTTTAACTATATCTTAACTAATAATTATAAAAATAAATTTAAGTTATTAGAATTAATATATATATATATTTCTAACTCTTAATAAATAATTATAATAAAAGATTTAAACTTCTAGAAGTATAAAACGCGTAGCTTTTTTAATCGCGATTTTAGCTCTTAGCTAATAATTATATAAAAAGACTTAAACTTTTAAGAGTATATATCGCGACTAGAGCGTTATTATTATCTTTTCTTTTCTTTTTATAAAGCGTTAATAATAAGATTATTTAATTACTCTATCTCTTAATAAGATTATTAAACTTAGCGAAGATAAGATAATAGCGATTACGATAATTATAAAGATTATAAGTACTTTAAATAGTATTCTTTCGCATAATAAGAAGTTTCTTAATAATTTATTATTTAATTATAAGTTCTTTACGAGAAACGAAGCGAAGAAGAATTTCTTATATTCGATATAGAAAACTCGTTTTTTAATAGATTAAACTATTATTAATAATAAAGGCTATTTAATATAGACTCTTTTAAATAATATAGATATCTTATAATCTAGATATATAATAAGACTTTTATATAATAAAACTATCTATCGTTTTTTTTATTAAACTCGATTGCTTACTTTAAGTAGAAAGTAAAAAATCTATTAATTATCTTCGTCGATTTAAGATATATAAAGAAGTCTTATTATAATATTAATTAGAATAAGTAAAGGCCTATGAATTAAATTCATAGAGTTGGATTTTTCTAAGTTAAATCGAATTTTAGCCCTAGCCCTAAGTTAAATCGAACTCTAATCGCTTACTATACGTTTTTAACCTACTTCTATTACTATAAAATTAATTTAATCTATATATAGAGGTAGTATATAGATATATATATACGAAGAGAGGCGCGCTAAGGCCTAATTAGAAAGATATAATAATTATCTATAAAAAATAGAGAAAGACTATATTCTTATAATAAGAAGTATCGAAATATCGAAAAGAAATGGAGATAACGTGCTAATTAGTGGTGTGAATCCCATAATATCTTCTATCGTAGTGAAATTTTTCGAATAATAAAATAGCTGTAGATATCGGACGATTTTAATTCGTTTAAATATGCATCGTTTCGGAAGTAATAATTTGATGTGGAACCGTAGAGAGCATATGACGTAGGATCTTGGAGAGCTGAGCCGTGTTCTTAGTGCTGAGGGCCTTATTGCCGCTTGGTTTCTCCGTAGTGTTCTCCGCATTCGCCTACTGTATTAACTTCTCTTATACTAGCTAAGTGAATTAGTATAAGACCGTGAAGAGTAGACCTATTATATTACTACTGCTAATGACTATCTCCGTAATATTCTCTATAGTATTCTCCATATTCGCTTATTATAGATTCTCCTCTTATTTAATTAAGTACGAGGGTATCGAGGATAAATATATTTATATTAATGGAATTGATAGAATTAATAGAATAGTAAAAGAAGAATAGTTATACAAATAGATAAAAGAATTATTATTCGATTTCGAACGCGTCTAATATAATTATTATATTTAAATATTAATTTAATCTATTATTAATAGACTAAACTTCTTAAATTATATCGTATAGACTTTATAGTATATAGATAACGCGTAATATAGCTAACGAGCTTTGCTGAAGACTAAGTAGAATTTAAATAAAAGCTGAAAAGATATAAACTATCGAAAGAGTTATTATTAAAGAAGTCTAATAATAGATCTCGTAATAGAGAATCTTTAATAGCGTCTTTCTCTCGTTTAAAAG
Source organism: Letharia columbiana (assembly GCF_014066305.1). Taxonomy (NCBI): domain Eukaryota; kingdom Fungi; phylum Ascomycota; class Lecanoromycetes; order Lecanorales; family Parmeliaceae; genus Letharia; species Letharia columbiana. The sequence goes on from NW_023501074.1 coordinate 246,974, forward strand.
CTTTTTCTTAATAATATTTAGAATCTAATACGCGTTAAGAGACTTTAAAATAGAGTAATAAAGAATAAATAGAGAAGAAAAACGCGTCTTAAAAAGGTAGTATCGCTTAATTAAAAGGTATTATCGCTGACTTAAGAGAAGTATATAGAGGAGAACGATGACTATAAATCCGTTCGGGCTCTTTTTAAGAGTCTTTTAACGCGTTTATAAGTAGTAATAGATAGCTATTAAACTACGGTCTCGATTACTAGTAGTAGCGAATTCGCGAAGAGATAATTTAAGGGCGTTAGTAGGGGCTCTAAGAGGCGAGTAAAAGAGGTATATATACCTTAGACGTTAAGTAACCTTTAAGCGAGGGATATCGAAGATAATTATATTTATATTAATGAAATTAATAGAATAATAAAAGAAGAATAATTATATAAATAGATAAAAGGATTATTATTCGATCCCGAACGCGTCTAATATAACTATTATAATATTTGAATATTTATTTAATTCACTAATAGTAGATTAAACTTTATTATTTTTACAGCGTTAGAAAGCGTAAAGCGAGCTCTACAATTTAAGAAATTATAAAGTAACTATATATATCGTAAGCTAAGTACTTTAAAGTATAAAACTTCTATATATAAATTTTTAATAAGAGAGACGCGAGAGAGCTATCGGGCTAACTTAGTCGATTTAATTAAAAAGCGTATAGAACTCGAATTTATAATTAATTATATATATAAATTTAAGATTTTTAAGCTTAGCTCTATCTTATTCTTTTATATATATTAATAGAGATATATAATATAGATAAGATAGAATAAAATAATAAAACTATTAAATTATATATATAAAAAGAAGATATAATATAATAGAAGATATCTTCGTTAAGATATTAGATTATAGAATTTAATAATATATTAAAAATACGTTAATAATAATATAACTCTTTTAAAAATAAATAATTTAAGATACTTTATTAAAAATTAAAAAAAATTATAATATTTAAATAGTTATTTTATAGAAAATTATTTTTTTATTAGAGTGCGTAGTAAAAAGTTATATATAAAAGAAACTACTTATTTTCTATTTCGATTAATTTTAAAATATATTATATAAAAAATAATTAATATAGCGAATATCGAGTTTTCTTTTTAAACTCTAGAGCTATTAGAGGGTAATAAAATCCCTTATCGATCTTAGTAAATTATTAAAATTCTTTTCTATTTAGAAATTAACTAATTTTATTTATATTACTTTATAATAGACTTTAATAGATTTAAAACTTCGTTCTCTAGTAAAAGTTATCTTAATCTAGAAGATTTATAAGTAAATATTCTTAGAAAGATTTAATTTTTTAATACGATTAACGAGAATAACGTATAAATAAGAGATAATAAGAAATTACTTAAATAAATCTATAAAGATTAGAATATATTTAAATAAATTAAATAATTTTAATATAAATAATAACGACTATTAGATACTTCTATAGCTATTAAAATAATTAATTAAATTAAAATTAGCTATCGTATAAAGCTTTTTAATAAAATACTTAATACTTTACTCGATTTTAATTAATTAGTTAGAAATTAATACTACGAAGCTTAAATTAAATAATTTAAATTATAAATATATTTAAGAATATTATAGAAGAATCTTATAACTCGTTATTATAGAGTTAAACTATTTAAAAGATAGAAAATTAAGAAAATTAATTAAAAAAAATAAGAATATTAGAGTTAAATATAGTAATAAATATAAATATTATATAATTAAAAACTTCTAGAAATATATATATTTTATAGATGAGATATATATAGATTCTAGAATAATTAATATATATAAAAGAATAAGATAGAGCTAAGCTTAAAAATCTTAAATTTATATATGCAGTTAATTATTAATTAGAATTCGCTACGCTCTTTAATTAGATCGGCTAACTTACCGCGGGTAAATAAATTAGCGTCTATAACTATTAAAATCTCGCCCTTCCGCGCCTTCCTTATTAAAAAAATAGGTGTATATTATTAACATATAGAATAACTTTTTTATTTTCTATTAAAATTTTAAGATTTCTTTTTTAAATTTTGAAACGCTGTTTGTGCTTTCCGAATTTTTAAGAATTTTGAAATTTAGTCTTATAATTATTAAAGCGCAAGGAATTCAAATATCGCTTATCAAAGTTCGCTTATTAAAGATCGCTTACCTACTTACTCGATAGCCCTAATTAAAAAAAATGATTATGAATTTAATTCATAGGCCTTTACTCGTAATATATAAAAGAGTACTATATAAAGAAGATATTACTTTAAAATCTAAAAATCTTTAAAAAATATTTAACTTTTAGAACTTTAAATTTTATATATTTATAGAAATCTCTTAATATAAAATAGATAAATTATAATTTTATAATAATAAGAATAATTCTTTAAAATTTATAAATTTAAAAGAAAGAGATTTCGAAATAATTTTAATATCGTATAGCGAAGTAAAAGATTAAAAGAAATTATAAAGTCGAGATTAAATTTAAAGAGAACTTAATAACTTAGATCTATTATATTTAGAAATTACTTAATTTATATTCGCTTATATTAAAAAGAATATATTTAATATAATAGAATTATTCTTTAAGAAGATAACGATTTAAATTATAATATTAGATTAAATAAAACTTTATTAAAAAAAGATATTAAAGACGTAGTTTAATAACTTAAAGATAATAAATAAATTAAGATTTTAATATATTTAATCTAATTATTAAATCTTAACGTAATAGAGATCTATTAAAATATTCTATTTTAAAGATTAAGAAAGAAAGTATAATATATAATTAATTAATTAAAATTAATATTAAAACGAACTTAGGCGTTAATTTCTCTAGAATAAATATAAGTACGTATTAAAGAAATATCTATACGCTATCGATAGCTAGTAAAAAAAGATAATTAAGCTATAAAATTAAATAGATAATAATATATTAGCTAAATAGTTCATGAAATTAATGGAGAATGAAATTTTGGTGGTTTGCCAAGACCGGCAAGGGGTGGGGGAAGGGCCTTGCGAAGTTTCGGCCCGGAAAAAGGTATTTCCGACCCACTACCACCAACCCTTCCGAATACCAGAAGTGAGTTATGACGCTGACGAATAGCGTCTTGGCACTCCATCAAAAGCCGCGGGGATTCTTAAGTCTCTAAAACCCTGCATCCCTGCATCTGACGACGCGCAACACAACAAAGGTCTTACACTTCGCTTGATGACTTGGCTTTCCACCCCACGGCTTCGATGCTTAATTCCCGCCAATTGCCTTATTACCATTCCAACTCTTCGGTCGCCCTGTGTCTTCCGCTTTCACTGTGGGCGCTGGAATACGTTGCAAAGATATCCGAGAGGTGTTTTCTCCACTACACAACCGTCTCATTTCGACATCATGGCGATGGGCTCTGCTTCGTCCGCCCGCTTTCGCCCGATATATAACTGGCAGGATGATGTTGAAGATCTCGAGGACTATCGTTGGGGGGGCTATCATCCGATCCGACTAGGCGATGATTTGTCCAACAGGCGCTATTACATCGTGCACAAACTTGGATATGGGAGGTCTTCAACTGTCTGGCTGGTCAGAGACCGCGTGGAGAATCGATACGTTTCTCTCAAAGTCATCACAGCAAGACACTCGAAGCTGAGTCCGGAAGTCGACGTTAGGAACCGCTTACGTTGCGGAGACCGGCATCATCCGGGTCACCCCTTTGTTCTTTCTCCACTGAATGAATTCTACATTGATGGACCTAATGGCCGCCACCTATGTCTGGTCAGTGAGCTGGCTGGGCCGAGTATCTTGGAGGTGAAAATGGCGGCGGAACATGGCATGCTATCAATTGAAGCTGCGCAAAATATCACTGCACAGCTGGCCCTAGGATTGAGTTACGTACACTCTTGCGGTGTAATTCACGGAGGTTAGTATCCTCCCTCCCTCCATGTCTGGGCCTTCAATCCGTTCCAAAAACGAAGCTTGACGTTGCTCACGCTGTATCAGATATACACACGCACAATGTGGCGTCTCAAATCCCCAATCTCGATTCCTGGACTGCGGAGAAAATCTATGAAAATTTTGGCGAGCCGGAAAGGAGCCCGATATTACGATGCGACAATGAGCCCTTAGGTCCAGAGGCTCCACCTTATGCGGTTCCACCAGCTTATTTCTGGAGCATAGGTGAAGAGAACCTGACCAAGCAGATAAAGATTATCGACTTTGGTGAGGCATCCTTTTCCCAGGATGAACGAAAGAAATTGCACACCCCGATGCCGTTTCGGGCCCCCGAGTCATTCTTCGGTGAATTGATAGGACCGGCGGCCGATGTTTGGGCCTTTGGTTGTACAGTCTTCAACGTCTTCGCTAATGGTCAACTCTTTGATGGCTTCATGTCGAGCGAAGATGCTATCCTGGTTGGGATGGTTGACTCCTTAGGCGTTCTTCCTCCTCAGTGGTGGGAGAAATGGGAATGCCGAAGCTACTACTTCTCGAGCGACAGAACACCAAAGGCCAGCATTACCGCCCATGATCCTGGGCCGTCGAAGCCGCTTGCACTACGAATACAGGAGATGAGATCTAGCGGAGACCAGTCGGAGGGAGCCCTCAGACCGTTCAAACCCGATGAGATGGTCAACCTACAAAATCTTCTGGCGGCCACTCTGAAGTATCTTCCATCCGAACGGGTAACGGCCGATGATGTTTCGAAGCTGGAGTGGATACACCAGTTATTCTTAAGATCAAGAACCAATGAATCCGATGCCTTATAGACTAACCCTCTGCCTTCACAGACAATGCGCCAGCCAACCACATAGTTGACCCGAGTAGACCTGCTAGCATGAGACTGTTCATGATAAATATTAAGATGTTAGGGGGATGAGGGCGCGGGGAGAGGATATATGTAAGATCCTCGTGAGCTTGGGAGGGGAAGATTGAGGCTAGCTAAAATGGAATGTAGAAGGGCCGCTTCGTGATATGTGGGAGCCCTTTCCGGTAATGGCGGCGGTTACAGTAGGATAGTGACGTTGTAAAGAGAAATTAATTCGTATGCCCGGATAAGACAGCCACTATTTAATAAAGAAGAGAATAAGTAGTTATCTTATTATAAAGAACAGTATTTCTTTATTCGACTTTTTTCAATTACCGTTAAATTCTCCCTTTCTTTCTTTCGTCTCGCTTCGAGACGAAATTCTACTTTTTTTTAAACTATTTCTTATATCTAGAATTCTTATTCTCTTAATTTCTAATCTCTTTATATATACTTTAAAAACGTAGATAATTTATTAATATAACTCTTATAAGATACGATATTATAGAAAAGTATAAGATAAGTAATAAAATTATTATATAGTTTAATAATACTTTTCTTAATAAATCTATTAAAATACTTTTATTAGAATAACGAGATAATTTTAATTTAAAAAGCTCGCTTTATATAATATTAGTATATATAAAAGAATAAGATAGAGTTAAATTAGAAAATCTTAAATTTATATATATAATTAATATTAAATTTAAAATTTCTACGATTTTTAACTAGATCGACTAAATTATCGTAAATAAATAAATTAATATTCGTAATTATTAAAATATCGCCCTCTTATATCTTCTTATTAAAAATTAAATAGACGTTATTAATATATAAAATAACTTTTTTATTTTCTATTAAAATTTTAAGATTTTTTATTTAAATTATAAAACGAAATATAAACTTTTAGATAAAAAAAGAATTTCTAAATATAGTCTTATAATTATTAAAGCGTAAGGAATTTAAATAATACTTATTAGAGTTCGCTCGATAATAGAATAGCTCTAATTAAAAAATAGATATATATTATTTAATTTTAAAATAACTTTTCTATTTTCTATTATAATTTTAGAATTTTTTTTTAAATTATAAAATAAAACGTAGGCTTTTAGATAAAAAATTATTCTTAAATTTAGTCTTATAATTATTAAAAGATAAGATATTTAAATATCGCTTATTAAAGATCGCTTATTAAATTTACTCGATAGCTCTAATTTAAAAAAAAAATATAAATTTAATTTATAGATCTTTACTCGTATTAATATAACATATAAACATAAATATAAGTATTATAAATTACTAGATTATAGATTTAAAAATACGAGAATATCGCGCTTTATATATAAATATATTTATTAAGTTTTAAAAGCTTTAGATATTAATTAGAGCTAGATATAATAATATCTTTCTTTCTAAAACTACGTTTTTATAGTTTTAAGATAAAAGAAATAGTTTTCTACTATCTCGAAGACGTAGTAACGAAGCTATTTTGAAAGAAATTAGCTTTAAATAACTTAAAAGTCTTAATTATAATAGCGAAATATAATTTTAAAAATCTCGAGTAGTTTATATTAGTATCTATAATAGAATAAGATAGAGCTAAGCTTAAAAATCTTAAATTTATATATATAGTTAATTATAAATTTAAATTCGCTACGCTCTTTAATTAGATCGACTAAGTTATCGCGGATAAATAAATTAATATTCGCAATTATTAAAAAAATAGATATATATTATTAATATATAGAATAACTTTTTTATTTTCTATTAACTTTTTAAGATTTTTTTTTAAATTATAGAATAAAATGCGAATTTTTAGATAAAAAAAGAATTTCTAAATTTAGTCTTATAATTATTAAAGCGTAAGGGATTCAAATATCGCTTATTAAAGTTCGTTCGCAACTATTAAAAAAATAGATGTACGTTATTAATATTAGTATATATAAAAGAATAAGATAGAGCTAAGCTTAAAAATCTTAAATTTATATATATAATTAATTATAAATTCGAGATTATTACGTCTTTTAACTAGACTATCTAAGTTAGCTCGATAATTCTTTCGAGATCTCTTATTAAAAAATTAGTATACGGAGATTACTATCGAAAGTTCTAAACATATACTAAAACTCTTAATATTCTTAGTATTTCTAATATTTTAAAAATCTTTTAAATAGCTTTATAATCTATATACGATATTTTATATAATTATATATATATTAATTTACTTAATTAGCTAAATTATAGAGTCGCTTATTTTCTTCTTTACGATCTTTTTAATACTCGTTATCGTCTTATAAACGAATAACTTTAATAATATATCTAGATATACGCTATATTTACTTTTAAATTCTCTTCTTATTATAAATTATCTACTTATAATAGAAGCTAGAAGCTAATAGCTTAGTATAGCTTAATATATATATTTAGATAACTAGATCTTATAGAAGAAGAATTATCTTTTTATCACTCAAGAAACGTCTTTCTTAAGAAACATCTTTTTTAGAAATAAGATTTCTAAGAATCTTATACTATTATAATAGTAGTAGCAATATCTATATAGCAACAGTAACTATTATATAATAGTCTACTACTAGAAATTAATAGAGTCCTTCATTAACACTAGATTAATTCGAAGTCGAGGATTCTCGTGCTTCTTCAAAATATAAGAAGTAAAGAATCCTCGTACTTCTTCAAGATATAAAAAGTAAAGAATCTTCATGCTTCTTCATCTTTCACTTCTTTATCTTTCGCTTCTATATATTCGCTAAGCTAGCTTCTTATAATATAATCATTTAAGCCTAACAGCTATAAGATTTTATTATCTTCGATTATTAAATAAGTTTTCTTATTAATAAAATTACTCGAAGGGTTATTTAATATCTTACTAAGAATACCTTTAGATCTACTAGATTAATATTATCATTATTAAAAGATTAATAAATACGATCTTATTTTTCTTCACTTAATTCTCTTTTCTAGTAAACTTAGCTAGAAGATTAGGCTATCGACCATACTTCTCTAAAAATAGCACTTTATTTCTTTTAAGAATCTACGACTTAAAAACGCTATCTTTTCGATCTCTCTTTTATTAGTAATACTCTAGAAGTAGAAAGATATATCCCTTTAGATTAAGCTATAAATATCTTACTTACTAAATCTTTAAATAGTAATTCTTAATTTACTACGAAGTCTAAAGATTCGTAATATCTTTTATTAAAAATCTTAAATACTTTTATTAATAAGACTATTCGTTATCGTAATAATAGTAAAATAATAGACGAAGAATTTAAAGTAGACTTTTAAGCTATTAATATAGAAGCAATTATTATTAATATTATTAATCGCTATATAAGAAATTACCTAAATCTAGAACCTTCTAGTCTATCGAGTTCGCTAGAAAATTTAGAAATATTAGACTAAAATATTACTAATAAAAATAATAAACCTCGCTTTCTTAGTAGTAATATCGGATTCTTCGATTCTTTCTATAATAGTAAATCTTCTAATATAGCAGCAGATATAGAGCATATCGAGAAAAAAACCTATTTTTAAGATATTACTATCTTTATCGATAAAATTAAGAATATTATAAGAGTTAAGAGTATAGAGCTATTACTAAATAATCTATAAATCTATCTTTAAAATAAAGTACTCGAATAATATATATATTAGCTTACTAATAATAAGAAATATCTACTAACTTATAATAATAACGTTAACGAATAGAATACTACTTTACTTAAGAGATTTAGACTTATTAAAGTATCGAGAATAGCTACTATCGTTAAAGAACGATATATACTTAATAATATTATAAAATACTATAAGTCATATAAGTATACTATAACTATTATTAGAGTTACTAAAGTAATAAAATTCGATAACGAGTATAATTAGCTTAATATTATTTAGAACGATCTTAACGTCGAATTCTAGTCTAATATAGATTTACTTATTATTTAAACTACGCTAAATTAATTTCTTATAATTATAAATATAAGAAAGAATTAATAGTAAATAAAGGCTTCGAGAATAACGAAGTTAAATATAAGTAATACTTCTTATATATTAAATCTATCTTATAAAGATAATCTTTATTTATATAATTAAGTAAAAGATATATTAAATTAATCTATAAACTCTAGTTTTTAGAATTTTAATCGGCTATAGTAGCAATCTTTAGCTTTCTCTAATTAATAAAACTATTAAACTTACAATTAATTTCAGAAACCAATTTATTAAAACGACGATTTTATTTATTAAAGCTACTCTCGAAAAGATATATAGTAAATACTATTAGCTTTATCGATATAGCGTTAAATTACTATTAGTCTAAGTTAATATTAATAGCAAAACGCGTATAGTTCTTATTAGTCTTTTTAGCTTAGTCGTACCCTATATTAATCTAAAGAAGTCTATTAAAATACTACTTAATCTTTTTAATTACGAGAGTAGTAGACTTATTAAACCTTAATTAATAAAGTAAAGAAATTCGAGAATTCTTAATGAAATCTAAATTATTCGAAGAATTTTAATAGCTTCTATAACGATTATAATAAGAAGAATATTAAAGAGTAAGAAAACGATTACTTTAGCTTTTATAAATCTTATAAAAATATAGAACTGAAGATTAACTTTATTAACTCGCCGTTATTAAAATACTCTTATTAACGATATTATAAGAAGTTTAAATCTAGAAATAAGCTATTTTATTACCTTAAGTAGCAATACTAAAATTATAAGCTTAATAAGATTTTTAGAAAATTCATTAATATTGAGAATGAGAACCCTAAGAATTCTAAGCATACTACGAAAGCAGTTTCCACACTTTATACTACGAAAATAGTTTTCACTCTTAAAATCATCGAATCTACTATCGTAAAACCGTCTAAATATAAATAAGAAATCGCTTTTCGTAATTTTTAGTATATTAAAATAAATACTCGCCTAAATCTAAACTCTTCTAATATGAAAGTTTATCTAAATCTTAGATACTCGATTATTCTCGAAAATTATATCTTACTAGCTTTCTTATCTAATTTTAAAAAACGAATCTAGAAGTAAGTATTTCTTATATTGGTTCGAGGCTATAATAATAGAATTACTAATATTACGAAGTATATTCTTATAGATTTATACTTTTTAAAAAATTTAGAAAGTATAAAAAACGCTACTTTTACTAAGATATAAATAAAGATTTATTTTATAAATAATTTTAAGACTAATATATTAATCGAAACGAACGTTCTTATATTATATAAGTTTCTATTAAATTATAAGTTATAGTCTACTATTATAGATAATTATTAGAATATTAAGATTTCTACTTATTCTATAATAAAGTCTTACTCTTAAATTAAGCGAGTTATAAAAATAAAGTCTATACTTATATTATTTTCTAACTTTATAATAAATATTCTAATTAATTATTATAATACGCTTTCTAATAATTATAACTATCTATTTAAGCCCGAATTCTCAACTTTTCTCGAAAGAGAAAATAATATCTTTACTTATATTATAAATTCTACTTTAATTTTTATATAAGTAAGAAATTCTATAAAAGTATTAGTTATACTTTTTAGAAATACTAGATTAGATATTATAGTAGAGTATATTATAAATAAATACTATTAAGTTTCTTATAAATTAGTAAACTTAGTAGTTTATAAATAGCGCACTTTAGATTAATTAAAGATAGCGGCCGTTATCGTAGTTATAAATAATTCTATTAATACGAATTATATTACTATAATAGATTCTAATCTTAAATATATATTTTTAAACGATATAATTATTTATAATAACGACGAGGCTTATTATACTTTTAGCTTTATTATAATAGAATTTAAAGATATCTTCACGAATTTAGAAAGTATTATAGATATTTCTAAAGAATAGTAAATATCGATTTTACTAAAGTTAAACGCTAAAGTAAAGCTATCGAAAATCTATTCTCTTAATTATAAAAATCGAGAAGTAGTTAACGCTACTTTCGATAAGCTATAATAATAAAAAATGCTTCGCTTTTTCATATAGCTTACTTCTTATAACTAGTCTTACTTTATAGTTTAGCGAGATATATTATAAGATTATAAAGAAAAAGTTATTATTAATATTTAAGAATTTAATACTATAATAGAAGATAATAACTATTTATTACTCTTATAATTAAATATTATTATATTAATAGTAGAATATATTTATATTTCTATTATAGATAAAGTCGTATAATTTCACTAATTTAGTATAAAGCTTTCTAATAAATATAAACTTACTATTATTAGTTATCGCGATTAGAAAGAATCTAATATAGTATTTATAAAATATAAGAAATCTCTATTATACGTATAACGTTAAATTAATATCCTACTATATTCACTTTATACTTTTATATATACTTTTATAGACGATATTATTATCTTTAGTAGAATCTTTTAGAAGTATAAATCTTATCTTTAATAGCTATTTTAGCTATTATAAGAGAAACATACTTCTCTAATATTAATAAAATTCTTTTTAGAATTTCCCTTTATAATACTATTAGAATAGCGCGTTAACTCTCTTAATATATTTATAATAGAAGAAAAGATTAAAATAATTATAATACTTCGATTTCTATTAAGTCTTTATAATTTAGAGATCTTTCTCGACTTAATAGAATAGTTAAGAAACTCGATTTCTCGCTATATATAGCGTACTTAGCCGTTATAAAAATGAAAGACTTCTCTTATTTAAGTAATAATAACTAAGTCTACTACTTTCTTAAATTAATATAAATTAACTACTACTTCTAAGAAGTAACTTACTAAATTTATATATAAGCGAACTTTCATATAGCTACGCTATAAACCGACTCGAGAAAAGATTTCTACCTTTTAGAATTTATAGAATACTTTTCGCTCGCTCTTCTTTCTAATATACTTTAATTAAAAGTGGAAGTTATATATTAATATCGATACTTTTAAAGCATAGAGATTCGCTATTATAATTTATTATATAAAAAAAAAAAATCTTTACTTTTACTAGAGGAGATATATAAGTAATAATATTTTTAAGTAAATTAATTAATACTGCGAAATATAACTACTAGTTTATAAAACTTAAGATCGCTATTATAATTTAAATAATTTATAAAATTAGATATCTAATTAAAGTATTAAAAATATTATTAATAATAATTTATATTAATTACTCTACTATAATTTAAATCGCTCGATAAATTATACTTTTTACGTTATTTATTAATAAACTAAATCTTCGATTAATCTATACTTCTTAATACTTATTAAAATTTAACTTTACTATACGCTATAAGACTAATAAGATAAATATCGTTTCTAACGTATTATTTAAGTTTTAAATAAATATAAATTTCGAAGAGAAGTAAATAATACTAGAAAGTCTTTATAAGAATATTCTAAAATTAAATAAGCGAATAGTATCGCTTAGAGAAATCTTAATCTACTATATAACTCTAATAGAAATAAGTAATAACTTTAAGAAACGCCTTATTAAGGCGTATAGTAAGAATTCTTAATAGATTAAGATTCTTAACTTACTTAAGTAGCCCGAGCCTAACCTTTCGAAAAAACTTCGCTTTCGAAAATATAATAATCTTATTTATAATACTACACTTAATTACGTCGATAAGTAATAACTCTATATCTTTAAGTTTATATAGTAAGAAGTTTTCTAGCTAGTATACGATTAAAATTTTTATATTAATTTCTATACTATTTATATTAGAATCTCGCTATTAATCTATATTAAGAGCTTATCGAAGTATCTTTAGATTTATCTAAAGTATTATTCTAAATATTAACTTAATTAAATTAAGCGATATTCTACTTATAGCGAGCTTAATTTAATTTCTATATCGTCGATTTCATTTTACACTATAATAATAAATTTTATCGTTATACTTTCTTTCTAAGAAGATAAGAATATACTTCTTATCGTGATATATAAATTCTCTAAAAGAAAACTTCTTATACTAGAATTTAATAAATAAACTATCGTCGATTAGGCGAATACTTTACTTATTACTTTAATATCTTATAATTAAAATATTTTTATAGTCATAATTAGCGATCGTAATATTAAGTTTATAAGTATCTTCTAAAGAATTATTTTTAAAAAGCTCGAAACTATTATAATAACTTCGACTACTTATTACTCTTAGATAAACGAATAATTAAAAAGAATAAATTAAACTATCGAGATTACTCTATAATTTTATCTTACTATTAGCATAAATAACTAATTAAGCATACTTTTATTTCTTTAAGTATATTTTAATAACTTAATTATATTAATAAGATTTATATTAAATAAAATCGCCTATAAATTTCGAGTATAAGATATATTAGAGTTACTTATAGACTTATTATTAGAGAATCTTAATCAACTATATCTTATTAAATAAGAAGAAGTTAATAATACTATTACTTTCGCTAACGCTATAATAAAAACTCGCTACGATAATAACTATAAAGTTATTAATCTTCGTAAAAAGTTATTAATTTATCTAAGGCTATATTATAGCTACTTTAATTTCGATATTAATCTTAAGCTTTCTAATTAGAGAGTTTAATTATTTAAGATATTAAAGAAAGTAGAAAATCTTATCTATCGATTAGATCTCTCGAATATTATATAAATTTATTCGATAATATCTATAGTATAACTAAAACCAGCATCAGATTAAGCTAAAGATTCTTATTATAAAAAACTATATTCGCTATAATTAGTAGAAGAAGAAGAGAAAAACCATATAGATCTAGATCTTACTATCAGATTTCCACTATTTAAAATCGAGAAACTAAGTGATAGATAAGAAATAAGTAGAAATATTAAGTATCTAATATATTAAAAGAATAGTAGAAAGAAGTATAATACTTAATATCTACTATATATTCTCTTAAAAGTATAAAATCTTATAGTAGAATATAATATATATATTTCTATTAACTCTATAAGAAATCGAGAAAAGAAGTAATCTATTATAAAAGCATTAATTAAAAAAGTACTTACTCTACTATCTTTTAGAAAGTAAGCTACTACTAGAAAACTAGGCCGTTCGCGAAAAGAAAAGCTTATCTCTTAAAAGAAGCCTCCGCTATTAGCGAGAAATCCGCTTTTACTTATATTACCGCCAGCCTTACTATTAAATTCTTCTACTACTCGTCGTAGTATACGACTTCTTACTCAATAATTACTACGAGAAGAAAGAAAGTTTATACTTTATTTAAAGAAACGACTTTCTTAACTCGAAATCCTTATCTAACTTACTTAGAGAAATAAGGATCTTTATATAACTTTCTTTACAATTTTACTTAAAGAAAGAAGCTTCTTTATTTATAGCGAGAACGCTATCTTTCTTTCTTTTTATTAATATATATTATAAATTATCTGCTTATAATAGAAGCTAGAGACTAATAGCTTAATATAACTTAATATATATATTTAAATAACCAGATTCTATAGAGAAGAATAATCTTTTTACCTCTTAAGAAACGTCTTTCTCAAGAAACGTCTTTCTTAGAAATGAGATTTCTAAGGATCTTACGTTATCTTAATACTTCTATAATAATTTATACTTCTAGTAATAAGTCTATTACTTTTCAACCTCCTTTTAAATCTTAAATATATCGTTTCGCGTTATATATCGCTTTATTTAATTTCAGCTTTAGTCAAAGCGAGTACCTATAGTCTAATTCCGTCGTTATAATTAATACTCTAAGTATTAAATATTATTTAAGATTAAAGAGTAGTAGAAAGATATTTACTTACTATATTAAATATATACTAAATATATACTAAAAAGCTTTATATTCTCTCTCTATTCTCTATTTCTTATAATATTCTTATTAGCGTAAGTATATATAGTATTACGCTACTATCGCTATTATATATATAATAATATCGTAATTATATATCTTATATATATATAATAATATCGCTATTATATACTTTATATATATAGTATTAATATCGCTACTATATAAAGTATTAATATTTAAGATATTTAAGATATTTACTAAGAATATTAAGAATTTTAAAGCTCTAATTCTAATATTTAGAACTTTTAATAGTAATCTTTATACGTTATTTTTATATAGAATAACTCTTTTATTTTCTATTAAAGTCTTAATTATTTTTTTAATTATAGAACGAAATATAGGCTTTTAAATAAAAAAGTTTTTTTAAATTTAGTCTTATAATCATTAAAGCGTAAGGAATTCGAATATCGATCGCTAAAGTTCGCTTATTAAAGATCGCTTATCTATTTACTCGATAGTTCTAATTAAAAAAACGATTATGAATTTAATTTATAAATTTTTACTCGTAAAATTATATTATATTTATCGTAGTAATATAGCGAAATTACTTTCAGCGAGCTAGTTTTAAATAGATTTTTTATTATTTCTAAAACTTAATCTCGTTATAATAATTCGATTATAAATTAAAGTTAAACTCTTTATTTAAAAAAATAAGATAATTATTCTTATAATAATAAGTCTTATATATAATTATTATCTTTAGAAATTAATTATAGTTCTAAGATTAAAGTATACTATTATTATAGATATTATTAAATATTAACTTATAGATTTAATAAAAAATCGCGTTTTAAATACGAATATATTCTATTAAGTTTCATAAGCTTTAAATATTAATTAAAGTTAAATTTAATAATAAGTCTTTTTTAATACTCTCTTATTTACTCTATATTAATATTATAAGTATTATTTAAAAGTTAATCTAATTTTATTAATAATAGAGTAAAATAAATTATAAATATATATTTCTTTTAAATAATATATATATTAGTTAATAATTAAATTATTTAAGTAGCTTTTAAATAGTAGAGTAATTATATCTTATATCTTATATATAAATTTAAGCTTTTTATATAAATTTATAAATATTAATATAACGTTAATAGCTTTTATTAAATTCTTTTATCTTCTTTAATATATTTAATATGAAAGTATATAATATTATTATAGTTTACTTACTCTTACTATTAATATTAATATCTTTCTTAAAATAGTTTATAATAAGTAATTAAAATTATAGTTTAATATATAAAAGTAGAATATAATCTCTATTTAAAAAAATAATAGAGAAATATAAACTTTTTATATTAATAATCTTTCTATATTAATAAACTTTCTATATTAATTAAATTTTTAAATATTAAGTATAAAAGATAATTAATTAAAAAAATATCTTAATCGTATTATAATTAAATATAAAGTTTTTATCTTATTTAAAATTATTAAATAATGAATAAAGTAAGCGAACTTTTAAAAAGTAATTAAAAGAATTTACTTTAATATTATTTAAATATATATAATTCTAATATATAAATAATATAAGAATAAAACTAGAGCTCGCGTTATACTATTAAATAGTAACGAGTAAAGACCTATAAATTAAATTCAATAATTATTTTTTTAATTAGGGTCTAGTAGGCTATCGGGTAAATAGATAAGCGATCTTTAATAAGCGAACTTTGGTAAGCGATATTTGAATTCCTTGCGCTTTAATAATCATAAGACAAATTTTTAAAATTCTTAAAAATTCGAAAAGCCTAAATAGCGCTTTAAAATTTAAAAAAAAAATCAAAATTTCAATAGAAAATAAAAAAGTTATTACTATTATAAATAACGTATATCTATAATTTAATAAGAGAGGCGTGAGAGAGCGAGATTTTAATAGTTGCGAACGTTAATTTATTTATTCGCGATAACTTAGTTAATCTAATTAAAGAGCATAGTAACTCTAAATTTATAATTGATTATATATATAAATTTAAGATTTTCTAATTTAGCTCTATCTTATCCTTTTATATATATTAATATAAATATACTTTTAATAGAGTTTTATATTTTTTAATCTATAAATAATAATTTAAGTAGAAAAAAAGATTAGATAATAAGTAATATAAATCTTAAATTATTATAATATATAAAAGAATAAAATAAAAGTTAAGTTAAAGATTTATAAATTTATAAATAATATTAATTATAAAGTCGAGATTATTTAACTTTAAATCTATTTATATACGATTTTATTTAATTAATAAAGATTATTTATAAGCTAATATATAAATATAAGTTTAAGAATAAAAATAAAATTCATAAGCGATATTTAAATTTCTTTTCTTGAAAAAAATTTAGATTAATTTTTATAATTTTTATATTATTAAATAATCTCAATTAAACTCTATAATTTAAAATAATAACTAAAAATCTTTAAATCTTTTAGAAACTAGAAAAACTTATATTAAATTTAAATAATATATAGATTTTTTTTAATTAAGACTATTTAGTAAATATAATAAGCGAATTTTAATAAGTAATATTTAAATTATATATTCTTAAATAATTATAAGATTAAATTTATTACGAGCGTATTCTTAATATATTACTTAGCCCTTAGTTCTATAGCTAGCGAGCCTTAACGAAGATATCCCCTATTATATTATATCTCCTTCTTACATATATAGTTCGATAGTCTTATTATTCTATTCTATCTCATTTATACTAATATCGTATTTATACTAATTCTAATATTATAATAAAGCTTCTTTATACCCCTCGACGAAGAAAATTAATAGATTTTTTACTTTCTACTCGAAGTAAGCGATTAAGTTTAATAAAGAAAACGCTAAGTATTTCTACTATATAGAAGTCTTACTATATATATAAATTATAAATCATCTATATTATTCGAAAGAATCTATATTAGATAATCTACATTATTAACGATAGCTTAATTCATTAAAAAACGAGTTCCCTATATCGAATATAAGAAATTCTTCTCCGCTCCGCTCCTCGCAAAAAAATCTATCACCGGCCAACAGACCCTTAGCGGACTTTCTACTATTCGAAAGGATATTATTTAGAGTATTTATAGTCTTTACGACGACTTTATCGATTAAGAAATAAGTATTTTCGATATTATAGCCAAATATCAATACTTAATATAGAGATCTACTACCTTTCTCGACTCGCATACACCTTCATAATACCGAAGTTCTAGAGATCTCTCTATTCTATCGATATTTATAATAACTCTTAACGAGAAAGCCTAGCCAAAATCGCTATTTTTACGCCTATCTTCTCCGCTTCGTTCTTATCTATATTTAATATATTATAAGTTTCTTAAATTCTTACTTAATTCCACCTACATCAATATCAAAATATCGCTTATTACATCGTCGATATAAGAATACTTCCTCTAAGCTATAATCTCCTACATACCGTAGTTAACCTTATTCTATATACTATCTTATATACGAAGATTTATATATAAGATATTCGCTTTTAAGTTCGCTATAACTTCGTATATTATATATATAGCGTTCTCTATCTACTAAGAACTTTTACTAGCAATATCGAGAGATATTAAGTTATTCGAAGGAGAGGTATAGTTAAAATACGCCTAGTATTCCAGCTTCTTTTTCTTCGTAGAAGATATTAAGATAGTAAAGAGAGATATAAACCTAAAACTCGGCTAATATCTCTATCCTTCCCACCCCATCCCCACCTTTACTTATTCTACGAGATTTTAAGATACTTAGAGTATATCGATATCGACTAATCTCTCTATAGCTAATTAGATAATCACTTAGTCTAAGACTACTAGATTTATCTATCTTTACAGATACTAATTTAATACTATTCGATAATTAGAAAATAAGAATTTAAGATAAGCTTATCTATAATAGTAATTATTTTCTTATTAATATCTTTAAAATTACTTACGTTATAGTAAGACTTAGAGAAAAAATTAATTAATATATATCTATTAGATAACGATATCGCTTATACTCTATAGTCGATAATCTTTTAAATTATTTAAGTAACGTATATAAGATACTCTTATTTATTCTTAAAATAATCTATTAATATACTTATAATAAAATAAATTAAGAAAGTTAACTATTTCTTAAATTCTACGATAATCTTATTAAGTATATTAAATATAATTTTAGAAATAATAGTCTTAACGATTTTAGAAATAAGAGTCTAATAAACGATATATGAAAGAAATTAAAACTTTATTTCTATAACTTAATTCGTCTAATAACAAAAAATTAGACTACGTCTTAGTTAAAAAAACGTATTATAGAAATATAGCTTAAATATTAATAATCTATTAAGAGATTTATTAAAAAGAAAGTTAAAAGATTCGCGGAGTAATATATAAAAGTAAAGGTCGAGACTAACGTAAAGAAGAGTAAATATTTAATTATAACTTATCTTACTTTTAATATAAAGAGTTTAAGTCTTACTAAGATAGAGAATCTTATAAATAAAAATTAGACTTATATATAAAAGTATAATAAATACTTCGAATTCGATATAGATTTTAATAAAGTATATAAGCTTAGTTGCTAGAGCTTTTTATAAGTAACTTAATAATATCTTAGATATCGCGTTTTTAGTCGAATTGAAATCGTTCGATGTCTTCGCTATAGCCTTATTTTTTTATATTCGCGAATCGATTTCTTAGGCCTATGTTGCTTAATAATAATTTTATATTAGATCTATTAAATAGGCTTCCCTTATTAACGAATACTCAAGTATTCTTCAAAGTTATAGTGCGTTATCTATAGGCCTTACTATCCCCGTCGATAGTCTCTATCGATATCGATTATATAATATCTTATAAAGAAACTTATATTAGAATTATTTAATATTAATTTAGAGTTTTAGCGCTTACGGCTCGATTCGGTTCGAGAGGCCTTAATTAATTAAATTGCATTATTTTATCGATTTCTTCTTTATTATAAATATAAAATTAGATGATTATCGTATAGTAAATCATTTTTCGATTATTATCCATTTAATTCTTTATAGATTCTCGTTAAATTAAAAGCTTCTTAACGCTATAATAAAGTATAAGATAACGCGCTAGCGGAATCTCCAGGACGCGATATTACTATCGCCGTCGTCGTCGAAGAAATATATTAATTTAGCCTAGCATACTAATACTAAAAGTTCTTTATTTTTATAGATTTTCAGCGAGTATAAAACATATACATGCGATGAAATTATTTACTTCTTTTGAAGGCCTACGATAGATAGGCTAAACGGGAGAAGAACTTAAAGAATCTTGCCGATACGTAGGTAAGATATGGCTATATCTCCGGGATCTTAATTATCTTCAGCTAAGGTTTATATTAACTATAGATATTTAAAGATATAAGATAAGTAATAAGCCTATATCTTCGATCTATTAGCTATAAGAGCTATAGCTATTTAAGAGAGAGAGATAGTATTATAAGCGTATTCTTAATATATTACTTAGCTCTATAGCTAGCGAGCCTTAACGAAGATATTCTCTATTATATTATATCTTCTTTTCATCTATATAGTTCGATAGCCTTATTATTCTATTCTATCTCACCTATACTAGTATCGTATCTATGCTAATTCTAATATTTAGAATAAATTAATAAGTATTTAAAGAGAATATTAAAAGAGTTATAAAAGATTATTAAGATTATAATATTCTAAATTAAGTTATTAATAAAAACTAGCTCTTTTTAAATTTTAAATTATAATATTATTATTAAAAAGATAAAAATGTTAATAAATAAATATTAAGCGAAGTATAGCGTTAATAATAAAAGAAGATAAAGTAAAATAAGAAAAAATATAAATAAGATTCTATAAAAGACGAATATTATAAACTTTAGAAATAAACTTTATAAACTTTTATTATTATTAAAGAAGGTATAGTATATAATAAAATAGATATAAAATAATAATATAAAATTAAGATTTCTTTTTAAATCTTTCTTTTTAAAGAGGCTAGGCGAAAATCTAGTAATTATATTTAAAAAAAAATTATAAACTATATTCTTTTTTTAATTAATTTAAAAAGAATTAATTAATATTATTAGAATAATATATTTCTTCTTAAAGTAGATAAATCGTACTTTTACGTAGAGAGATATATTATAAACTATCTTAAAATCTTTTAATCAAAGTTTAATAAGATCTTAGAAATTAATAAGATATTAAATTAATTTCTATAAATGATAATATAAAAACTGCTATTATAATTTATCTATCTCTTTTAAATCTATTTAAATAAAATTATTATCTCTTAAAATTTAAGAAAGCTAATATAATAATATTAAAAAAGTCGAAAAAAAGAATTTATAGAATTTAAATTTTATAGATTAATAGCTCTCTTAAGTATATTAGAGAAGATAGTTAATAATAATTATAATTAAATATCTAAATAATTATATAAAAGATAAAAATTCTTTTTTTTAATATATATAGAGATAAGAAGAAAGAGGTTTATAAAAATAGTATTAGAAATTATAATCGAAGTTAATAGTCAAATTAATATATATAATAAAGAACAATAAAAGAGATAATAATATTAATCTTTTATTAAAGATTACTCTATAGTCTTAGAAAAAAAGAAAAGAAATATTAATAAGATAAATTAAGAGCTTTCTGTCAGGACCAGCATAGGTGCGATACTAGTATGGGTGAGGTAGAACGAGGATAATAAGACTACCGAACTATATAGGTGGGAAGGAGGTATGATATAGTAGGGGATGCCTCCGCCAAGCCACTAGGCCATAGGGCTGAGTGGTGTGTTAAGGGTACGCTTGTAACACTACCCCCCCTCTCAAATAGCCATGGCCCCTATGGCTGGTAGACCGGAGATGTACGCCTATTGCTTGCCCTGTGTCTCCAAATATCTATAGTCCCTGCAGGCCTTAATTGGAGAAGATTTGTTAAGGTGTGGTATTGCTGCGGCAGTCGAAATCCGAGTCTTGGCGATCGATTTTCTGAAGAATATCGGATGGTTTCAATTCGTTTAAAAACACCATGTCCGAGGTCTTGCCGGGTCGTATGCTGGTCTTGACTGTGCCATGCCTGCCGTGTTGCCTTGTAGAGATCCTGGAGATGTTGGCCATATCTTGCCTGCGTGCCAGCAAGATTCTCCGAATTCTTCTCCTTGTCCAATCTTCTTGCCATAGTCCTTCGGTAGAATTGAAGAAAATCCATCGCATGCATATGTTTTGTGCTCGCTGAAAATCCATAAAAACAAAGAACTTTTGGTGTTAGTATGCCAGGCCAAATTAGTACCTTTCTCCGGCGGCGGCGACGACAGCAATATCGCGTCCCGGAGATTCCGCTAGCGCGTCGTCTTGCACTTTATTGTAGCGTCAAGGGGCTTCCAATTTGACGAGGATCCATGAAGAATTGAATGGATAATGACCGAAAAATGATTTGCCATGCGGTGGCCACCTGATTCCATATTTATGATGGAGAAGAAACCGATGAAATGATGCAATTTGATTGGTTGAGGCCTCCCGAACCGAACCGAGCCGCAAGCGCTAAAACTCTAAATCAATATCAAATGATTCTGGTGTGAGTTTCTCCATGGGGTGTCACATAACCGATACCGATGGGGGCTACCGACGGGGACAGTGAGGCCCATAGGTGACGCACTATGGCTTCGGAGGATGCTTGAGTATCCGTCAATAAGGGAAGTTTGCTTGGTGGGTCTGATATAAGGTAGTTGTTGAGTAATATAAGCCTGAGGAATCGATTTTGCGAATGTGAAAAATGAGGCCATTGCCGGGCCGTATATTGGTCTTGAGTTTATAGGAAGCCCTAGCAACTAAGCTCGTATGCTTCGTCGAAATTTATATCGGGCTCGGAGTATTTGCTATGCTTTTGTGTATAAGCCTAGTTCTTATCTATAAGGTCCTCTACCTTAGTAAGACTTAAACCCTATATATTAAAAGTAAAGCGAGTTATAATCAAGTATTTCCCTTCTTTGCGTTAGCCTCGGCCTTTACTTTTACGTATTACTCCGCGAATCTTTTAGCCTTCTTCTCGGCGAATCCCTTAGTAGATTATTGATATTAAAGCTGTATTCTTATAATACGTTCCTTTAATTTAGGTATAGTTTAATCCCTTATTAATAGATCAATTAAGTCACATAAACGAAGTTTCGATTTCTTTCGTATATCGTTTATTAGACTGTTATTCCTAAGATCGTTAAGACTATTATTTCTAAAATCATATTCGATATACTTGATGAGATCACCGTAGAATTTAAGAAATGATTAACTTTCTTAATTTATTTTATCGTAAGTATATTAATAGATTTCTCTAAGAATAAATAAGAGTACCTTATACACGTTACTTAAATGATCTAGAAGATTATCGACTATAGAGTATAAGCGATATCGTCGTCTAATAGATATATACTAACTGGCTTCCCCTCTAAGTCTCGCTATAACGTAAGCAATTTTAAAGATATTAATAAGAAAATAATCATTATTATAAATAAGCTTATCTTAGATTCTCATTTTCCAGTCATCGAATAGTATTAAATTAGTGCTCGTAAAGATAGATAAATCTGATAGCCTTAAGCTGAGTGGCTGTCTGACTAGCTATAGTAATATTAATCGATATCGGTTTACTTTAAGTATCTCGAAATCTCGTAATATAGGTAATAATGAGGACGGCGGTAGGAGGGCAGAGATGTTAGGCGAGTTTTGGCCTTATATCTCCGGTGCTCCATGATATCGCTGGTATAGGTCCTTAGCAGATAGAGATCGCTGCATACGTAGCATATGAAGTCGTGGCGAATTTGAAGGCGAATATCTCGATATAGGTCTTCGTAAGTAAGATAAGGCTGGTCACGGCGTATAGGAGATCGTGGTCTAGAGGAAGTATTCTTATATCGACGGTGTAAAGGGCGATATCTTGGTATTGATGTAGGTGGATTTAATATAGGCTGGAGTAAATTATATTCCCGATCGCGAGGTGTCTTAGTTCTCTAATAGATATAGTAATTCTAAATATAGATAACTACTATTATCCTTATTCCTCGCTAGTAGTATTTCCTTTTAAGTAGTTTATAGAAATATATTACCTCGGGATATCCGTAGGACGATTAATTATACACCTCTCGAATAACATTAATATATATATTATCGAATACCCACAAACGATTTTTACGATAAAGTATCCTATCTTATACGAAGTACTTATTAAGAGTGATTCCTCGAAACTTGTTCTTATCTTCGATGATAGCGTTACGAATTTCCGTATAATATTCATTTTCCTTATTAACTTCTACTACTTTATAGTAGATAGAGTTATTATATATAAAATAAGGCTGGCCGCGGTGTGTAGGTAATCGGCGATGCGAAGCGAGGTATCTTGGTGATAATGTAGGTGGATTTGAAGAATTCATGATGTTTTGAATGTAGGTAAGAACGGAGCGGAGAGATCGATGCGGAGCGGAGAAGATAGGCGTAAAAATGGCGATTTTGGCTGGGCTTCCCCGTGGAGGTTTATTACAATATCGAATAGTGTCTTTGTCGAGTGGGATGGAGAGATCTCTGGAACTCCGGTACTGTGAAGGCGTGCGCGAGTCGAGAAAGGTGGTAGATCTCTGTGTCGAGTGTTGAATTTTGGCTGTGACGTCCGAAATGGTATTGTTTCTTCGCGGGGGTCTGCAACACTCGTTTTTTGACCAATTAAGTCGCCGTAAAGACTATGAGTACTCTGAATAGTGTCTTTTCGAATGGGAGGAAGTCCGCCGGGGGTGTGTTAGCCGGTGATAGACTTTTTGCGGGGAACGGAGCGGAGAAGGATTTCTTGTTTTCGATGTAGGGGACTCGTTTTTTGATGGATTGAACTATCGTTGATAATGTAGGCTATCTGATGTAGGTTCTTTCGAATGATGTAGGTGTTTAATGATTTGAATGTGTGGTGGGGCTTTTGTATGGTAGAAATACCTAGCGTCTTCTTTATTAGGCTCGGTCGCTTGCTTTGAGCAGAAAGTGAAAACCCGTTAATTCTCTTCGCCGAGGGGTGTACGAAGGAGCCTTATTATAATGTCAGGACTAGCATAGATACGATACCAGTATAGGTGAGGTAGAACGAGGATAATAAGGCTACCGAACTATGTAGGTGGGAAGGAGGCATAATATGATAGGGGATGCCTCCGCCAAGGCCCGCTAGCCATAGGGCTGAGGGGTGTGTCAAGGGTACGCTCGTAACACCTTCTAAGAGATAAAGCTACGTCTATTACGCTAGAAAAAAAGAATTAATATAATAAAATTCGCGGAAACTAATACTTTATAGAAATTTCTAATATTATTAAAATTATTTCTATTTTTTAATATATTATTTATTAAGAAATACTCTAAAATTAAACTATAAATATAGATTAAGAGTTTTATAAATAGTATTTATTTATTAATATATAGAAAATGAATTAAAAAAAACTATAAAGTTTCTAAATAGATTTATAAAATCTATATTAGATAAGTTAAAATATATAAAATAATATTCGACTTTAAGAAGTATAAGTTAATATATTTTATTTATAATTCGAGAAAGTTTAATATAAAAATTATTATCGACTTAGAAATTATAGCTATAAAGTTTAAAAAGAATATTTAAATTTTAAATCTTTATATTAATAAAAAGTTTAAATAAAGATCTTATATTAAGAAAGTTAAGGCGAAAATAATCTTATAATATAAAATATTATTTATAATTATTATATTTATTTAAAAAGCTATATTTAATAAGATAAGATAGCTATATAGCGCTATAATAAGACTAGTAATAAACTATATAATAGCGATATAATATATATCGAAGAGATTAAAAAAGATCTAGAAAATATATATAAGATATTTAAAAATAATTTAAAATAACTATTTTAAAAGAGTTATAGAAATAGATAGAGTAATTAATATACGCGTTTTAAAGATAGAGATAGAGATTTTCTTAATATATATTATTTTAAATAAAATAGATTTTAGAACTTAGATTATAAGAGAAATATATTTACTAATAAAGTAATTTTTATATTAAAAGAAAGATAAGAGAAAGAAAAAGATAAAGATAGAAAATAAAAGAGATCTTAGTAAAAGAAAATAAATTCTAAATTCTAAAGTTATAGAGCTCGCTATTAATTTAAATTAGAATTAATATATTCGAAAAGTATAAAAGCTATTAAAAGATTAGAGAAGTAGAAAATAAATATTATATTAAAGAATTTATTAACTGAAGATTTTTAAAATAATAATAATATTAGTATAATAGAGGAAATTAAAATTAGATTAAAGATCTCTTTATAGAAAATTAAGTAAAGTTAAAAATCTTATCTTTATTTAGATATATATAAAAAGATTAAATTTATATACTTTCTTTATATAAATAAAGTATCGAATATTCTTTTAAATAGCTATATTTATAGCTAAAGAAAGTAAGATATTAAATATATTCTAATATTCTATATAGAGTAAATAGAAAAAAGATAAATCTTAATAAGAGAGGCTGAAACTAGCGATATATTAGCTATACTATTATTCTTAAAAGAAATAAAAATAGTTATTAGATAAATTATTTAAATAAACTTTTTAAATTAAAACATATAGCTATATAAGTTAATTTCTATAAATAAATAAGAAAAATTACTAAATTAAAAGTTTTAGAGAGAAATAAAAAAAATTAAGATATAAATATAATAGAATTATTAAATATATTAGAAGATAGCGAAGAAAAGAAAAGTAAGAGTTTTTATCTTAATTTAAAGAGATTAGATAAGATTACTTCTATAAATATATAATATCTATATAGTAACTAATAACTATTCTCTATAATTTAAATAAAAGCGTATATAAAAAATTAAGTAAGTAAAAATTCTCTAATATTTAAACTGTTTTTAAAAAAAGAAATTTGATATTAGAATATTAATATATTTAATTTTTCTCTTAATAAGATATTATAAATAGTTTTAATTCTTTTATATTTATTTTATTATAATATCTTATCTAGTATAATATAGAATTTCTTATATAAAATAACTTTTTTACTTAATATCTTTTACTTCTTTATAAATATTCTTAATATAAATTATATTTTATTTTTATAAACTTTTATTATTAAGATTCTCGAATAGTTATAAAGTAATACTTTATTAATAATATTCTATAAAATTTCATATCTCTTTTTTATCTTTAAAAATTATCTTTTATAATTTATAATAAGAGTTATTTATATATAATATTAGCTATAAATTTATTAACTTATTTTAATAGAGTTTAAAAATCTAATTAAAAGAATTATAAAAGAACTTATTTTTAATATTAATTAAAATATAATTAAATAAAATAATATAAAATAATATTATAAATCTTTTTTTTAGATTTTACTACGCTGCGTAATGAGATAAGATAAAGCGAGATTTTAAATACTTAATATTATCTCGCTTCGAGTCGAGGTTTTTAATAGAATAAGATAGATTAGAGTAGAGTTTTCTATCGAGATAATAAAAGTATTCTATTATCTTCGCTTAGTTTATTAATTAGATTAGCTTAAAGCTATTACTCTTATAATACTCTTATAAATATAATCTTATATATCTTCTAATTATCTTTTTAAATATCTTTATCTTATACTCTAATTTAAATTACGATATTATATTCTATACTCTATTTTATCTTATTTTTAATATATTTTATTAAAATTTAGAGGAGTCGCTTAAAGATATTTAAAGTTTATCGAGTTAACGAAGTATACTTCAAAATCTCACTTCGAGTCAAAACGAGATTAGGGTTTTAAGGAAACTTGAAACTTTAATTCGAAATCTTACCCCGACCCTAACCCTCTTAAAATCTTATTAAGATTTCTCGCTTTATTATATAGCGTGAATTTTACTATAGAAATATTATATATAATTTATTTAAATAATTTATATATAAAAGATAACTTTTAATTTAAATGTAAAATATATATTAAAATTAAAATATATTAATAAAGTAAAAATTATTTATATATTTTTATTTTATTTTATTTTTATTTTAATATATTAAAATAGAGAATAAATATATATAATATATTAAATAATATCTATATTAAATATTTACTATATTAGAAAATTTAATAGATTTATATATTATATTTATTTATTTATTAAAGTAAGATAATAGATTAATATTAGAAAATTATTATTATTATAATAAAAGTAATATTATAAAATTCTTAGCGACTATATTACTTAGTTATTAGAGGTTTTATATATATATATTTAATACTAAATTACTTCTTACTATAATAACGCTAATATTAATAATTAACTTATTAATTACTTTTATTAAATTTTTTTTTATATAATAATAAAAGATATATTTAATTATTTAACTATTTAATAAAAAATAGTCTAATTCTTATCTATAAATTTATAAGCTATCTTTTATTATAAAGCGTTTATTCTCTTTTACTAAAATAATAAATAATAAATTATTATTAAATAAAATATATTATATATATATAGAAACTTTATTTTATAGATTAGATTTAAGATTTAAGTAGTAAAGATTATTATTTTAAAGAAAATATTTATATAGAATATTAAACTTTTTAATATAAAGAAGTAAATATCTATAAATTCGATTTATAAAGTTCTATTAGATTAAGTTAAGTCGAATTTTAATCTTAGCTTTAAGTTAAATTAAACTCTAATCGCTTTTTATTTATTTCTTATTAACTTTTATTATTATAAAACTAATAAAAAGAAATAAAAATCTTAACTTTAAAGTAAATTTAATTATACTTACTTTCTATATAGTATTTAATATATTCTTATAAATATAAATTAATTATTAATTATATTCTTATATAATAAAAAGTCTTTATATAATAATCTTATTCTTAATATATCTCGTTAATTTAATAATTAATATTTTTAATACTTTATTTAAAATTATATTTAAAAATTAAATTATATATCTAGATCTTATAATTATATAGCTATTATATAGTTTTATTAAAAGAAATCTTATAATCTTATAATTCTAATAACTCTATTTAGATTATTTTATTATAATCTATTAATAACGTTCTTAATTTAATAAATAACTTTTATTAAAATATATCTATTACGTAATTAAGCGATTATAATATTAACGAAAATATCGATAGAAATTTTAATAATATTATTAACGAAAATATTAATCGTTAAAGTATTATATAGTTCTATATTAAAAGTTCTATATTCGCTAAGACTCTTATACTTAAACTTTTAATAACGTTTTATTTAAAGAGCTATTTAAATAATATATTTAAAGTTCTTCGAAGTCGCATTTAGATCTAGTTAGATTTCGAGACTTACTACTTCTATTAAGACTAAAAAAAATATGTTAAATTCTATTATACGCTATAAGCAGATATTTTAAAACTTTCTCTCTATAGAATCGCTTTTCGAAAGTAGATATTAGAATTAGTATAGGTGCGATACTAGTATAGATAAGATAGATTAAGAATAATAAGACTATCGAATTATATAAGTGAAAAGAAGATATAATATAGTAAAGAATATCTTTATTAAGACTCGCTAGCTATAGAATTAAGAAGTATATTAAGAATACGCTCGTAATATTACCCCCTTCCTTTATAAAATTATATTCTATAATTAGTAAGTGAAAAGATAGAAAGATAAAATACGCTAAATATCTAAAAAAAAATAATAAGAGTAGTAAAGAAATAATCGTATCGAAGACTATTAGTATAATATCTTTCTCTATAGACGATATTAGAAATAGTAGTAGCTCTCTTTACTTATATTATAGTAACGTTACTAACTCTAATTTAGATATATATAGAGAGTTTAATAGAGAGAAAATCGATATAATATAGCGAAAACTATATTTATTAACGTAGAGATAAATAGTAATAATTCTCGAATTTATATTTAAGCGAATAGAATATTAATAAAATAATACGACGTAATTAATCGAGGGCTCTCGAATTAAATTAAGTCTTAAGCGCTAAAACTCTAATCTAATATTAAGTAAGTTTCTTTATAAAATATTATATAGACGATATTAATAAAGACTATCGATGGCGATAATAAGATTTATAGATAACGTATAATAGCTTTAAAAGATCTTTAGATATATAATAATAAGAAAAGTCTACTTAATAAGTCTAATATAAGATTATTATTAAGTAATAAGTATCTAAGAAATTAATTTACGAATGTGAAAAATAAAGCTATTCTAAAAACATCGAATAATTTTAATTCGTTTAGAAACGCGATATTCGAGATATTATTAAGCTATATATCGATTATAGAAAGCTCTAGTAATTAAGCTCGTATACTTCGTCGAAATCTATATCGAATTCGAAGTATTTATTATACTTTTATATATAAGTCTAATTTTTATCTATAAGATTCTCTATCTTAATAAGATTTAAACTTTATATATTAAAAATAAGACGAGTTATAATTAAATATCTCTTCTTTATATTAATCTCGACCTTTACTTTTATATATTACTCCGCGAATCTTTTAATCTTCTTTTCGATTAATTTCTTAATAGATTATTAATATTAAAGCTATATTTTTATAATATATTTCTTTAACTCGAGTATAATTTAATTTCTTATTAATAGATTAATTAAGTTATATAAATGAAGTTTCGATTTCTTTTATATATTATTTATTAGACTATTATTTCTAAAAAGATTAAAACTATTATTCTTAAAATTATATTCGATATATTTAATAAGATTATCGTAGAATTTAAGAAATAGTTAACTTTCTTAGCTTATTTTATCGTAAGTATATTAATAAATTTTCTTAAGAATAAATAAGAATATCTTATATATATAACTTAAATAATCTAGAAGATTATTAATTATAGAATATAAGCGATATCGTCGTCTAATAGATATATACTAACTAGCTTTCTCTTTAAGTCTTACTATAATATAAATAATTTTAAAAGTATTAATAAGAAAATAATTACTATTATAGATAAGCTTATCTCGAATTCTTATTTTTTAATTATCGAATAATATTAAATTAGTATTTATAAAGATAGATAAATCTAATAGTTTTAGACTAAGTAATTATCTAATTTATAATAAAATCGATTAATATCGATTTAGTTTAAGTATTTTAAAATCTTATAATATAGATAATAATAAGAATAGAAGTAAAAGAGTAGAGATATTAATCGAGTTTTAATTTTATATCTCCTCTTAATATTCTAATATCTCCTCTTAATTAATATAAAATAGAGATAAAATATCTCGAATTTAATTCTTTTCTAATTAACTTAATATTTTATAATATTATTAATAAAGGTTTTTAGTAAATAGAAATCGCTATATATATAATATACGAAGTAATAATAAGTTTAAAGATAAGTATTTTCTATATAGATCGTTATATATAAGATAAGAGTAATTACGATATATAGATAATTAATAATATAAAAATATATATTTTAATATTAATATAAATAGATTTAAGTAAGAATTTAAGAAACTTATAATATATTAAATATAGATAAAAACGAAGTAAAGAGATCTCTGAAATTTCGATATTATAAAGATAGTAATAACTCGAGAAACGTAATAGATCTCTATATTAAGAGTATAACGTCTAAAATAATATTATTTCTTTATAAGAGTCTATAATACTCGTTTCTTAATTAATTAAATCGTTATAAAGACTATAAATATTCTAAATAATATTTTTTCGAATAGTAGAAAGTTCGCTAAGAATCTATTAGTCGATAATAGACTTTTTATAAAAAATAAAGCGGAGACGAATTTTTTATATTTAATATAGGGAACTCGTTTTTTAATAAATTAGACTATTATTAATAATATAGATTATTTAATATAGATTCTTTCGAATAGTATATATAAGAGTTTCTATATAATAGAAATATTTAGCGTTTTCTTTATTAAATTTAATTACTTACTTTAAGTAGAAAGTAAAAAAAACTTATTAATTCTCTTTATCGAGGGGTATATAAAGAAGTCTTATTATAATATTAGAATTAATATAGATATAATACTAGTATAGATAAGATAGATTAAGAATAATAAGACTATTAAACTATATATATGAAAAGAAGATATAATATAATAGAAGATATCTTCGCTAAGGCTCGCTAGTTATAAAACTAAGCGATATATTAAAAATACGCTTATAATAGTAGAATTAGAGCTATACTAGTACGAGTATAGAACTTTTAATATAAATCTCTATATATTTAATATCTCTCTATTTATAAATAAAAAAATTTATTTTATAGACTTAATTTATATTTAATACTATTAATTTCTAAAGCTTAATATTAAAAAGTAATTTTATAATTAAAAAATTTAAATTAATTAAAATATAGAATATATATAAATATTACTATAATATAGCGATAATTATTATCGCGATTTAAATTAGATAAAAATAAATATTATTAAAATATCTAATATATAATATCTTAATATTTATAACTTAATAATTATATTTCTTTAAAATTATAATAATTTTATCGCTTTAATATTTTATATTAACTTTTATATAAATAAAGAAAAAACTCGTTAAATTTTAGCTCTCTTAATCGATATTAAGAAGTAAATTTAAAAAAAAATATTAGAAATACGATATTACGCGAAATCGACGATTTTATCTAAATAAAATATTAAAAGTAATATTTAAATTAACTTTATAATTTAATTATTTATTAATAATAGCCTCTATAGAGACTCTATAAAGATCTTATAAAGACTTTATTTAAGTTTAAATAGAGGTATCTAGCTATTAAGCGTAGATATTTTTAAAATTAACTTTTTTAACTAAGTTACTAATAATAATCTCTATACTTTATTTTAAATCGATTAATTTAAAGATTAATTAATAATTATCTCGAAGTAATACTAGTTATTATTAAGAGTAATACGCTTAATTAATAAAATTTAAAAGTCGAAGATTCGAGAACTCTTAAATCTCCTATTAAAAAATTAGAAACTTAATTTTTTTAGAGAGTCGCTCGGATAATAATCACGCCGAAGGCTGGCTTCGAAGTCGAATACTTTCGAGTAAGACGCTCTATACAAATGAGATTCTCTGGTAAAACAGCTTTATTTCAATAAGTATACTTCGGGCAGAACGCCTCAGGGTAAAAGCCTAAGCAGAGCTCGGGAAAGAAACCTCGAGGCCGGTTAAAATAGGTCTAAATTTAATTCGTATGCGCTAAGGCGGAGTTATAGGCTCTAAATACAGCCCTATTTCTACGAGACTAAAGATCTTTCACTTAATAGCTCTATAGATAAAAGCCTTAGAGGCAATTTGAAGCCCTATAATGAGCGGATATTTAGAAGTCTTCGGGGGAGTAAACCTCGGAGCACAGGGCATATTATCCTTAAAATCGTAGATCTTTCGAGAAAGAGTCCTCGGGACATTACGATTTTTACACTATCTATCTTTAAAGCTCGAGAATAAGCTCTCTAGAGGGGGAGGTATTATTAGCAGTAGCCTCTACGGGAGCCCTGCGAAGGCTCTATAAAGGCCCTATTTAGATTCAAATAGGAGTATCTAATTATTAAGCGTAAATATCTTTAAAATTAGCTTTTTTAGCTAAGTTACTAATATTATTAAATTTTATAATAAAAATAATTAAAGTAGTTATAAGAGATATATAATTAATAACTAGCTTTAATAACTATCTTATTATACTCTAGTTATAATAAGATTATTATATAATTAATTTAAAATATATAAAAGCTTTATTAAATAAAGTAATAAAGAATTTTTTTAAAAGTAATAAAGAAGATTATTTAATCTATTATTTATATTATATTATTATAATAATATTAAAATATAAGTAAAGACCTATGAATTAAATTTATAAAGTTGAATTTTTCTAAGTTAAATCGAATTTTAGCTTTAGCTCTAAGTTAAATCGAACTCTAATCGCTTACTATACGTTTTTAATCTATATATAAATATATATATACGAAGAGAGACGCGCTAAGATTTAATTAGAAAGGTATATCGAGTATAAAGAATTAATTCGTAATAATTACTTATAAAAAATAGAGAAAGATTATATTTTTATAATAAGAAGTATCGAAATATTAAAAAGAAATAAAGATAATATATTAATTAGTAGTATAAATCCTATATTATCTTCTATCGTAATAAAATCTTTCGAATAATAAAATAGCTATTAGAGTAAGATATCGAATAATTTTAATTCGTTTAAATATATATCGTTCGATGTTTCTTCTATAGAGATCTAATTAACTATAATCGTCGTAGTAAATTCTTCTCTTATAACGTTATTATAGTAATATACTATATTAATATAATAGAAATAATAGATTAAGTTATAGTAATATTCTTCGCTTACTAAGTAATAATTTAATATAAAATCGTAGAGAGTATATAATATGGAATCTTAAAGAGCTAAGCCGTATTCTTAACGATAATAATCTTATTATCGCTTAATTTCTCCGTAGTATTCTCCGTAATATTCTCCGTAGTATTCTCCGCATTTATCTATTATAGTTTCTTCTCTTACTTCTTCTCTTATAGAGTATTAGATTAAGTGGCTAGCTGAGTAGCGAGATGATAGATTAAGTTATAGTGGTGTTCTCCGCTTACTAAGTAATAATTTGATATGGAATCGTGGAGAGCATATGACGTGGGATCTTAGAGAGCTGAGCCGTGTTCTTGACGATGATAGTCTTGTTGCCGCTTGGTTTCTCCGCAGTGTTCTTCGTAGTATTCTCCGTAGTGTTCTCCGCATTTGCCTATTGTAGTTTCTTCTCTTACTTCTTAATATAGTAGAGGATAATAGACTAAGTTATAGTAGTATTCTTCGCTTACTAAGTAACGATTTAACGTGAAATCGTAGAGAGTATATAACGTGGGATCTTAAAGAGCTAAGTCGTATTCTTAACGATAATAGTTTTATTACCGCTTGATTTCTCCGTAGTATTCTCCGCAGTGTTCTCCGCATTTACCTATTATAGTTCCTTCTCTTACTTCTTCTCTTATAGAGTATTAAATTAAGTAGCTAGCTAAATAGCTAACTAAGTAAATAATTAATATAATATAGAATCTTAAAGAGCTAAGCCGTATTCTTAACGATAATAGCTTTATTATCATTTAGTTTCTTCGTAATATTCTTCATATTCGTCTATTATAGTTTCTTCTCTTACTTCTTCTCTTATAGAGTATTAGATTAAGTAGCTAGCTAAGTAATTAACTAAGTAAAAAACTAATATAACGTAAAATCTTAGAGAGCTAAGTCTTTTGAAATATTCAAGAAGAATGGATTAATTACTCCAGAAGCACTCTGGGACGGGGTTTTATATATAGGACAAATTCAGGTGGCTGGTCCAATAAGGTGGCTGGGAAGGCTGGGAAGCTTGGGGGCTAAGAATTCCAACAATTCCAACACGCCCCGCAGCCAAGCGTACTAGCCCATCAACAAAAAATATGTAACTATACAAACATCTCATCGCCTTTGCAGCGTCACGGGCCCTCTAGGCCCCACACCGTCCTGGTGTTCCACCGTCTGGTGTTCGCAAGCCCTCGGGCTCCACACCGTCCTGGTATTTATATCGTCTGGTGTTTCACCGTCTGGTGTTTATAAGCCTTTAGGCTTTATATCGTCTGGTGTTTAAAAGAAAACGTAATCGCTGTAGTAGTCGTTCTCGGTGCGCTTTCGCTTCGTACCTCTTGTCATCTCGTAATATCACTCTGGGCTAATTGGATGCTCGGTGTAATATACTGGTTTATGTATCTTGCCCACGTCTTGTAACTCTTTCGATTATCACTCCCACTTGTAACCCTCGTATTCGCAAATATACTGGTTATCTCCTCCGCCTCCGTAGCTTCGGCTTTCCCCTTTTCTCCTTTTCGAAGTATATTTACCGCTTTGTGAGCCGTCATATCGGGGGTAATAGCCCAGATTTTGATTAAGTATTGGAGATGATCGGGAAGGAATATCGATAGGTAAAGGATCGTTTGTTTATCGGGCGTAAGTTTGACGTTGGTGATTATAATACGCTCTTCGAGTAACTTGATATGAGTGATATAGTCGGTTACGGAGTCGAATTTGTTATATTTAATAGTGTAGTATTGTGCGGTGAGGCGTATAAATTCGTTATCCCCGGTGGGACGGTAGAGATCCGCGAGGTGGGATATTATTTTGAAGCTATAATTGAACTCATCAGCGAGTCGTTGCTTGATAGAGCTACTGATAGTAAGTGTTATCGCATTAATAGCCTCTTTAGAAGAATTCTTTTATTTGGCTAGGGCTATAACGGTTAATATCTCGAAAGGAGTCTCTTAAATATATTTCTATAACTTTTATTTACGTAATAAGGCATGTACGTCAATAAGCCCTTCGAGTAGTTTATCTTAGTGAGTTAACGAATAGATAACTTAAAGAATAGATCTAAGATAACTCGTTAGGCTATAATTAATGCTGGTATTAATGCTAATGCTAATATAATAGATACTTGAAATTGATAGGGATTGGGCTAGGGTTTATAAAGATGTATAATATATAATGACGATGATGTATATAGCAGCGTTATAAAAGCGTCGGAACCGGCTTATAACCTTTTAAAATATTCAAGAAGGATGGATTAATTACTTGAAGCACTCTGGAACGGAGTTCTATATATAGGATAAATTCGGTGGCTGATTCAACAAGTGGCTGAAGGCTAGGGCTTGGGGTTAAGTTTCAATAATTTTAATAAAGTCGTATTCTTAACGATAATAATCTTATTATCGCTTAATTTCTTCGTAATATTCTTCGTAATATTCTTCGTAGTATTCTCCGCATTTATCTATTATAGTTTCTTCTCTTACTTCTTCTCTTATAAAAAGAGTATTAGACTAAGTAACTAGCTAAGTAGCTAACTAAGTAAATAATTAAGTAACTAACTAAGGATCTAACTAAGTAAATTACTAAGCTAATAGAGTAAGTAGTATTAACTAGATAACTAGTCGAGTAGTATATAGAGGAGAATAATAGCTGTAAATTCGTTTAGACTCTTTTTAAGAGTTTTCTAACGCGTTTATAAGTAGTAGTAGATAGCTATTAAGCTTATTTACGACCTCGATTACTAGTAATAGCGAATTCGTATTAATAGAGACTTTAAGAGACGGGTAAAAGAGATATATATATTTAAAGTATTTAGTTACGTTTTCGCGAGGGGTATTAAAAACGATTATATTTATATTAATAGAATTAATATAATTAATAGAGTAGTAAATAAATAATAGTTATATAAATAAATAGATAAAGAATTATTATTTAATTTCGAACGCGTTTAATTTAATTATTATATTTTAATATTTATTTAATCTATCAATAGTAGATTAAACTTTAAAAGTTTTATATCGTTAGAAAGTGTAAATTAAGCTTTATAACTTACGAAATTATAAAGTAATAGTATTTATAGAGAGCTAATTATTTTAGAGTCTAAAACTTCTATATATAAATTTATAATAAGGGAGTTTAAAATAACTAGCGGGCTAATTTAGTCGATCTAACTAAAGAGCGTAATAACTCTAAATTTATAATTAATTATATATATAAATTTTAGATTTTATAGCTTAACTCTATCTTATTCTATTATATATTCTAATAAAGTAAAGACTATAAAAAAAAAGCTTTTTATTTTATATAAGACTTATTTTAATAATAAAATTAAAAGAAGAATTTTCTTTTCTTTATATTATAAAGTTGAAAATTTAAACGAATTAAATTTCAAAATAATAACTCTAATACTAAGTCTAAAACGTCTTTTATTAAAATAAAATATTATAATTATAAATAACTAAAATATTATAAGAATTCTTTTAAGTATTTAAATTATATTATAAGTAATAAAATATATAATTATAGATTTAATATAAGAAAAGATAAAGTTTAATACTTATTATTATAATATTAAATATATTATTAATTAAGCGATAATCTCGCTCTCTATTATTAAGAAATAAAATTATTATATTAAATAAAAAGTATAAAATAACTACTCTAATAAATTTTAGTAATAAAAAAAACTTTATATTATAATCTTTTATTAAAAGAATATAGCTTTCTAAATCTTAATACGTATTAAGAAAAATATATATTATTAATAATTATTATATACTCTTATATAAGAAATATAATATATTTATTATATTTATAAATAGTTAAAAAAGAGAGTAAGAGTAAAGCTTAAAGATATATACTATAAATATATAAGAATATAATCTTATTTTTAATTTTTCTGAAATTTATATTATTAATCTTAATATTTATTAACGCGAATAATTTTAAATTTATTACGATTTCTTTATAAATAATAAAATATAAATAGATATTAAAATAATAAATATAAAGTAATTTATATTATTAATATATATAATATTACGTAGCTAGATTACTTTAATATATTAAAATAATTTAAAAATTTATTAAAAATCTTTTTAAAAGAGTTATCTAATAATTATAATATATATAATTAAATTAAATATTATATTAATTTATTATTTAATAATATATTTAGAAATAATTAAAATTATAATCTATTTTATAATAAATTTATAGCGATTAAAGATTATTTAAATATTACGCTTAAAAGAAAACAAATTTAATTCTTAATTAATTAAATTAATTAATTAATACTAAATTATTATTTCTTTTAGAGATATTTATTAAAACTAGTATAGATACGATACTAGTATAGATGAGATAGATTAAGAATAATAAGACTATCGAATTATATATATAAAAAGAAGATATAATATAATAGAAGATATCTTCGTTAAGATACTAGATTATAGAGCTAAATAGTATATTACGAATACGCTCGTAATACTACTCTTCTCTCTTAAAGAGCTAAAACCTTTATAACTAATAGATCGAAGATATAGATTTATTACTTATCTTACATCTTTAGATATTTATAATTCGTATAATTCTTAATAAAAGAGAATTAAGATTCTAGAGATATAGTTATATCTTATCTACATATAAGTAAGATTCTCTAAATTCTTCTCTTATCTAGTCTACTTATTATAGACCTTCGAAAAAACTAAATAATTTCATCGCATATATATATATTATACTCGCTAAAAATTTATAAAAATAAAGAATTTTTGATATTCGAGATTTTTAATATAATATTCGTCTCTAGCGACGATAGAAGTAATAATAGACTTTATATAGATTCTCGTATTAGTCTTATCGCTAGCTAGAGAAGTAACGAGTATAGAAAGTCTAATTTAAAGAAAATCGAGAGGTGAATAGATAAGTAATAATTATAGTTATTTTAATGATTTATAATAATACTTAAGTAAATATTATAGCGTAAAGAATTTTAATAAAATAATACGATATAATTAATCGAAGACTCTCGAATCGAATTAAGCTATAGATACTAAAACTCTAATTTAATATTAAGTAAGTTTCTCTATAAGATATTATATAGATTATATTAATAAAGACTATCGATGACGATAGTAACATTTATAAATAACGTATTATAGCTTTAAAAGATCTTTAAATATATAATAATAAGAGAAGCTCGCTTAATAAACTTAATAAAGTTATTATTAAGTAATATAAGTCTAAGAAATCGATTTACGAATATGAAAAATAAGGCTATTATAAAGATATCGACTATAATTAATAAATTAAAGATATATATCTATTATTTATTCTATTTCTTTAAATATCTATAGCTTCTATAGATCTTAATTAAAGAAGATTTATCGAGATATAGCGATAGTAATCGAATATCGAATAATTTTAATTCGTTTAAAAAGTCTATATTCGAGGTTTTATCGAGTCGTATACTAGTCTTAAATATATTCGCTTACTACGTTCTTATAATTATACTAATTATAAATCTAATATATTCGTTTAATTATACTTATCGCCTATATTTCTCTAAATTAAAATAAGAAATAATAGTATATTTATTACGAGGTTTTATTATATCTTCGAGTCTCGTCTTAAAATACTATTTAGTAAATATCTTAACTTCTTATCGATAAGTTTTTAGACTTCTTCTCGATTATAGAGATTTAGCTATATAAGATATATCTTTAATCGTAATTAAATTTAATTCCCTTCGTATATAAGATCTCTATTCTTCTTCGAAAACTCTAACTTACTAATTAATTCGAATATTATATACTTATCGTCGTCTATTAAACGCTTAATCTTATATTTAAAATACTTTATAAATTATTTATAGAACTTAAGAAATAGTTAATTATATTATCTCTTTATTATACGATAGACTTAACGATATATATCTTTAATAATAGATAATAATATTTTATATACGTTATTTAAATAATTAAGAAGATTATTAATTAAAGAGTAGAAGCTATAATATTATCTAATAGATATATATTAAATAGTCTTATCTTCGAGTCTTATTATAATATATATAATTTTAAAAGTATTAATAAGAAAATAAGTATTATTATAAATAAGTATATCTTAAATTCTTATTTTTTATTTATTAAATAATATCGAATTAATATTTATAAAAATAGATAAATTTAATAATTTTAGACTAAGTAATTATCTAATTTATAATAAAATTAATCGATATTAATTTAATCTAAATATCTCGAAATCTTATAGTATAGATAATAATAAAGACGAAGATAAAAGAATAGAGATATTAGTCGAGTTTTAATTTTACGTCTTCTCTTACTATTCTAATATTTTCTTTTAATTAATATAAAATAGAAATAAAATATCTCGAGTTTATTTTTTTTAGCTAATTTAATATTTTATAATATTACTAGTAAAGATTCTTAGTAGATAGAGAATATTATATATATAATATATAAAGTAATAATAAATTAAAAGATAAATATTTTTTATATAGATCGTTATATATAAGATAAGAATAGTTATAATATATAGATAATTAATAATATAAAGATATATATCTTAGTATTAATATAGATAAATTTAAGTAAGAATTTAAGAAACTTATAATATATTAAATATAGATGAAAATAGAGCGAAGAAGATAGGCGTAAAAATAGCGATTTCGATTAATATTGTCTTTATCGAGTAGGACGAAGAGATCTCTAGAATTCTGGTACTGTAAAGGCGTATATAAGTCGAGAAGAATAGTAGATCTCTATATTAAGAGTCGAAATATATTATTTCTTCGCGAGGGTCTATAATACTTATTTCTTAATTAATTAAATCGTTATAAATATAATAAGTATTTTAAATAGTATTCTTTTAAATAGTAGAAAGTTCGTCGAGAGTTTATTATTTAATAATAGACTTTTATAAGAAATAAAGCGAAGAAGGATTTCTTATATTCGATATAGGAGACTCGTTTTTTAATAGATTAGACTATTATTAATAATATAGATTATTTAATATAGATTCTTTCGAATAATATATATAAGAGTTTCTATATAATAGAAATACCTAGCGTTTTCTTTATTAAACTCGATTATTTACTTCGAGTAGAGAGTAAAAAATATTTATTAATTCTCTTCGTCGAGGGGGAGTATAAAGAAGTTTTATTATAATATTAAAACTAGTATAAATATGATAGATTAAGAATAATAAGACTATCGAATTATATAGATAGAAAGAAGATATAATATAGTAGAAGATATCTTCGCTAAGATATTAGGCTATAGAGCTAGATAATATATTAAGAGTACGATTATAATAATATTAAAAAGATTTATATATATAAAGTACTTTACTAAGATTAATATTTATAATATATATTATTAAATAAAAATATAAGAGAGAGATAAGTAAAAGATTATTTTTTAAATTTAATATATATAATTCGAGTATTAAATAGAATCTTTTAATCTTATAAATATTTTTATAATCTATTAAAATTATATAAATAAATTATTTAAATTATATATTAATACTTTCTATATAATATATTTAAATAATATATTAATCTATTATAAAATAAAAGAGTTATATTAAAAGTATATATATAAAATACTATATATATTATTAAAGTATATTTTTAATTATAATAAGACTTTTTTTTAAAATTCTTAATAAATTAGAGTAATATTTAAATAATTTTATTATATATTAAGACTAAGTAATTAAAATTGAAATCTATTAAAAATATTTTAATCTTTCTAGAATCTGAAAATTTCTATTAATAATTTATATAAGATTTTTTATAAATTTAATCTAAAAAACGAAAAAAGGTAAAATTAAATTACTCTTTATATTTAATAAAAAAATATATAAAACTTTTAAAATATTTTATTTATTATTATATTTATATTAGAATATTATAATTAAAAAATATTATTTATTATAAAATTAATATTTTTAATATAGATATAGATAGCGTATTTAATTAACTAAGCGAAAATAAATAATTATATTTTATTATATTTCTAATTATAAATTTAAAAATACTAAGTCTTATTAAAATATATATAATAAAAGTTTTTATATAATTATATTAAACTTTAAAAATTAAAAATATTACTTATAAATTAATAAATATCTTAACTTTATAATTTTAAATTATAATATTTATATTATCTTATAATAATAAAAAAGTTTAATATAAACTAGATTCGTTAATCTAAGAAATTAACTATATTTAACTTTAAAAAAATCTATTAATATATTATTTAGAAGATTTAATATTATTAAATTAAGTAATAATAAGATTAATATTAATAATATTCTATATATCTTATAAAATAAGCTTTAGAATTAAGAATATTAATTTAATCTATAAAAGTATAATAGTATATCTTTTATAATTAAATTAATACTATTAATAAAGTAATTAAATAATATTATTATTATAAATATTTAAATTATTTATTTAAATAAAAGAGTATTTAATAAATAAATAAATATTTTAAATATTATAATATTATTATAACTTCTAATTTACTATATTTTAAAATTAAAAAAATTCTATTTAAAGTTATAAAAATTAATAATTATATTATCGCTTAAATTATAATATATAAATATTTTTTATATAAAGATAAAGTAGTATTAAAAATACGTTATTAAGTAAAATAAGATTTCGAAATAAAAAATTAATAAGAATAAACTATTACGTTATAATCTCGTAATTTATATTTCTAATAATTCTATTATAAAGAAAGAGATTCTTTATATAAATTATAATAACTCTAATATTAGATATTTCGCTTATAACTATATTAAGTAAAAGATTAGATTTAAGTATTATTAAATAAATATAATAAGTAATATAATAGAGTATATTCGTATTTATCTCGATTATTAAAAAATATAAATTTATTATTATAAATTATATAGCGAGCTAATATTAATCTCGCTAGATAATAAAATTTTATTTTATATTATAATATTAAGTTTTATTATAAATTTACTATTTATAAAAAAATAATATATTAATAAAATTTATAATAAAATTTTAATCTTAATAAATAAGTTAATTAAATATATAATATATATAATAATTATTAAAAATCTAAAAATTAATAAACTTATTAATATCTTATAGTAAAAATTTATATTAATATATATAAAAGAATAAGATAAAGTACGCTATATAACGAAGCGTGGTAAAACGAGATTTTAAATATTCAATATTATCTCGCTTCGAGTCGAGATTTTAATAGAATAGAGTAAGGTTAAGATAGAGTTTTTCTATCGAGATAATAGAGATATCTCATTTTCTCGCTAAGTCTATTAATTAAGTTAGCTCGAGGCTATTATCTTTATAACGCCCTTATAGCGCTCTTATAATATCTCGTAAATATAATCTCATATATATTCTAATTATCTTTCTAAGTATCTATATCTATTTAAACTACTATATTATATTCTTTACTTTATTTTATCTTAATTAAAAAATCGCTTAGAGATATTTAGAGGTATTTAAAATTTACTAAGATAGCCGGAGTATACCTCGAAACTTCAGCTTCGGGTCGAGGCGAGATTAAAGTTTCAAGCTTCCTCAAAACCCCGACCCGAAACCCCGACCCGAAACCCCGACCCGACCCCGAACCCCCTCGAAATCCCATTAAAGTTTCTCGCTTCGTTACGCAGCGTAAGATAGACCTAAATTAGAAAATCTTAAATTTGTATATATAGCCAATTATTAATTCGTTAGGTCTACGCTTTTTAAATAGATACCGCGGATAAATAAATTAACGTCCGTAACTATTAAAAATC
This sequence comes from Letharia columbiana, assembly GCF_014066305.1. NCBI lineage: Eukaryota > Fungi > Ascomycota > Lecanoromycetes > Lecanorales > Parmeliaceae > Letharia > Letharia columbiana. The sequence goes on from NW_023501074.1 coordinate 290,870, forward strand.
TCTTCCTTTATTTTTAATCTTTTAATAACTTTACTATTTTTTAAGATTTTTTTTTAAATTATAACTCGAAACTTACGCTTTTTAATAATAAAAGATTTATAAAACTCGATCTTATAATTATTAAAGCGTAAGGAATTCAAATATCGCTTATTAAAGTTCGCTTATTAAAGTTCGCTCGATAGCTCTAATTAAAAAATAGATATATATTATTTAATTTTAGAATAACTTTTTTATTTTCTATTAAAATTCTAATTTTTTTTATTTAAATTATAGAACGTAATATAAGCTTTTAGATAAAAAAAAGAATTTCTAAATTTAGTCTTATAGATATTTAAAAGCGAGGAATTCAGATATCGCTCACTAAAGATGGCCTATCAAAGATCGCTTACTAAAATTTACTCGATAGTCTCGATTAAAAAAATGATTATAAATTTAATTTATAGGCCTTTACTCGTTATTATATAATTTAATAAATAATTTAATTTTAGATTAAGATTTTCTTATAAATAAGTTTTAAATAATATTATATTAATATCTAGATATAAAGCGTAAATTAAATATTTTATTCTATTTTTAAATTAATAATTAAACTAAGAAGTAAAATTAAATTTTTAAGTATTATTTATAATTATATTATAGATATAAATAAAATAATTAATTTAAGATCTTATTAATAATTATATTAATATATATAATAGAATAAGATAAAACTAATCTAAAAAACCTTGAATTTGTATATATAGCCAATTATAAATTTAAGTTCGCTACGCTCTTTAATTAAACCGATTAAGTTAGCCCGATAGCCCTCTCGTATCTTTCTTATTAAAAATTTATATATAGAAGTTTTATACTTTAAAGTACTTAGCTTGCGATATATATAGTTACTTTATAATTTCTTAAATTATAGAGCTCGCTTTACGCTTTCTAACGCTATAAAAATTTTAAAGTTTAATCTACTATTAGTAGATTAAATGAATATTTAAATATAGTAGTTATATTAGACGCGTCCGAGATTAGATAATAATTCTTTCACCTATTTATATAATTATTCTTCTTCTACTATTCTATTAATTTATTAATATAAATATAATTATTCTCGATACTCTCGCGGAAATGTTACTAAACGCTTTAGGTATATATACTCCTTTTACTCGCCTCTTTAAGCCTCTACTAACGCCTTTAAATTATTTCTTAGCGATTTCGCTACTACTAATAATCGAGGTCGTAAGAGAGTTTAATAGCTATCTGCTATTGCTTATAAACGAGTTAAAATACTAAAAAGAGCTTAAACGAATTTACGATTATCGTCTTTCTCTATATACTCTTAAGCTAGCGATACTCGATTAATCGCTTAGTTAATACTATCTACTCTATTAACTTAATAATCTATTTAATTAAATTATTAGCTAGTTACTTAATTATTTATTTAATTAGCTATTTAATTAGCTACTTAGCTAGAGTACTTAATTAAATAAAAGAAGAAACTATAATAAATAAATATAAAGAATATTATAAAGAATATTATAAATATAGTTAGTAGCAGTAGTAATATAATAGATTTACTCTTTACGATCTTATATTAATTTATTTAGTTAGTATAAGAGAAGTTACTATAATAAGCAAATACGAAAAATACTACGAAGAATACTACGGAGAAATTAAGCGATAATAAGATTATTATCGTAAAGAACACGACTTAGCTCTCTAAGATCCCACATTATATACTCTCTATAATTCTATATTAAACTATTATTTAGTAAGCGGAGAATATTACTATAACTTAGTTTATTATTCTTATTATATTAATATAATATATTACTATAATATCGTTATAAGAGAAGAATTTACTACGACGATTATAGTTAATTAAATCTCTATAGAAGAAATATTAGATAATATATATTTAAACGAATTAAAATCGTTCGATGTCTATAGCTATTTTATTATTCGAAAGATTTTACTACGGTAGAAGATATTATAAGATTTATATTACTAATTAACACGTTATCTCTTATTATAGTTAATTAGACCTCTATAGAAGAAATATCGAACGATATATATTTAAATAAATTGAAATCGTTCGATGTCTATAGCTATTTTATTATTCGAAAGATTTTACTGCGATAGAAGATATTATGAAATTTATACTACTAATTAACACGTTATCTTTATTTCTTTTCGATATTTTAATACTTCTTATTATAAGAATATAGTCTTTCTCTATTTTTTATAGATAATTATTACGAATTAATTCTTTATACTTAATACACCTTTCTAATTAGACCTTAGCGCGCCTCTCTTCGTATATATATATTTATATATAGGTTAAAAACGTATAGTAAGCGATTAGAGTTCGATTTAATTTAGAACTAGAGCTAAAATTCGATTTAACTTAGAAAAATCCAACTTTATAAATTTAATTCATAGGCCTTTACTTGTTTATATATAATAATAATATATTTAAAAGTATTAATAAAATTCTATAAGACTTATTAATAGAATATAAAGTAAATTTAGAAATTTTTCTAAAACTAAGATTTTAAGAGAAGAAGTATTACTTACTTTAAAGCGAGTAAAATAATTATAAAAAATAAAATTATATTTAAAAGAATTATAAAGATAAGTATTAAAGTAATAAGTAAAGTATTATAATAGTAATTATAAAATTATAATATTTAAAAAAAAAATAAAGCTTAAATTTATATATCTTATAATTAAAGAAGAAACCTAAATATAAATAATTTAAATCTTTTAAGATTTTGAAAAAAAATAAGTATATAGATTTATAAACTAGATCTTTCTATTAAATATAAGAAAATTTATTTTATATTTTATATATTATTACTAGAGTTATACTATTTATATAATAATAATTTAAAACTATAAGTAATCTTAATTAATAAAGAAGAAAAGTAAAAAATTAATACGATATTAGATAAAAGAGTTTATAAAGATAAAACTAAGTATCTTATTAATTAAAACTCTCTATTTTATAAAGCTTTATAAAAATTAATAAAATCTCTTAAAAATATTAAAAATATAATTAAGAATTTTAAGTAAATAAAGAAATTATATAAATTAATATTTAAGATAAAGTTAAAGATATAATTATTAAGAAGAATTAAGAAGTAAGATAAATCGTAAAAATGATAATAATAGAGTATTTAAATAGATAAATAAATTATAATTAAAATATTTAATAAAATAACTAAAAATCTATAGATTTATATATATATATACGTATATAATCTAACGCGTTAAAGGGTTATATATTATAAAGAAAATTAAAAAGATTATTATTATTATTAATACTATCTCATATTAATCTATCTCTTCTCTTATATTAAAAAGAAATCTCTTATTAATAAAAACTATTAAAAGATAAGAGAGTTTAATAATAATAGTAATAATAATAGTAATAACGAAATTAAAAATAACTATTTAATAATAAAGAATAATAATATAATAAGTAAATATCTATATTAGCTATATAGATTAATATATATTAATTAAAATATCTTATATTATTCTAAGCGCGTAAATCGCGATAAATATTTCTATTAAAGATAATTATAATAAAAATAATTAGTATATATAAAAGAATAAGATAGAGCTAAGCTATAAAATCTTAAATTTATATATATAACTAATTATAAATTTATTAGATCTACGCTTTTTAATTAAATATCGTAAATAAATAAATTAATATTTATAACTATTAATATTACGAGCGTATTCTATATCTCTCTTAATATATTATTTAGCCTTATAGCCTATTAGAGTCTAGCGTATCTTAATAAAGTTATCTATTATTATCTAATATCTTCTATTTATATAACTATTCGATATCTAATTATCTTATTTAATATATCTATATTAATACTATATCTATATTAATTCTAATACTATAACTAAATTATTTTACTTACTATATTCGAATTAATAGATAAATTTAAGAAATCTATTAATAGAGACTTTAATAAGATATTAAGTTAAGTTATTATATTTTTAGATAAATCTATTATATAGATAATATATTATAAAGAATATCTATTAAAATAGTATAACGATCTTATAACTAGTTAGAGAAATAAAGTAATTATTAAATTAGTTTATTTATATAACTAGTAAATTTAAAGAAATTATTATTTAACTTAATAATTATATAATTAATTCTTTAAACGAAGTAAAACTATTTAAAAGAACGATATTTAGACTATTTATAATTTTTACGATAATCTAAATAATCTATAAACTAGAGAAAAAAGTTCTCGTAAAATATAATATTATTTTTCGAATTTATAGTAAAGCCTTATAAAAGATATTATAAGAAGTTTTTCTTTTCTCTTCTTCGCTTAATATCTATAATATTAAAGAATTAGAAGAAATAACGTAATTCTCTTATCTTTATTTTAAAATTATTATTTTTAATATATAATTAAATAAGATAAATCGAGTTAATAATCTTTTTATTTAGATATTTAATTAATAATAATTCTTATTATTTAATAATATAGCGAAGAATATCGTAATTATTACGAATTTATAATAGATTATTAGCGTTAATTAACTACGTAATTAAGTCGATAAGAAGCTTAATTAATTTCTTACTATACTCCGCGATCTTTATTATTAATAAGATTAATTTCGAGATATAATTAAATAATATATTAATCTTAAGGCTAAAAAGAATAAAATAATAGATTAATAAGATAAGACTTAATAACGTTTAAAGTACTAGTCGAAAAGATATAATATAATATAGAATATTAATCTATTATATTATACTCTAATATAATATAGATTATTAAGATTTATATTATCTTATATCTAATATAATATAAGATTTTAATAGAATATTCTACGATATAATATATCTATAATATTATATTATAAAATAATATATATATAAGATATTTCGACTAAGATTTCTATATTTAGATATATTTATTCGATAAATTCGATATAATAGCTATTATTATTATAACTATTACTATTATAACTACTACTATTATATCTATTACTATTATATCTATTACTATTATATCTATTACTATTATATCTATTATTATTATATCTATTACTATTTATTATTAAAATAATCTATTATTATATAATAGCTATAATAGTAATAGTTATAATAATAGTAGCTATAATAATAATAGCTATAATAGAGATAGTTATAATAGAGATAATTATAGTAGAGATAGTTATAATAGTAGTAGTTATAATAGTAATAGCTATAATAATAATAGCGATAATAGAGATAGCTATAATAGAAGTAGCTATAATAGAGATAACTATAATAATAGTAGTTATAATAATAATAGCTATAATAGTAATAGATATAGTAGTAATAAATATAATAGTAATAGATATAATAGTAATAGATATAATAGATAATAGTAATAGCTATAATTAGCTAGAATAATAATTAAAATAGCTACTTATACTTCTAAATATAGAAATCTTAGTCGAGATATTTTATATATATATTATTTTATAATATAATACTATAGATATATTATATTATAATATATCTTATTAAGATCTCGAATTTATATTAGAAAAATAATATAATATCCGATTCTATTTATATTATACTCGAATATAGTATAATATTACTTAATATGAAATATTCTATAAAATATATTATATCTTTTCGACTAGTAGAACTTTAAAGTAAGTTAGTATTAAAGTTAAGAAACTATAAAAATATAATAGAGAGCTTCGATAATAATTAATAGCAATATAATTAGATATATCTAGAGATTTATAAATTATCTCTAAAATATAAGCCTTAATCTTATTAAAACTTATCTAAGTTTTACTTCTTATTTATAAAAAAGAGAAGTTTATTAAATTATTAAATTCTTTCTTCTTTATTAATAATAAGAATCTTATATAAGAGAATTAATTAATTAAAATAAAGGAAAAGTTATTAAATAATAAGAATTACTATTCTATCGAGATATCTTAAATTATTTATCTTCTATTATATATAAATAAAAAAGCGATTTCTTATACTCTAAATAGAAGATATAGAAATATTATAAACTTTTATATATTAATTAGCGAGATTATAAACTAGCTAACTAAGATCTATAAAGAGATAAATCGTTATAAGAAGATAAGATATAATTACGATTCTCTTTAATAGATAACTTAGCCCTTTAATAGATTCTATATAGAACTCGTTAAATTAAGTTTTATATTTAATTATAATAAAATCTATTTAAAAGATAATTTAAATATTAAGCTATAAATATATATCTAACTTTACTTTATTTTTATAAGTCTTTCTAATTATAAATTTATATCTCTAAAGAATATTAAGAAATATCTTATAGATAATAATAACTTATAGCGCGTAAACTATAAATTATATCTAACTCTAGTCGTCGATAAAATAACTTCTAAAACTATTATAACTTAAATAAGAAAGATAATTATCGCTATAATCGACGATTATATCTCTTCTACTACTATATCGAATACTTATATCTCGAGTATTTTTTAAAATATATTAAAGGCGATAATCGATATAGATTTAAGAAACTTAATATATTTTAATTATAGAAAGATAAATTATATAAGATATAATTATCTAGTATAGAAATAGATTAATACTAATAAGAAAGTCTTATAAAAGATAAGAATCTATAAACTTATTATCGATAACGAATATAAGATAAATCTATTAATTGACGCTTACGAAGTCTCTAAGAATTTAAGAAATAAATAATCTTTATTAAAGTTATAATAAGAAGAACTTATAATATATATCTATTAGATATTTCTAATAATTCTTTAATACGTCGTTCTTTTAGAATATAAGTAATATTATTATTATAAAAATGAAAATACTTACTTTAGAATATCTTAATCGATAATAGATATACTAAGATATATATAGTTATTAATAAGTTTTTAATTTATAGAGTTTACGAAGAATTACTATTAAAATCGATTTCACTATTAAAATCTAAATCTCTAAAAAATTATAATAATTAAATCGCGAAGAAGTCTATTATTTATTATCTACTTTCGATAATAATAGTAAATAACTATCGAGAGAAAACGTATTCTATACTTATCGCCCCTCTTATATATAATATAATTCTAAGAAAACTATAAATAAATAAGTATAGGGTACTTCTCGATATAATGAAAGATAAGATTCTTTTCGTATTAGATCGCTATAATTATAATAATAATAAGATCTCGATAGCGAAGGATCTCGCTATTTTACTAAATTCGAAATCGAAATTTTTTATCTTATAGATTATTTTAAAGAAAGAATCTTCTCTCTAACTCGTATATAATAACGACTTGAACTTTACTATCGACTCGAATATTTCTAGCGAATTAATTAATAAGAAGAGGTTTATATCTACTCTTTGAGATATAAAATAAAAATGAGATATAAATCTATAATTTATTAATATCGTTAAAATTAATATTATATTATACTACTAATTAGCGCGTAATAAGAAAAATCGACTATTTACTCTTATTATAAATAAGATCTATAACTCGCTATTAAAGAAGTTATCTTCTTAAAAAAAACTATATAATTCTTATATATTAATTAATAAGCTATATTCTTATAACTTAGAAAAGAAGTATAAGAGATATTATAAATTAAATTATTTTATTTAAATTAGCGTTATCGAAATTATTAGCTCTAAAGATATTAAGCGAAAACTCTTTATAAAGTATTATAACTATTTAAATATTTTTAATAGAATAAAAATAAATAAACTATTACTATATCGCTCTTATAATTATTAATTAAAATTTATAAAGATCGATATCGTTAAATTATTAAAGAGTTAAGTCTATTTTATATTAGAATATAAATTAAAATAGATTAAAAAGAATTTAAAAAAGGATTTTATAATATCTAATTATACTTCGTTTATATCTTCTATTCTATTTACTAAAAAATTAAATAAGAAATTACACTTTTATATAAACTATTAAAGACTAAATACTATTATTAAGAGAAATCGATATTTAATTTTATTAATAGATAAGGTTCTCGCGAGAATTTAAGACTATAAATATCTTACTCGATTAGATATTATAATCGTATTTAATAAATTATATATATACTTCGATAATAAGAATTTTATTATATTTATTATCTCTCTCGATATATATAAGTATTAAATACTCTTCTTCGATCTAATTAATAACTTAGTTATCTATTAATAATATATAAATAATATTCTATTTAAGTATCTAAATAACTTCTATTAAGTTTATCTCGATAATATTTTTATTTATAGTTAATCGAGAAAGGAATATATATTATATATTCGAAAGATTCTTTAAAAGTTATAAGAGATTAGATTATAGATAGATATTCTTAAATACGAGTTTTATATTTAAGAGACGAAGTTTTTAGATCTTCTTATTTTAATTAACGATCTTTATATATACTTTATTAAAATTTAAGCTATTATTAAATAATTTACCTCTATTAATTTAAAGGAGATATAGATCTTTATTAGCTTTTATAACTTCTATTATTAATTTATAAGAGATTTCTCGAAGATCGTGAAATTAATAGTAAAGCTTATAGTTAAAAAAGTAATATTTAATTAATTATTAGTTTATTAGAAAGTCTTTTATTTATTAAAGATAGTCGTTATAAGAACTTTAATTCTACGCTATTTCGATAAATCGAAGAATATTATATTTAAAATAAACTTCTTTAATTACGTTAATAATAATATTCTATCTTAATATAATAACGAAATCTTATATTTAATAGCTTTCTATAATAAGAATCTTACTTTAATTAAATATAATTATTAGATCTATAATAAGAAGCTACTAGCTATTATTCGCTATTTAAAATATTAATATTCTAAATTAGAGTATATTAATATCTTTATTAAGATCTTTATAGACTATAAAGACTTAATATACTTTATTAAAAAAAGAGATCTAGATCGTCGCTAAGCCCGCTATTTAGATATACTATTCGAATTTAATATTAAGATTATCTATTATCTAGAGTCTTAAAATATTAAAATTAACGCTTTTATATATATAGTCGATTTTAAATTAAATAGTCTAGAGAATAAGCGCTTAAAGTAGTAATATTAGACGATATTTATATCTAATTATTTAGAGTTTAATAATAAAAATATTAAGATTTAAGCTATTAATAACTCTATCTTCTATTAAATAATCTAAGAAAATAAGATTAATAAGTTTTATAATAAAATCTATAAAGTAATTATAAAAGATAAAAATAAACTTCGCGAAGTTACGCTTAATAAGTACTCTATAAAGAATAAGATACTCTATTATAAGAATTACTTATAGATATTAAAAGATTTATATATCGATATTATTCGCGAAGTATACGATTAACTCTTATATAGATATCTCGATATAGTCTATATCTATAAGCTATTTAAGCGAGAATATTATTAATAAGATATAAGAGCTATTATTACTATCTATATTCGAAATTACTACGCTTACTATAGATCTAAAATCTCTTATAATTTAAAATATAATCTATTATAATTATTATCGATTTCTTAAAAACGATAATAGAATATCTCGATAGACTTTATAATAAATTTACTTATATCTAATAAATATAATACTATCTAGATAGCGATAGATCGACTTATTAAGAAATAATATTACGTCGCGTGCTCTAATATAGATAAAGAAATTATAATTAAAAAGACGATTAATATATTACTTAAAGAGATCTTTCGCTTATATAATCTATCGACCTTAATAGTTTCGAATAGAGGCTCTTAATTTATATCGATAATATAAAAAATCTTTTATAAATAACTCGAGATTAAGATTAAGTTATTAATAATCTTTTATTTTAAAATTAATAAATAGACTAAACGAGCTAATTAGAATATAAAACGCTATCTTTAAATATATTATAATTATATATAAAATAATTAATTTAAATAATTATCTATTATCGAGTTCGCTAATAATAATACTACTTTTATAATTATAAATATTTTATTATTCTTTATAAATAAGAGCTTTTATTTTTAAATAAGTTTTAACTTAAATACTATCGACTATAATATTACTTATAAACGTCTTAACGCTATTTAAATAAAGAATATTATTAAGTATATATAGTAGATTTTTAATTATATTCGAAGTAATATAAATCGCGTTTAAAAGATTATAGTAATTTAAATTAATAAATAACGCTAAAAGATTACTTTTAAAGTAAATAATATAATCTTTCTTAATAGTAAAAATATTATCTTAAATTAATCGTCTTAAAAACTAGATAATAAGAGATATAATCTATTTAAAGTAATAGATCTTATAGAAATCTTATATCGCTTAGAGCTCTTAATAAGTATAAAGATTTATAATATCTTTTATCTTAATCTCTTAAGTCTTATATTAATAAACTCCTTATCTAAATAAATTAATTCTTTATCGAAATATATTACTATTAAAAGTCGAATTAAATAGATAGTAAAGAAGATTATCGCCTTTAAATTTATTAACGATCGTTTTAAGTATCGAGTAAAATAAGAGAATCTCGATAATAATCTTAAATAGTATAACTCGAATAATAGCGAATTCGAAAATTGTTAAAATATAATCGACGATTTCTATAAATAATACTCGAAAGTAGTTTACTAGATATACTAATACCTCGAATATCGCGTTTTTAAATAAATTAAAATCGTTCGATATTTATAACGACTTTATTTTCTTCGCGTTCGTAATTCGATTTCTTAGACTTATATTACTTTATAATAGTCTTATTTTAAATCTATTAAGTTATCTCTTCTTATTAATATAACTCTTAATATATTCTAGAACTATATTAGATTATACGCGAATCTTATTATCGTTATCGTTAAGTATAATCGTTATCGACTAGAGAATTTATTACGAAGAAATCTACGCTAAATTAATTTAATATTAAATTAAAGTTTAGCGTCTACGACTCGATTCGATTTAAGATCTCTTAATTAATAAATTTATATTATTCTATTAATATTCTTTACGCTAAAATATTAATTTAGAAATTACTATTATCTATTAAAATACTTATATTTACTACTCGTCTATTACTATATCGATTTCTTTTAAATTAGAACTTCTATACTCGCTATATCTCTAATTAGTAATAACGTTAACGTAAAGATCGAGATATAAGCTCTCGCTATCTATATTATCGTCGAGGAAGATCGTAGTATTAAAGATTCTAAATATTAAAAGTTCTTTATTATTTTTTTAATTTTCAAGCGAGCGTATATATATACTATTTTTACTACTCTTTTACTTATTAATTATAAAGATATAATTCTATAAGAGAAGAGAGATAGTATTACGATTATATTCTATATCTTATCTAGCTCTATAGTTTATTAAAGTCTAGCGTATCTTAATAGAGCTAACTACTATTATTTAATATCTTTTATCTATATAGCTATTCGATATCTAATTATCTTATTTAATATATCTATATTAATATTACATCTATATCGATTCTAATATAAATCTCTAAACTACGTTATTCTACTTTTAACTCTTTAATAACTTTATTATTTTCTATTAAAATTTTTAGATTTTTTTTTAAATTATAGTTCGCAGCTTACTCTTTTTAGTAATAAAAAGTTATTAAAATTTAGTCTTATAATCTTTTGAAGGTATAGAATTTAAATATCGCTTATTAAAGATCGCTTATTAAACATTACTAATTAAAGACCGCTATCGCTTATTAAAGATCGCTTATTAAATTTACTCGATAGCTATAATTAAAATAATAATTATAAATTTAATTTATAGATCTTTACTCTTTATCTAATAATAATAAAAAGATAAGTTAGCTATATAGAGATAACTTATATAAAAATATTATTTATATTTATATTAGCGCGAGCTAGTAGAAAGTATAATATAAATTATATAAGAATTATATATAAGCGTATATATATAATAAAAGTAAGAGAAGTCTTAATATATATTAATATAATCTCTTAATTATTAAATATCTCTTTTATTTATAAAGAATAATAAAAGTAGTAATAAAAGTAGTAATAGAAGAGATAATAAGTATAATAATAACTATAGCTATATTTATAAATTAAAAATCTTATATTATTATATATTAATCTATTAATTTAATAACTCGAAGAATTACGCGAGTAAAGATTATATAAAATAAAGATTATTAATATATTAATATATTTTTTGTCTTCATTTTAGTACGATTTAGTCTATTAAGTAAACTTTTTTTTTTTCTAATTTTTTTTCCCTTTTTTTTTTTTTTTAAAAATTTTAAAAATTTTTTAAATATAAAAATTTTTTTTATAAAATATTTAAAAAATATAAATATTTTTTTTTATAAAAATAAAAAAAAAATTTATTTTTATAAAAAAAAAAAATAATATAAAAAAAAAATATTAAAAAAAAAAATAAAAAAATAATAAATAAAAAAATATTTTTTTAAATTTTTTTTTTTTATAAAAAAAAAAAAAAAAAAAAAAAATTTAATAATAAAAAAAAAAAAATAAAAAATATTAAAAATTAATTTTTTTTTTTTTTTTTTTTTAAAATAAAAAAAAAAAAAAAAAAAAAAAAAAAAAAAAAAAATTTAAAAAATTAAATAAATTTAAATATATTTTAAATTTTTTTATTAAATTAATTTTTTTTTTTTTTTTATTAAAAAACCAAAAAAAATTTTTTTTTTTTTTTTTTTTTTTTTTTTTTTATAGAACTTAAAAGTATTATAAGAGATCTTTCGAGATATTTATTATATATAAAATTTATCTAATTAAACGACTTTAATCTTACTTAATAATTATCTTTATTAATATATATATTCTATTATTATAATAATATATAACTCGCTATTATAATATTACGAGTAAAGGTTTATAAATTAAATTTATAATTTTTTTTAATTAGAACTATGAAGCGAACTTTAATAAGCGAAATTTAAGATTCTTATTCTTTAATATTTATAATACTAAATTTTAAATTTTTTACGTTATTAAAAAGCGTAAGTTACGAACTATAACTTAAAAAAAATTAAAGATTTTAATAGAAAATAGTAAAGTTATTAAGAGGTTAAAAGTAAAGTAAGTAATTTTAATAGTTACGAATACTAATTTATTTATTTATAATAATTTAGTCGATCTAATTAAAGAGCGTAGATCTAATAAATTAATAATTAGCTATATATATAAATTTAAGATTTTCTAACTTAGCTTTACTTTATTCTATTATATATACTAATAATAAGAAAAAATAAAAATAAAATAATAGATATAAAGAAAGTTTTAGTACTTATTAATAATATTATTATTATTATTATTATTAAAAAAAAATCTTAAGATAAAAATAAGTTTTTATATTTATTAGCGCGAATTTCTATAATTATAATAATAGAATTATTATAATTATAAAGTAATATTAATAATAATAGCGTATAATAATAGTAATAATAGTATATCGTAATAAGATAATTATATATCTATATTTAATTAATTAAGATAATAATATATAAAGCTATATTATCGCGATTTAGTATATTAATATATAAATATACTTAAAAAGATCTTAGAATAAGTAATTTATATATATTATTATTATATATATTAATTTAAACTATATTTAAATTAATAATTAATAATATATAAAAAAATAGTAAATTTATAAATATTTAATTATAAGATATAAAAATAATAAAATTTAAGAGTTAAACTTTCTAAGAGAAAAAGTTATTATAAAAATAAAAGTACTTAGAGTTTATTAATAAATCTCGCTTATATTAATTACTAAATTATAAATTATATAATTAAAATAAATAGAAGTCTTAAATACTCGGGAGTTTTCTTTCTTTTTTTAAAAAAATATTAATTTATTTAATAACTAATCTATTTATTCTCGTAATTATATTTTTAAATCTTATAATTATATAGCTACTACGTAGTTTTATTTAAAGTAATCTTATTATCTTATAATAATCGCGATTAATAATTAAATTAAATTATTTTTTCTTAATATAAAATAATCGAATTAAGAATTAATATTAAGAAGGATTTTAAAGTAAAAATAAGCGATAAGATTATCTAAAATAAAAATAAAGATAATTTTAAATAATATTATAATAGTAATTATATTAAACTTATATTATATTGTTTTATAATATATAATAATATAAAATATAATTTTATTAATCTCTTTATAATTATCTAGAAATAAGAGTTAACTATTAATATAAGAGATCGCGTTTTAAATAATATTACTTATAGTAATCTAATTATTATTAAAACTTATTTATATTTACTTATAAATATTAGTTTAATAATTATTTTCTTTATAAAAAAATTAATTTTAATTAGTAATATAATCTTATTTATAATCTTAATAAATCGCTAATAGATTAAAACTATTAATAAAATTAATAGTTTTTATAAAAAGATTAATATTTTTCTTTAAATTAATTTAAATTAAAAAAAGATATTTACTTTATATAATATTTAATTTAAATAATATAAATATAATTATTAAATAATCTAAATAATAAAGAATATACGAAGAGTAATATTAAAAGTTTTATATATATACTATATCTCTTAATATACTTAATATTTTGATAAATCTAATCTTTTTCTTAGATAGCTTTATTTTTCTAGTAATAATACTTTATATAGCTATATATATACTTATTTACTCGCTTTATAAATCTATAAAGTCGTATATTATCTTTTTTACCATTTTTTCTATACTTATTATCGTCTTTAAAACAAATAACCTTTATAATATATCTCGATATTCGCTCTATTTACTTCTAAATTCTCTTTTATATAAACTTATAATTTTAGTAATATAATTATCATTTCTCGATATCTTTACGAGTTTTTAATATATCTTTTTAAATAGTTTAACGCTTTATCTATAGCTAATAAGACTTCATTATATTAAGATTTAAAGAGTTATTATATTAGATTATTCGAATAATATTTATTAATATATAAATTACTTTCTAATACTTTAATATATAAGTCGAGACTTTATCTTTTAAAACTATTATATTATATCGCTCTTATTTATACTTCTAAGCGAATTTTAAAAGTTTTAAAATAAGAATCTATATCTAATAAAAAGGATAAATATAAAAAATAAGCGTATATATCTTTTTCTAATAGCGATACTAATTAATTCTCCCCTTCTTCTTCTTAATAATAATCTTTTTAATCTTAATAATAAACTTTTACTCGAGTTTCTTACTAGAAAGATTTTATAAATCTATTCGTTATATATCGATCTTAAGTTCTTAAGCTTCTTTAGCCTTAGCTTCTAAAGTATTATTAATTTTAGCGAGATTTATAGTATATTCTTTCTTTTTAGCTATAGTTTCGACTTTTTAAATATAATATAACTTCTTCTTATTCTATAAGAAATAACTCTAGAATATAAACTTTATAGTACTTACGAAATAGCGTCGCATAGTAGATTTAATAAAGATTTTATTAGGTTATAGCTATATACGTAGTTTTCCTTATCGAGAATTTAAGATTATATTAATTTTATTACTTTAAATTATCTTTTTCTATTTCTCTATAGTCTAATCTTAATATTATAAAGCGAATTAATATTAAGCTTTTATTATAGCTTTCGTAAAAGAGAATTTTTTAATAGTTTTATAGAGTTAAAAATTATTCTATTTAAGTATACGTAGAATCGTTATTAATAAGAGTTCTTATTTAGTAATTAATATAAATAAGATTTTCTTATAATTATAGTAATCTCTTTATATAGCGACTATAATAGTACTCTTAATCTCGGGAATAATAATTAGAGATTATTTAGATCTCGATATATTACTTATATATAATAGTAATAATTTCTAAGACTTACTAGAATTAAATTCTCTATTACGAGCTTATTTCTATAAACGATTAATAGTAAAGCGAGAGATCTCGATAATAGTAGTAATAATTTTAGCTATAATACTAGCTTGAATTAAAGTAAATATCTAAAATCTAATATTATTATTATAATTAATAGCTTAAGCTTTATCTATAAATATTTTAATATAGAGAATATAGAGAGGATTACTTCTTATAGCTATATTAAGAACTTTATATATAATATAAAATCTTAAGATTCTCCTCCTTTTCTCGTAGGCTAGTACGTTTAGTATTAATATCGTAATTTAATAAATATACTCTTTATATATAGCTATAACGTCGCTATAACGCGTATATACTTCGTATATATATACTTTATATATATATATCTCGTATATATAATATTAACGTCGCTATTAAGTAAAAAGTAGTAATATTAAAAATATTAAAAATATTTAGAATATTTATTAAGTATGCTAAGAGATTTAGCGTATATATAGAACTTTTAATTTTACTCTTCGTATATTAATTAAGAAATATATTTTAAAATATAAAAGAAGAATTAAATTATCTATAAATAAAAATAGAAAAAGAATATCTAGCGAAAAGAATTTTAATAGCTAAAAAACGAATATCATATTAAAAAAAGTTATAATATATTAAAACTTTCGTTAACGCGATAATCTTCTTATTTTATAATTAAAAATATTTTTATTTATTAAAGAAATTTAAAAAAAAATCTAATATAAAAGATTTTAAAATATATAAAAAAGTTATAATAACTCTATAAGACTAAATTTAAAAAGTATTTTTTTATCTAAAAGTTTAAGTTATATTCTATAATTTAAAAAAAAATCTTAAAACTTTAATAGAGAATAAAAAAGTTATTATTTAAGTAAATAACGTATATCTATTTTTTAATAAGAGGTCTCGAAAGAGCTAGTAAGTTAACTTAGTCGATTTAATTAAAGAGCGTAACGAATTCGAATTTATAATTAATTAATATATATAAAAGAATAAGATAGAATTAAGTTATAAAATCTTAAATTTATATATATAATTAATTATAAATTTAGAGTTACTACGCTCTTTAATTAAATTAATTAAATTATCGCGAGTAAATAAATTAGCGTTCGTAATAAACTAATTATTAATTTCTCTTATTCTACTTTTAATTCTTTTATAACTTTACTATTTTCTATTAAAATTTTTAAATTCTTTTTTTAAATTATAGCTCGTAACTTACGCCTTTTAATAGTATAAGAATTAAGAAGTTTAATCTTATAATTTTTTAAAGGTATAGAATTTAAATATCGCTTATTAAAAGTTCGCTTATTAAATTTACTCGACTACTAATAGTCTTAAAAAAAAGATATATATTCTTTAATATTAGAATAATTCTTTTATTCTCTATTAAAATCTTTCGATTTTTTTTTAAATTATAGAGCGTAATTAAGGTAATTAAATAATTTAGAATTTTTAAATTTAGTCTTATAATTATTTAAAGATAAAGGATTTTAATATCGTCTATTAAAGTTCGCTTATTAAAATTACTCGATAGCTCTAAAAAAATTATAAATTTAATTTATAGATCTAAACTCGTTATATATATAAATTTAAGATTTTTTAAATTAGCTTTATCTTATTTTTATATATATATTAATTACGCTATATTAATTTAAAAGATAAATCTATAAATATTTTTTAGAAGAATTATAATTATATAATTTAAAGTAAAAAGTTCTTTAATAGACTTTTATAAAGTTTATTTATTATATATCTTAATTCTTTTAAATCTTCTTAATCTAATTTAAGTCTATATTATTTACTTATATATATACGCGATATATTTTATAAACTCGATATATATAAGAGTAAAAGTACTTAAAGTTTATTAATAAATCTCGCTTATATCGCTTATTAAACTATAAGCTATATAGCTAAAGCGAGTATTTAATATATTTAATAAAAGTCTTAAATACTCGCGAGTTCTTTTTTTTTTAATTTATCTAATAATTTATTTATTATTTCTAATAATTATATTTTAAATCTTATAATTATTTAGTTACTATATAATTTTATTAAAAATAGATTTTATTATTTTATTATTTTATTAACTTTATTTATATAAAGTTATTTAATTAATTATAGTAAGTAACTCGCGAGTTAATTCTATTAATTTACGAAGTAGAAATATCTTATTATAATTTACTAACGACGTTTTTAATCTAATAAATAACTCTTATTAAAATATATCTATTATATAATTAAGCGATTATAATATTAATTTTAATATTAATAGAAGTTTTAATAATATTATTAATAAAAATAATAAAAATCGCTTAAGTATTATATTTAATAATCTTTTATTTATAAGCGAAAACTCTTTTATTATAAATTTAATTTAGATTTAATACTTTTAATTTTTAAAGCTTAATATTAAAAAATAGCTAATTATTAAAAAATTTCAATTAATTAAAATATAGAATATATAAGAATATCGCTATAAGTATAGTAATAATTATTATCGCGATTTAAGTTATAAGAAGATAAGTATTATTAAAATATCTTAATATATAATATTTTAATATATAATATCTTAATAACTATAGCTCGATAATTCTATTTCTTTAAAATTATAACGATTTTATCGATTTAACGTTTTATATTAATTTTTATATAAATAAAGAAAAGACTCGCTAATCTTTTATTCTCTTAATTAATATTAAGAAATAGATTTAAAGAAATATTAGAAATATAATATTACGGGAAATTAAAGAATTTATCTAGATAAATTATTAAAAGTAATATCTAAATTAAATTTATAATTTAATTATTAAATCTTATAATATAAGTCGCTAGTTAATTAAAATAATAATAAGAGATATATAGTTAATAGTTAATTTTAATAACTATCTTATTATATTCTAATTTTAAAAAACTCGCTATAAAATTAATATAAAATATATAAAATTTCTATAAAAAAGAGTAAAAAAGAAAATTTCTTTAAAAGTAATAAAGAAGATTACTTAATCTATTATTTATATTATTAATATATATAAAAGAATAAGATAGAGCTAAGCTAGAAAATCTTAAATTTATATATATAATTAATTATAAATTTAGAGTTACTACGCTCTTTAATTAAATTAACTAAATTATCGCGAGTAAATAAATTAGCGTTCGTAATTATTAAAATCTTTTATTCTACTATCTATTCTTTAATAACTTTACTATTTTTTATTAAGATTTTAATTTTTTTTTTTCAAATTATAAAGCGTAGATTACGCTTTTAAACGCTTTAAGAATTTCGAAATTTAATCTTATAATTATTAAAAGATAAGGCATTTAAATATCGCTTATTAAAGATCGATTATTAAAGATCGCTTATTAAAGATCGCTTATTAAATTTACTCGATAGCCCTAATTAAAAAAAATAGTTATAAATTTAATTTATAGATCTTTACTCGTATTATTATAATAATATTAGAATATAGAGTAAGAATTACGAAAAATAAAAGAGCTTTCTACTTTAGATAAGACTCGCTTTTACGATAAGATAAGTAATTAAAAGAGTAGTAGTTAATAGTATACGAAGTTTAAGAGCTTAATAATAGAGAGAGTAGAAGCGATAGCGATGAAAGTAGAGATGATAACGCGGCGGGCAGAGCGATTAGTAGCTACTTATATTAGCTATATACTCTCATATATATTAATTAAAATATCTTATATTCTTTTAAACGCGTAAGACGTTATAAATATTATTATTAAAGATAGTTATAATGAGAATAATTACTTAATAGCGAGAAGAGATTAAATCGATTATATAAAGATTATTACGAAAATATAAGTACTCTTAAGAAGATACTTACTTTATTAAGTAAATAGGCCTATTAAGTAAATACCTCGCTAAGCTTACTAGCTTTCTATTATAAGTAGTAGATTTCTAGATAAAAATAATTAAGCTTATTATATACTACGACTATAGATTCTTATTATTATTATAATATAGTAGCAATACTATTTCTTAATGCTAATTAATTATTAAGAGATTTTAAAAGTTTCTTTATTAGGTTAATTAAAGAAAGCTTATTCTTTAAGAAAGCTTATTCTTAAAGAAAGCTTATTCTTTAAATCTTATCTTAAACTTTCGTTACGTAAATTCTTTAAATATATTACTACTATCTAAAATCACTTTTAATAGCGAATTCTTATATCTACCGTAGTTTTAATTAAGGATCTATAAGAGATAAAAATCTCTCTCTTAGAAATCTTAATTTTTTATAAGATTTCTTAATCTTTATCTACTTTCTTTTAAGAATGATTAATATTATCGAATAATAGCTAAGCTAGCTTATTTAAATTATTTAGTACTTAATCTAATCGCTTATAATATTAATATTCTTATATTTTAATTATAAGAGTTTCTTAAAAGCAATTACGCGTTTATAAATTTACTTAATAAGAAGAACTATTAATTTATTAAGAATATCGTTAAAAGTAATTTTTATTTACTCTCGATAACCCGAGGAATCTTAATAAGAAACGATTATTTGCGTATTAGATTTAATTTAATTAAAGTATTATTCTAGCCTCTTAATTAAGCTATTAGTAAATTATATTTCTATATAATACTTAAAATATTTAAGAAAGAAGTAGAGTAACTACGGAGACTTAAGAATTCTCTATCTATCGAAATTATCTTAGAAAACTTATCAAGTATCTCACCTTTAATAATTATTACACTTCTTTTAATAAGCTTAAGAATTATAATAAGAGTAATCTTCGTTAACGAAGTAATCTACTCTTATCTAATTAGTCTATTAAATAGAATAGATCTTAATAATTTATAAATATAAGTCGTTATCGCGATAGTTGCTTTCGCGGCGGTAATCTAATATATATATAATAATTTATTATAGTAGATAATATTAAGATTATTAGACTTATTAGATATTACTAGTATCTTAAGAAATAATAAAGATTTCTTATAGCCGAGATAGAATCTAAGCGATATCGATTTCTTTAATTTAATATATAAAGATAAATCGATAGTATCTAAAGCCTCGCCAATAAAGTATATATTAAAGAAGATATACTTTTATAATATTTATCTCTTTATTAAGTATATCTATAATATAGCTAATATTAAAGATAATAATCTTATATATATAAATTTTTAAACTTATTTAAAAGACCCTATTTTAAAATAATAGCTTAATAAATTTATTAATAATAATAAGTATTTTACTAAGCTCGATAATAGACTTAACGAGTAGAAATAACTACTAATTAAATAATTTAAGATATCTATTAATATAGCTATTAACTCGATTTTGAAAAAAACGCTATATACTCTATAATACTAGCAATTATAGAGAACGTCGAGAATATATTTAATAAATTTTACGAGTAATAAAAGATATTAAGTTTATAGATATTAGTAACTAAATTAATATTATTTATAATAATCTTAATTTCGATCTTAGATAAGATATTAAATATCTAAAAAAAGTATAAAATTATAGAAATTTCTTATTAAGCTTAATAATTTTAAATATAACTAATAAATATATATAATTAGATATAGAGTAGAAAGAAGTATAAGTATTAAAAATATTTTTAAATTTAAATAAATTAATAATCTCGATTTATTAATAGTAATAGAGATAGTTATAATTAATTATAATCTTATTAATAATAAGATTCTAAATTTAATTAATAATTATCTTATAGTTATTAATCTAATTAATTTTACTATTTATCTTTTTCTTTTTATTTTAATAGTATAAATACTTACTTATATTAATAGTAGTAGAATTTTAATTAATATAACTAGTAATTAGATATATAATATTAGTCTTATCTACTCGAGACTAGATAATCTCTTTAAATTTTTATTTTATTAAACGAGTATACTTTAATATTCGTAAATTCTTAATCTTTATTAGAAGAAAGTTTTTTAAAAAAGAAAGATCGCGATAATTAAGCTTTTCTAAATTAAGGTTTTTAAAGACTTTAATAATAGTAATACTTAAAGATATCCGCCTATTAAGCTTTTATTAATAAGAATAAGAAATCTTATTAGTATAAAGAAAATAACACTTAAAAAGAAAATACTAAGATCGAGTTATTATACTTCGTAGATAAAGATTAATAAAAAAATAAACTATATTATAATACTATTAATTACTCGTCAAGTATTTATAATAAATAATTCGCGGGTTTTATAAGATTTAAAACTTATTATCGTCTTTACGAAGATACTTTCTTATTTAAAACGAAGCTTTATAAGTATTTTTATATCGATTATTTAAGAAAGCTTAAGGTTACTTAAATTAATAATAGAAAGACGCTATTATCGAAAACGTCGCTAAAAGATTTCTTAAAGAAAATCTTAAGAATAATTATATTTAACTTCTCGAGTAAGAATCTTAATTCGAGATTTATATTTCGTAATTAAAATTACGCTTATATAGAACTTCGTCTAATATTAAAAAAAGAAATTAATAGTATATATCTAAATATAGATTATAGTATAATTTTAGATAATAGATTATAGTTTAAGAGCTTATTATCTAAAATTAAAGTTATTAAACTAGCTTTATTTTTAAAAGTTCGCGAAATAAGCGTTAATAAATATAAAATCGACGAATATATAATTATAAAGCTTTACTTTCTAAGATTAAATTTCTAAAATAAAAAAGCTCTTATTTATTTTCGAAGAGAAATTTATATTATTAATAGTCTCTATACTAGAATATTAATTAATAATAATACTATTAATTCTAAAAATATCGTTATTAATATCGTTAATAAGAGTATTTATATAAGAAGCTATAAGATTATAATCGAAGTTTCTATTTATCTATAAAAAGAATTTATAAGAAGAAAGATTTATATAAAATTAAAATTAATAGTTTCTTTTTATAGTAAGATAATACTATTTAAAAGAAATATTAATCTATTTACTAATTATAATTTCTTATTTTAATCTACTATCTAGACGAATATCTTACTCTTTTCGTCTATATAATAAATTACTTAATAATTAATATTCTTATTAGAAATAAGATAAATAATTTTATTTAAGTTTTAAAGAAATTAAGATTTAGAAGTATGCTTAAAATAGATTATAAAAATTATTTTTAGATTATAATTAAGTCTAACTTCGCGATAACTCATCTAAAAAATCATCGATTATTTTTAATTTATTAACTTTAATATCTACTAACTATTTGAAATTAATATTCTTAATCTCTACTAAGTAGAAAATAAAGTTATTTAATAGAGTTATAGTTTATAGCGATATTTAAAAAACTTAAATCCTCGCGAAGTTAATTAAAGAATTTTTCGATATTTAAATAAATATCGAATTCGTAAAAGTTCTTAAAGAAGAATAAATAAAAAAATTATTATAAGATAATTAATAAATTAAGATTAGCGATAAAGCTAAGATCTATCTACTTAAAATTAAAAATTAAAAATTATTAATTAAATTTTTAATAAGCTTTAACGTTAGAGTAAATTAAAATATATTAAATAAGTTATTCTCTTTATATATTTAATCTTTATAATTTAAAAAGCGCTTTTAAAAGATAAATATAAAGGTCGATTAATAGTAGATATTAGAGTTTTAAACGACTTAATTTTATATAACGTTTATTCGATTCTATTATAAGATAAAGTAATTAATATACTTATAAGTTATTATTATATTTTAATAATTAACGCTATATCTTTCTTCTATTAATAATATATTTATCTTAATTATTAATATATACTTACCATAGTAATTTATCGCGATTAAGAAATATTTAATATATTAATTATAGATTAAATAAAATTAATTATTTATATTTAATATTAAATTAATAAAATCTTATAACGATTAAATAGAGTAAAAGCTTATATTAACGATATTATAATTAAAATAACTATCTTTTAAAAATACTTTAGAAATCTTTAAGAATTTTTTAAGCTATTCGTGAAGTATAATATTATTATCTCGTCGATTAAAGCTTTTCTAGATTATCTTAATATTAATCTATTTAATTATAAGATTAATTCGTTTAACTTAATTTCCCTAGAAGAGAAATAAAAAATATTCTTAAAATTTTAATATTCTAATACTCTCGGCGAGCTTAAGTATTATTTTAAATTTATAAGATATCTTTAATAATATATTTATTTTTATATCTAACTCTTAAGTCTATTATAGAAATTAAAAACTTTACTTCTTAAGAAAGCTTCCTTAATAGATTATTAACGAAACTAATTTGTATTTATAAAGTATCTTTCGAATCTTATAAAGTCTTAATCCGTATTATTTTAATTACTTTAAAAAATCTTATTCTATTTTTTAATTCTTATATACTTTAATAGTAAAAGAACGTTATAAATAGATTTAGATACTTTTGAAGAATTTAATTTTAAAGCTATTATTTTCCACGTTAAAGAAGATAAGAATCCTCTTAATAAGTAGCCTTTCCGCGCTACTATAAAATCTATACTCTTTTTATTAAAACTTTTAACTTTCGCTAAAAAGAGTTATTAGCCTACGAAGCTTAAAATCGTAGAATTCGTTTAGATACTTAAGAAAGTAAAATATATAGTAAAATTCTCTAAGTATTCAATAAGGGTATAAACGAATTACTTCGCTATTCTCGATATTCTAAAATAAAGCTTTATTATATCGACGATATAAATAATATAAATAAATATAAAATTAATAAAAGCTTTTTAATTTTTTTATTAGTTTAATCTCGAGATAAAATATAAATCTAATAAAGATTATATTATTCTTAACGTCTTATTTAGACTAATAAGTCTTAATAAGAATATTATTATCGCTTTAAATTATTTAAAGCTTAATCTACTTTTTATAATAGCTTTAATATAGATAAACTCGAAATTTTATAATAAATATATATTTAGATATTAGTAAGATAAGAATTAGAAGTATATAGTTAAATAATTAGATGATAATTATACACTTAGCGAGAATATCGTCTTCTTATATTTTATTTAGAGAAAAAATCTTTCGACTATAGATTTAGATCTATATTTCTTATTACATCTAGAAACTTCGAATTCTTAAAAAACTTCGAAATTAAAAACTTCGAAATCTCGTTCCTTAGGAACTTCGTCTTTCATCTTATCAGATTCTTAAAAAGCTTTAAAATCTTATTCCTCGAATTCTTTAATATCGGATTCTTAAGAAATATCGGAATCTTATTTCTCGAATTCTTAAAAAGTAACTTCGCTAGAAGAATTCTTAAAACAAGACTTAAAGAATACTTAAGAACCTACTTTATAAATCGATAATTTAATCTTTTATATAAATAAAGCCTTAGAATACTAGCGTCTATATATATCTTCGAATCTAATAAAGAAAATCTTAATTATTATCTACAATTTTAATTATCTAGAATTTTAGCGATATTATAAAATAGTTTTATTCTTCTAATATATTTATAATCTTATTAAAGAACTTTATAACTTTATTTATTTTAAAAAATCTAATCTTATAAACTTATTAATATACTTTATATAATAGCTTTTAGTCTATTTTATTACTCTTAATATTATTTTATATTCTAATATTAAATTTTATTCTAATATTATTAATATCGCGAAATTCTTTAGACGCTATTATATTCATAACTTATAAGTATATAAAAGAAATTTAATTAATATTTAATAAGTCTACTTAAATAGTAACTAAATAGATAAAAGCTTTACTAAAACGTCTTAATATCGTTAATTAAAGTATTTCTAGAATTCTAATCTTAGATTATAATTCGAAGTTCTTATTGAAATTATAAGTAGAACTTTTTAAGATTCTTAATATAGATTTACTTTACTCGATTTTTTAATTTTTTTTTTAGATTAATAGTATTAATAAATATATAAATTAGATAATCGAAATAGTCTTAAAATACTTCGTTTATATACTTAATAATCTATCGATATAATCTAAAATTCTTTATTATATTTAAATAATCTTAAATAATTTAATAAGTATTAGAATCTTTTATAATAAAGTAATCTATAAATTTATATTAAATAGATCTCTAGACCTACTAAGCCTTTTATTAAAAATCGATTATATTACGATATATATTATCGTTAAGAACGTCGTCGATTTTATTTAAATATCGAATAAATTTTACTATAATTACTAATATTAACTAATATTTCTTAAGATTAAGAACTAAGTATTATCTCGCCTCTATAAAAGTTATAAGATTTCCTTTACTCTAAAAATTACTAAGAAGCTTATCTAGTAATATATAAGATTTTTTAAAATTCTTAAAAGAGTTAATAAGCTAGTATATAAATTTATCGTTTCTAAAGATTAGCGAGTTTATTTAATTTTTATAATAGCTTAGCTAGAGCTAGCTTCTAGTTTATAAGATAATCTCTTTTATAGATCTCGCTTATAGTATATTTCGCTAGTCTCTATTAATAAGAATAATATTATAAATTATAAGATTAAGCGATTACTTAATAAGCGAATTATTAAGAAAGAAAAAGAATTCGTTATAGAGTATTTAATACGCTAAAAGAGATATAATTCTAAGTTCGATAGATAATATAACGTTAAGAATCTCGATAACGCTTTTAATCTAATAAAAGAATATAAGAAAAAACGATAACGTATTCGTTAGCAAACTCCGCGTTAGAAAACTTCGCGTTAGAAAACTCGCCGAAGTAATATTATTTTTTAAAAAAGATTAGATATTCTTTATTAACAATCTCGCCGAAGTAACGTTATTCTTTAGAAAAAATTAGAAATTCTTCGTTAAGAATCTCGTTAAAATAACGCTATTTCTTAGAATCTAGACGCTTTAGATTATAATATTATAGTACTTCTATAAAGAAGTAGAAGAATAGTTAATAATTAAGATTATAAGATTTTAGAGTTTTCTATATAAGATTTCTTTAAGAATAAATATTCTTCGAGAATAAGTTTTCCTCCAATTTATTTTAGCGAGGTCGCTATACTTTCTTCTTATCTATAGAGATACTATTATAAAAATATAAGAAGATACTTACTTTACTAAGCAAATAGATCTATTAAGTAGATATCTCGCTAAGCTTACTAACTTATTATTATAAATAGTAGATTTCTAGATAGAAATAATTAAGCTTATTATATATTACGATTATAGATTCTTATTATTATTATAAAGATAATCTTTATATAAGTATTATCTATATTTATTTTAACGTAAATTAATAAACGAAATAGCGTAGATTATATAAGAGTTACTCGCGAGAATACGTATATAATATATATAGACGAGATTCTTATATATATTAATATAATCTCTTAGTTATCTAATATCTTCTTTATTTATAAAGAAAAGTAAAGGTTATAATAAAAGAGATAATAGAAATAATAATAATTATAGCTATATCTAAAAGTTAAAAGTCTTATATTATTATATATTAATCTATTAATTTAATAGCTCGTAAGATTACGCGAATAAAGATTATATTAAAAAAAATATTAATATATTAATATACTCTTTATATTATTTAAAAAGTACTATAGAGTATCTTTTAAAATACTTATTATATATAAAGTTAATCTAGTTAAACGAATTTACTTTTATTTAATTACTATCTTAATTAATAAATATAATATAATAATAGAATAATATATAACTCGCTATCTATTAAGAGATAGTTCTAAGTAAAATTATATATATAAATAAAATATATATAATATAATAATTATATGAATTATAGATGATTTATAATAGAAGAAGTTTCTATAGTATTATAGTAATAAGATATTAAGCTTAATCGAAACGCCTAGTATAGAGATTTATATCGAAAGTTCTATACTCGCTAAGACTCTTACGCTTAGACTTCGAATAACGCTTTATTTAAAGAACTACCTAGATAATATATTTAAAGTTCTTTAAAATTATATCTAGCTCTAGCTAGATTTTATAACTTAATATCTTTATTAAGTTAAAAAAAGTATTTAAAGTCTTATCTATACGCTATAAAAAGATATTTCTAAACTTTTCCTCTATAAAATCGCTTTTTAAAAGTAGAATTAAGACTATATTAATACGAGTATAGAACTTTCGATATAGATCTCTATAGAGAAGTTTATAATACTATCGCGATATTACGATAAGAAAGAATAAATATAAAGTAATAAATATAAAGTAAGACTTAGTATTTATTAATAATAATAATACTATTATTATTATTAAAAAGAATAAAAAGTTAGAATAAAATAAGACTTTATATTTATTAACGCGACTTTAAATAATTATAATAATAGAATTATAATAATTATAAAGTAATAATAATAATAATAATATATAATAATAGTAATAATAAAATATTATAATAATATAATAATATACTTATATTATATTAATTAAATTAAAAATAAATATAGCTATATTATTTCGATTTAATATATTAATATATTAATATATTTAAAAAGATCGTAGAATAAATAATTCGAATACGCTATTATAATATATATTAATTTAAATTATATTTAAGTTAGTAATTCATAACGTATATAAAACTAATAAGTTTATAAATATTTAATTATAAGATATAATAATAATAAGATTTAGAGATTAAATCTTTTAAGAAAAAAAGTAATTATAAAAATAGAAATACTTAGAGTTAATTAATAAATCTCGCTTATATCGTTTACTAGATTATAAGCTATATAATTAAAACGAGTATTTAATATACTTAATAAAAATCTTAAATACTCGCGAGTTCTCTTTTTCTCTTCTTCTTTCTTTAATTATTAGTTTATCTAGTAACTAATCTATTTATTCTTATAACTACGCTTTTAAATCTTATAATTATCTAGCTATTACGTAGTTTTATTAAAAAGAAATCTTACTATCTTATAATATAATACGTAAAAAATAACTAATTATTATACTTTCTAAAAATTAAATAGTTATAAATATTTCTTTATCGAATAATATTTAAAAAAGTCTTATAAAGATTACTTAGTTAATTTAGGAGGTCGTTAATTAAAAGATAAGAATTTTTTATAATCGTTTAAAATCTAGATATCGTATACTCGATAGTCTTCTCTCTAAGACGAGATATAATATAGTTTATCTAAAGATCGTTAATAGAAAAGTAATCTTTATTAAGATTAAGTTTATCTATAATTCTTATTTTTTAATTCTTAAATTTAAATTTATTAATAGCGTTAAATAGAGATAATTCGATAATCTCGGGTTAAATAACTATCTAATTATACGCTATAGCGAGATTAATCGATATCGATTAAGTTTAAATATCTCGAAATCTTATAAATTAAATAAAGATAGAGATGAAGATAAAAGAGTAGAGATATTAGTCGAGTTTTAACTCTATATCTTCTCTTATTATTCTAATATCTTCTCTTAATTAATATAAAATAAGAAAGAAAGTAAAGACGAAGCGGAGATATTAGACGAGTTTTAGTCTTATATCTCGAATTCTTAAGTTTAATTCTTCTCTAGTTAACTTAATATTTTATAATATCGCTAATAGAGATTTTTAATAGATAGAGATTATTATATATATAATATATAAAGAAATAACGAGTTAGAAGATAAGTATCTTCTATATAAATTATTATATATAAGATAAGACTAATTACGATATATAAATAATTAATAATATAAAGAAAGATATCTTAATATTAATATAGGTGAATTTAAGTAAGAACTTATAATATATTAAATATAGATAAGAACGAAGTAAAGAAAATAGATATAAAAATAAGAATTTTAATTAGACTTTTTATAAAATTTTATTATAAATATTAAATAATATCTTTATCGAGTAAAATAGAGAGATTTCTAGATTTTTAATTTTATAAAGATATATACGAGTTAAAAAAGATAATAGATCTTTATATTAAGAGTTAAAATTTAATTATAATATTCGAAATAATATAATTTCTTCGCGAAAATTTATAATACTCGTTTTTTAATTAATTAAATCGCTATAAGAATTATAAGTATTCTAAATAATATCCTTTCGAATAGTAGAAATTTCATAGATAATTTATTATTCGATTATAGATTCTTTATAAGAAACGAAGCGAAGAAGAATTTTTAATATTCGATATAGGGAAGTCGTTTTTTAATAAATTAAACTATCGTTAATAATATAGATTTTCTAATATAAATTCTTTCGAATAGTATATATAAGAGCTTTTATATAATAGAAATATCTAGCGTTTTCTTTATTAGACTCGATTACTTACTTTTAATAGAAAGTAAAAAACTCGTTAATTTTCTTCGTCGAGAGAGTATATAAAGAAGTCTTATTATAATATTAGAACTAGTATAGATATAATATTAATATAGACGAGATAGATAGAATAATAAGGCTATCGAACTATGTGTATAGGAAAGAGACATAATATAGTAGGAGATGTCTCCGCCAAGGCAAATGGCTATAGGGCTGAGTGGTGTGTCAAGGGTACGCTCGTAATATTTAGAAGCACCATATTCATGTAGCACACCTTCTCATCAAACTATTATATCATCCGATGCTCTGTGCGTATAATACCGCGTCTTGTCTGGTCTGCTTTGCATCTCCGATGGAAATGACCTCGCGAGAGAAGTCTTTACATAATTCAGCGAAAGCGTCTTGCTGGCATGCAAGGTTTTGATGGAGTCTCCACAGAGCGCATATCAAGGGATACTTCTTTGAGCCTGGCAATGTCTCAACCTAATAGAGTCTATTTGCCCACTAACCACCTCCGCTCTCGTGCTTGGCGACCTCACTCTCCAACTCGTTCAACTCCCTCTTGCGCTTAGGACCGACACCCCAGTCGAGAATATTATGTATGTGACTCCGAAAGTCCGTCAGATCTTTATCTCTAGTCATCAGATAACAGCCGACCACATTCATATGGTAGATCACGATCTCTTTGGTGCGGACTTCACACCAATGGACGTGGATCTTGGCCACATGTGTGGACCAGCTGATGGTGAAGGCGTATGAGCTCGTGTCCGCACCAAGATCTTCTTGGCTAATCTCGTTCGGCTGCGGCCCAAGCGCGCTAGTATTGATTGTAGTATGAGCAGCGGTAACGGTAGCATCGATCGCGGTAGCGTCGGTAGCAACAGCTTTAGTAGCCGCAGCACGGTCCTTGGGCATGGCAGGCTCGAGCTGGCCTTTGGCTTTTCTATTCAGAGCCCGTCTGGCCGCAACCATTGTAGCTCCAGACCGCTGGGACTGGTTCTCCGCGGCTTCAATGCTATGCTGACAGCCCTTGAAATCCGCCGAACAAAATGCGTGTCTTAGCCCCGGCGCGATACCGATGAGAGCTTCCGTGTTGGCGCTCAGCCGCGGTTTTCTCAGATCTGGGAATTGCGGATATTTGAGACCATAGACATAATCAGGCTTCGCGGTGGTAAGACCTTGCTGAGTAGCGTCTGCGGGGTTGAGAAGAGGGAGTATATTTTTGACAAAGAGTTGGTCTTCTAGATGGTCTAGACCGTCCGACTCGAAGGTTTTAACTTGGAATTTAAGCTCGTCCTCGAATGTGCGCTTGGCTGTCTTAACACTCCTCGCCGGTTTCACTATTAGTGGGACAAGATTACCAAAGAGCGTCTTCTCATTCTTGGTGGTATTGGCCGCCCTGTAATCCTTAAACGTTTTGATCGACTCGTCGCGCATTATCGAGTCTCTGGATCCAGACACCATATTCTCTATGCTGGCTGCGAAGTCTGAGTATTTTTGGAACGCCGCTTCATCTTCGAAGTACATGCCTTGCCCTGCTGCATTCGTGCGTATAGTGGCTTCGTTGACTGTTTGTTTGGCATCGGAGGAAGAGGATGTAGAGGTGGGAGGACGAGAGCGAAGGTTGTAGGAAGACTTCGTTGTGTTTG
Organism: Letharia columbiana; assembly: GCF_014066305.1. Lineage (NCBI taxonomy): Eukaryota > Fungi > Ascomycota > Lecanoromycetes > Lecanorales > Parmeliaceae > Letharia > Letharia columbiana. The sequence goes on from NW_023501074.1 coordinate 322,665, forward strand.
TTTGCGGGGTGACTGGCTAGAGATAAGGGTTTTTCAGCATCGAAATAGAATAAATCAAGGATTGTGATACCTCACTCACCTGAGTGTGCTGGGCATCTCGCGTCTGCGGCGATGAAGGCGTATTCATTGTGCTGGGTGAGCGTTCAGCAAGAGCTATATGGCTGGAAGGACCAGGGCGACGTAAGTGTTGTCTTGAAGAGTCGTAGTAGTCGTCGATTCTCTTGCGTTTATGAGTGATTTTGGTTGGGGTGGCTTGGGTTTCAGAGTCTGACGAAGCATCAAGTGAAGTTGCCACCCCAGATGCCCAGCTACAAATGTCGACTTCTTCCAAAGTAGTCATAGATACCAGTTGAATAGAGAATGAAGACAGGTGCGGATAAGCGGGAATGTGAAGAGAAGGCGTGGGAAGGAATTGTTGTTCACCTACATAATATTCGACCCGCGGAATAGGGCTGAGCTTCACCGCGGCTCTGCGGACGTGATGCCAACGTTGTGGAAGCAGGCAAGGGCTTATGCTTATCTAAGCAACTTTAGCTAGATATAATCGTATCTACCTTTATTTACATTATACTCGTTACGTTATCTTAAATTCGATATTTTCGATATAATATTAATATATAATTTTATTATTATTAAAACTTCTATATTAAAATATTTTTATTTTTATTTTTTAAATCTTCTCGATTTATTAGTATATATAAAAGAATAAGATAGAACTAAGCTATAAAATCTTAAATTTATATATATAGCTAATTATTAATTTAGAATTATTACGCTCTTTAATTAGATCGACTAAGTTAGTTCGATAGCCCTCTTATAACTTCTTATTAAAATTTTATATATAGAAATCTTATACTTTAAGATACTTAGCTTACGATAGATATAGTTACTTTATAATTTCGTAAATTATAAAGCTCAGTTTACGCTTTCTAACGATATAAAAATTATAAAGTTTAGTCTACTTTTAATGAATTAAATAGATATTTAAGTATACTCGTATAATCTAGAAGTAAGTTCTTTAATAGAGCGAGAACATTAATAAGTTCTTTTACTTAGTCGAATATCGATTAATCTATTAATATCCTTAATCTATTATTAAACGCGTTCGAGATCGAATAATAATCCTTTCATCTATTTATTTATATAACTATTATTCTTTTATTATTCTATTAATTCTATTAATTTCACTAATATAAATATAATCGTTCTCGATACCTCTCGCGGAAACGTTACTAAACGCTTTAGATATATATATCTCTTTTACCCGTTCTTAGAGCCTCTATTAACGTTCTCAGCTAGATTATTTCTCGGCGAATTCGCTACTACTAGTAATCGAGGCCGTAAGCGAGTCTAATAGCTATCTACTACTACTTATAAACGCGTTAAAAGACTAAAAGAGCCCGAACGAATTTATAGTTATCGTCTTTCTCTATATACTCTTAAGCTAGTAATACTCGACTAGCCGCTTAATTAATATTATCTATTCTATTAGCTTAGTAATTTACTTAGTTAGATCCTTAGTTAGTTACTTAATTATTTACTTAGTTAGCTACTTAGCTAGTTACTTAGTCTAATACTCTATAAGAGGAGGAGTAAGAGGAGGAACTATAATAGGTAAATGCGGAGAATACTGCGGAGAAATCAAGCGGCAACAAGGCTACCATCATCAAGAACACGGCTCAGCTCTCTAAGATCTCACGTTATATCAGTTATCCACTTAGTCAGCCACTCAGCTAGTTACTTAGTCTGATACTCTATAAGAGAAGGAGTAAGAGGAGGAACTACAATAGGTAAATGCGGAGAATACTGCGGAGAAACTAAGCGGCAATAAGGCCCTCAGCACTAAGAACACGGCTCAGCTCTCCAAGATCTCACGTCATATGCTCTCCACAGTTCCACATCAAATCATCACTCAGCAAGCGGAGAACACTATTGCAACTTGGCCTATCATCCCCACTACATTAAGGAGTAAGAGGAGGAACTACAACAGGCAAATACGGAGAACACTGCGGAGAACACTACGGAGAACACTGCGGAGAAACCAAGCGGCAACAAGGCCACCATCGTCAAGAACACGGCTCAGCTCTCCAAGATCCCACGTCATATCAGTCATCCACTCAATCAGCCACTCAGCTAACCACTCAATCTAATACTCTCCCTACAAGAGAAGGAGCAAGAGAAGAAACTACAACAGGCAAATGCGGAGAACACTACGGAGAAACCAAGCGGCAACAAGGCCCCCAGCACCAAGAACACGGCTCAGCTCTCCAAGATCCCACGTCACATGCTCTCCACGGTTCCACATCAAATCATCACTCAGCAAGCGGAGAACACCACTACAACTTGGCCTATCATCCCCACTACATTAAGAAGCAAGAGGAGGAACTACAATAACGTCACAAGAGGAGGATCTACTGCGACGATCATAGCCAATTAGGCCTCTACAGAAGGAATATCGGACGATACATATTTAGACGAATTAAAATCGTCCAATATCTTACTCTAACAGCTATTTTATTATTCGAAAGATTTCACTACGGCAGGAGATAATATGGGATTCACACCACTAATTAGTATATTATCTCTATTTCTTTCCAATATTTCGATACTTCTTACCATAAAAACATAGTCTTTCTCTATTTTTTATAGGTAATTATTACGGATTAATTCTCTATACTTAATATATCTTCCTAATTAAACCTTAGCGCGCCTCTCTTCATACATATATATCTATATATTATATAGATTAAATTAATTTTATAGTAATGAAAGTAGATTAAAAACGTATAGTAAGCGATTAGAGTTCGATGTAACTTAGAGCTAGAACTAAAATTTCATTTCACTTAGAAAAATCTAACTTTATAAATTTAATTCATAGGCCTTTACTTATAATATTTAAATTAATAAAATAATAATAATAGATTTAATATAAAAGATATAATTATAAAGAATATTATAAAATATTAAAAAATATTTTAAATTTATATTAAAAAGATATAATAATTAATATCTATATATTATATTATATATATAAGTTTTATTAAATAAACTTTATAATAAATAATAATAATATTTAATTCTTTAATAGAGAGATTTAATAAATTTATTATATTAATACGAGTAAAGATTTATAAATTAAATTTATAATCATTTTTTATTAATTAAAGCTATCGAGTAAATTTAATAAGCGATCTTTAATAAGCGATCTTTGATAAGCGATCTTTAATAAGCGATCTTTAGTAAGCGATCTTTAAAGAGCGATCTTTAATAAGCGATCTTTAGTAAGCGATATTTAAATTTCTTATCTTTAAAGAACTATAAGACTAAACTTTAAAATCCTTTTTTTATTTAAAAGCCCATTTTACGTTCTATAATTTTAAAAAAATTTCAAAATTTTAATAGAAAATAAAAAAGTTATTCTAAAATTAAATAATATACATCTATTTTTTAATTAGGGCTATCGAGCGAACTTTTAATAGGCGATATTTAAATGTTATATCTTTAAATATCTATAAGATTAAATTTAATTATTCTTTTTTATTTAAAAGCCTATATTACGATTTATAATTTAAAAGAAGAATCTTAAAATTTTAATAGAAAATAAAAAAGTTATTTTAAATTTAAATAATATATATTTATTTTTTTATTAGAGCTATCGCTATAAGAGTAATATAAAGATATTAATATAATAAGTAATATATAATAAAGATAATATTCTTCTATTAAGAAGTAACTACTTATAAGACTAAGTTAAGATTCTTATTAAAGTATCTTTATAATAGATATAAAGATATAGTAAAATTATATATCTATATAATTATAATAGCTTACTATATTAAAATTTCTTTAATTAGAAGTATAATAATATTAATATATATATAAGTAAAGAGTATTATAAAGTAAGTAGATATAATAGTAAGCTCTTATATGATTAATTTCTTTCTCTTAGAAATTATAACCGTAATAGCTCGCTTCGTAATAGACTTCGAAGATTTAATTACGAAAGACTTTTATAATATTATTAATAGCGAAGATAATAGCTTTAATAGCGAAGATAGTAACTCTAGTAGCGAAGATATTAATAGTATAATCGTATAATCGATTACGAAAGACTTTTATAAATACGTTATTAATAGAGAAGATAGTAGCTCTAGTAGTATAGTAATAAGTAGCTCTAATAGAGGGAATATAGAAATCTCGTAGTCTTTTACTAATTTCGAAGTAGCGTCTAGCTACTTAATATTATATTATTAATCGTATTTAAAGCTATATCCTTTTTAACGTACTAGATATTTAATTAAATAACTCTTATTATAATATCTAATACGCTTATTAAGTAAGAATTATAGCTTATATAACTTATAGTTATTAGTATCGCCTTTCACGTAAATAGAATTAGATTTCTTCGATAGTAATTTATAGAAAGAGTTAGTGCTAGTAGGCTATAATTCTAGCTATACTATCGAGAATATAGAATAAACTCTTTAATAATTAGATATATCGAGGTAATACGCTTACTTATTTACTTTAATAATAATTTTAAAAGAGTCGATATAGCGTTAATTAATTTTATTTATCTTAATAGTATTAATTAGTATATATAAAAGAATAAAATAGAATTAAGCTTGAAATCTTGAATTTATATGTGTAGTTAATTATAATTCGGGTTTTCGCTTTTAGTTAGGCCGGTAGTTAATCTAATAGTTCTTTTAAGTTTCTTATTAAAAATTTATATATAGAGTTTTATACTTTAAAGTACTCAGTTTATGATATATATAGTTACTTTATAATTTCTTAATTATAGAGCTCGCTTTGCTTTCTAACGCTATAAAAATTATAAAGTTTAATTTACTATTAATGAATTAAATAAATATTTAAATATAATAGTTATATAGTCGCGTTCGAAATCAATTATCCTTTCACCTATTTATTTTTTTTATTATTTTATTAATTCTATTAATTTTATTAATTTTACTAATATAAATATTTGTTTTTATCCCTCGTTAATTAGGCTTCTTATTAACGCCTTTAAGTTATCTCTTAATAAATTTACTATTATTAATAATCGAGGTTGTAGTGGTTTAATAGCTATCTACTACTACTTATAAACGCATTAAAAGCCTTTAAAAAGTCTAAACGATATGTTTTTATATTTTTTTAGTAGCGATAGATAGTTAAACTAATATTTAAATATTGTAATTATATTAAACGCGTTTGAGATCGAATAATAATCCTTTCATCTATTTATATAATTATTTTCTTTTATTATTTTATTAATTCTATTAATTCTACTAATTCTATCAATTTACTAATATAAATATATTTTCTCGATACCCTCACTCAATTAAATAAGAGAATCTATAATAGGCGAATACGGAGAATACTACGAAGAATATTACGAAGAATATTGGGAGATAGTTTTGTAGTAGTCCAATAGGTCTCTCTTTTGTCTTATATTAATCTATTTGTAGTATAAGGAAGTTACTATAGTAGGCGAATACGGGAATACTATGAAGAAATTAAGCGATAATAGTCTTTAGTATTAAGATAGCTTAGCTCTCTAAGATCTTACGTTATATACTCTCTACGATTTTATATTAAATTATTATTTAGTAAGTGGAATACTACTTATTTGTTATTATCCCACTATATTAAGAAGTAAGAGAAGAAACTATAATAGATAAATATGGAGAATACTGTGAAGAAACTAAGGGTATAAGGTATTTCGTTAAGAATCGATTTGTCTCAGATTCTCGTTATATACTCTTCGGTTTTATATTAATTATTACTTATTAAGCGGGATACTACTATAATTTATTATTTTATATTAAATTATTATTTAGTAAGCGAGACACTATTATAACTTGTTTTATTCTTACTATATTAAGAGTAAGAGGAGAAACTATAATAGGTAAATGCGGGAATCTCGAAGAAACTAAATGATAATAAGATTATCTCATTAAGAATACGGCTTAGTTTTTAAGATCTTATATTATTTAGTTTTTATTATTAGTTACTTACTAGCTACTTGTATACTCTATAGAGAAGAAGTAAGAGGAGAAATTATAATAGGTAAATGTGAGAATACTGCGGAGAAACTAAGCGATAATAAGGCTATTATCGTTGGGAATATGCTAGTCTCCAAGTCCCCGTTATATACTCTCCCGGTTCCTCAATCATTACTTGGTAAGCGGAGCACTACTATAATTTAGTCTATCTCTCTATTATATTAAGAAGTAAGGGGAATTACATAGGTAATGCGGGAATACTACGGAGAAACCAAGCGATAATAAATTTTATCTCGGGAACACGGCTTAGCTCTCAGTCCTTTTATGTCTACGATTCCATATTAAATTATTATTTAGTAAGCGAAGAATACCACTATATTTGTTTTTATCTTTACTATATTAATATAATATATTACTATAATAACGTTATAGAGGGTTTATTACGATAATTATAGTTAATTGCCTTTATAGAAGAATATTGGACGATATATATTTAGGTGAATTAAAATCTTCGATGTTTACAGCTATCTTATTATTCGAAGATTTCACTATAATAGGTATTATGGATTTATATCACTAATTAGTATATTATTTTTTTTTTCGATATTTTAATACTTCTTACTATAGAATATAGTCTTTTTATTTTTATAAATTTCGGGCTATTATTATAGTGTTGGTCTATATCTATATTCCGGGTCTTTATCTATAGTTAATTATATATAATCTTAAGTCGAGTTATTGTAAGGCTGTCTTTAATTATGTCTTGGCGATCTATTAAAGATAACTCACTCGGCTAATAGGTATATTAGAATAAGATTATTGTGATACTTTTTTTAAGTAAGATGTAATTAATTAGCGATCTATGTGTGAGTAGACTATTTATTGTATAGAAGTAGTAGTTTATTTAACTTGAATTAAGCTTTAATCTTTTTATTAATTTCGTAGTAATGAGTGTTAAACGTGTGCGATTGGTTGTTTAACTTGGCTGGGCTAATTCCATTTAATTTAAAAATTCTTTGCTAAGTCTTTTTGTAGATTATAGAATAGAGTAGCCTTTATATAGATATAAGAGAATCTTATTTTTCTTTCTAAAGTATATAGACTAGTACTTATAATTATAGTAGAATTTCTAAGATATTTAAGTAAAGCTTATTATATCGATAGCTTTAACTCTAGTAATAGCGTATATCTATTATAGTAATTTAAATAATAAACTAAGATTAAGAGTCTTATTAAGAGAGAATCTATAAGAGAGCTTATTCGATAATTTAATTATAGTAGTTAACTATATATTATTAAGAAGTACTTATATATATAAAAGAATAATAGATTATATTAAAGGCTTCTTTAGAGTATATGAATAAAAATATATAAAGCGATTTTAGTCGTCTAGTTAATCTATTTACTACTACTATTTATTTAGAGATAAATATTATAGAGTATAGTAGCTTAACTCTTAGTTTATCGAATATAACTTTTTATAACTCTAATAGAAATTTAGAATCTCTATTAGATAGTAGAATCTTTAATATTTATTATAAATTATACTTAGTAGATATAGAGTAGAAGCTAGTAACTAATAGCTTGATATAACTTAATATTAAGATATATTTAGATAACTAGATCTCGTAAAAGAAGAATTATTCTTTTATTATCTAAGAAACGTCTTTCTTAGAAAGATTTCTAAGGATCTTATACTATTATAATAGTAGTAGTAATATCTATATAGTAGTAACTACTATATAATAGCTTACTATTAGAAACTAATAGAGTTCTTTACTAATACTAGACTAATTCGAAATTAAGAATTCTTATACTTCTTTAAATATCTAAAGTAAAGAATTCTTATATTTCTTTAGATATTAGAAGTAAGTAATTCTCTTACTTCTTCCGCCGAAGAAGTAAAGAACTCTCATACTTCTTTATCTTTCGCTTCTTTATCGTTCGCTACTTCTATATACTCGATAAGCTAGCTTCTTATAATATAGTTATCTAGACTTAATAGTTATAAGATTTTATTATCTTCGATTATTAAGTAAGCTCTCTTATTAATAAAATTACTCGAAGGATTATCTAATATTTTATTAAGAATATCTTTAAATCTATTAGATTAATATTATTATTATTAAGAGATTAACGAGTATAATCTTATTCTTTATTATTTAATTCGCTTTCTTAGTAGACTTAGCTAAAAGATTAGACAATCGATTATACTATTCTAAGAACAATACTTTATTTCTTTTAAGAATCTACGACTTAGAACTATTAAACTTATAATTAATTCTAGAAATTAATTTATTAAAACGACGATTCTACTTATTAAAGTTACTTTTAAAAAGATATATAGTAAATATTATTAGCTTTATTAATATAGCGTTAAATTATTATTAACTCTAGTTAATATTAATAGTAAAACGTATATAATTCTTATTAGTCTTTCTAGTTTAGTCGTGCTTTATATTAATCTAAAGAAGATTATTAGAATATTATTTAATCTTTTTAATTATAAGAGTAGTAAGTTTATTAAATCTTAATTAATAAAGTAAAGAAATTCGAGGATTTTTAATAGAATTTAAGTTATTTAAAGAATTTTAATAGCTTCTATAACGACTATAATAAGAAGAATATTAAGAAGTAAAAAAATAATTACTTTAGCTTTTACGAATTTTATAAAAGTATAAAGTTAAAAGTTAATTTTATCGACTCGCTGTTATTAAAACACTCTTATTAGCGATATTATAAGAAGTTTAAATTTAGAAATAAGTTATTCTATTATCTTAAGTAGTAATACTAGAATTATAATACCGGGAATAAGAATTTCAAGAATTTTAAGTATATTATAAAAGCAGTTTTTACACTTTATATTACGAAAATAGTTTTTACTTTTAAAATTATTAAGTCTACTATTATAGAATCGCCTAAATACAAGTAAGAAATCGCTTTTCGTAGTTTCTAGTATATTAAGATAGATACTTATTTAAATTTAAACTCTTCTAATACGAAAGTTTATCTAGATTCTAAATACTTAATTACTCTCGAAGATTATACTTTACTAGCTTTCTTATTTAATTTTAAAAAACGAATTTAAAAATAAGTATCTTTTATATCGATTTAAGGCTACGATAATAGAATTACTAATATTACGAAGTATATTCTTATAAATTTATACTTTTTTAGAAAATCTAAGAAGTATAAAAGAAGTTACTCTTATTAAGATATAGATAGAGATTTACTTAATAAATAATCTTAAGACTAATATATTAATTAAAACGAATATTCTTATATTATATAAGTTTCTATTAAATTATAAGTTATAGTTTACTATTATAGATAGTTATTAGAATATTAAGATTTCTACTCGTTCTATAATAAAGCTTTACTCTTAAGTTAAGCGAGTTATAAAAGCGAAGTCTATACTTATATTACTCTTTAATTTCGTAATAAATATTCTAATTAGCTATTATAGCACGCTCTCTAATAATTATAATTATCTATTTAAGTTCGAATTCTTAACTTTTCTCGAAAGAGAAGATAATATCTTTATTTACGTTATGAATTTAACTATAATTTTTATATAAATAAGAAATTCTACGAAAGTATTAGTTATACTTTTTAGAAATACTAGATTAGATATTATAGTAGAGTATATTATAAATAAATACTATTAAGTTTCTTATAAATTAGTAAACTTAGTAGTTTATAAATAGTATACTTTAGATTAATTAGAGATAGCGGCCGTTATCGTAATTATAAATAATTCTATTAATATAAATTATACTACTACGATAGATTTTAATCTTAAATATATACTTTTAAACGATATAATTATTTATAATAATAATAAGACTTATTATACTTTTAACTTTATTATAATAGAATTTAAAGATATTTTTATGAATTTAGAAAGTATTATAGATATTTCTAAAGAATAGTAAATATCGATTTTACTAAAGCTAGACGTTAAAGTAAAGCTATCGAAGATCTATTTTTTTAACTATAAAGATTAAGAAGTAGTTAATACTACTTTCGATAAGCTATAATAATAAGAAAAGCTTCGTTTTTCTATATAGTCTATTTCTTATAGCTAATCTTATTTTATAATATCATAAAATATATTATAAAATCGTAAAGAAAGGATTATTATTAATATTTAAGAATTTAATACTATAATAAAAGATAATAACTATTTATTACTTTTATAATTAGATATTATTATATTAATAGTAGAATATATCTATATTTCTACTATAGATGAAGTTATATAGTTCTACTAATTTAGTATAAAGCTTTTTAATAGATATAAACTTACTATTATTAACTATTACGATTAGAAAGAATTTAATATAATACTTATAAAATATAAGAAATCTTTATTATATATATAACGTCAGACTAATACCTTACTACGTCTATTTTATATTTTTATATATACTTTTATAGACGATATTATCGTCTTTAATAGAATCTTTTAAAAGTATAAATTTTATCTCTAATAGCTATTTCAGCTATTATAAGAGAAACGTACTTCTCTAATATTAATAAAATTCTTTCTAAGATTTCTCTTTATAATAGTATTAGAATAATATATTAACTTCTTTAATATATCTATAGTAGAAGAAAAGATTAAGATAATTATTATACTTCGATTTTTATTAAGTCTTTATAATTTAGAGATCTTTCTCGACTTAATAGAATAATTAAGAAAGTTAATTTCTCGCTATATATAGCGTGCTTAGCCGTTATAGAAATAAAAGACTTCTTTTATTTAAGTAATAGTAGCTAAGTTTACTACTTTCTTAGATTAATCTAAATTAACTATTACTTCTAAAAAGTAATTTATCGAATTTATACGTAAGTGAACTTTTATATAGCTACGCTATAAATCGACTGGAGAAGAAATTTTTACTTTTTAGAATTTATAGAATACTTTTTACTTATTCTTCTTTCTAATCTATTTCGATCGAAAGCGAAAATTATATATTAATATCGATGCTTTTAAAGTATAAAGATTCGCTATTATAATTTACTATATGCGAGAAGAAAAGAAGATCTTTATTTCTACTAGAGGAGATATATAAGCGATAATATTTCTAAGTAAATTAATTAATACTACGAAATATAACTACTAGCTTATAAAATTTAAGATTATTATTATAATTTAAATAATCTATAAAGTTAAATATCTAATTAAAGTATTCGAAGTATTACTAGTAGTAATTTATATTAATTACTCTACTATAATTTAGATTACTTAATAAATTACACTTTTTATATTATTTATTAATAAACTAAATCTTTAACTAATTTATATTTCTTAATACTTATCGAAATTTAATTTTACTATATACTATAAGGCTAATAAAGCGAATATTATTTCTAATATATTATTTAGACTTTAAGTAGATATAGATTTTAAAGAGAAATAAGTAGTGCTAGAAAGTCTTTATAAGAGTATTCTAGAACTAAATAAACGAATAATATCGTTTAAAGAAATCTTAGTCTATTATATAACCTTGATAGAAATAAATAATAATTTTAAAAAACGCCTTATTAAGGCGTATAGCAAGGATTCTTAATAGATTAAGATTCTTAACTTATTTAAGTAACTCGAGCTTAATCTTTTAAGAGAACTCCGCTTTTGAAAATATAATAATTTTATTTATAGTATTATACTTAATTATATTAATAAGTAATAACTTTATATCTCTAAATTTATATAATAAAAAGTTTTTCAGATAATATATAATTAGAATTTCTATATCGATTTTTATATTATTTATATTAGAATCTCGCCATTAATCTATATTAAGAGTTTATCGAAATATTTTTAAATTTATTTAAAGTATTACTCTAAGTATTAGCTTAATTAAATTAAGCGATATTCTATTTATAGCGAGCTTAATCTAATTTCTATATCGCTAATTTTATTTTATATTATAATAATAAATTTTATTATCGCGCTTTCTTTCTAGAAAAATAAGAATATACTTTTTATTAGAATATATAAATTCTTTAAAAGAAAACTTCTTATATTAGAATTTGATAAATGAATTATCGTCGATTAGACGAATACTTTATTTATTATTTTAATATCTTATAATTAGAGTATTTTTATCGTTATAATTAGCGACCGTAATACTAAGTTTATAAGTATCTTCTATAGAATTATTTTTAAGAAGCTCGAAACTATTATAATAACTTCGATTATTTATTACTCTTAGATAAATAAGTAATTAAAAAGAATAAATTAGATTATCGAGATTATTCTACGATTTTATTTTACTACTAGTATAAATAACTAATTAAATATACTTCTATTTCTTTAAGTATATCTTAATAACTTAGTTATATTAACGGGATTTATACTAAACGAAATTACCTATAGATTTCGAGTATAAGATATATTAAGACTACTTATAGATCTATTACTAGAGAATCTCAATTAACTATATTTTATTAAATGAGAAGAGATTAATAATATTATTACTTTCGCTAATACTATAATAAAAATTCGCTATAATAATAGCTATAAAGCTATTAATCTTTATAAGAGATTATTAATTTATCTAAGACTATATTATAACTACTTTATTCCCGATATTAATCTTAAACTTTTTAATTAGAGAGTTAAATTATTTAAGATATTAGAGAAGATCGAAAATCTTACTTATCGACTAAATCTTTCGAGTATTATCTATATCTATTCTATAATATTTATAATTTAATTAAAGCCTATATTAGATTAAGCTAAAGATCTTTATTATAGAATATTATATCCGCTATAGCTAGTAAAGAAAGAAGAAGAATAGATAAATCTAGACCTTACTATTAGATTTTTATTATTCGAAATTAAGAAACTAAGTAATAGATAAGAAATTAAAAGAAATCTTAAGTATTTAATATATTAAAAAAATAGTAATAAGAAGCATAATACTTAATACTTACTATATACTCTCTCGAAAATAAAGAATCTCGTAGTAGAATACGATATATATATTACTATCGATTCTATAAGTAATCGTTAAGAAAAGAGACTATCTACTACGTAAGTATTAGTTATAAAAATACTTACTCTACTAGCTTCTTATTAGGCCTAATACGTCATAGGCCTTAGCGCTACTTGCGTTAAGGCGCCGACATCGCATGTTCTACGTTAGAGTCCCTTTTAGGGTCTAGTTTCAATAACGTATTCTATATACTTAGGGGCTTAGCGGATATAGATCTACTTCGTATACTCCGAAGTTTTAATATTCCTTAAAGATTAGTTCTATTATTAAATATACTATTAAATTCTATAATAATACTATATCTTTTATAGCCTATGCCCGCTAGCTAATCGTTAGTAAACTATGTCTTTATAATTTTAATCTCTCTATCTTTTTAAAGAAAAAGGCTTATTATCGTTATGATGTCGGGTTTATCTCTAAATCGTATAATAGAAAACGAAGATAATATCGAGAGCCGCTATAGCGTCGATAATAAGTTCGAGAATTTCTTATTAATAGAAGATCTTACTATAAAACAACGTCTTATAATTACTAAGGCCGAAAATCGTCGCCTAAAATAAGAATAAGAATTGGCTGCGTTAAAGGCCTGTAATCGCGAGCTTTATAATGTTAGCTTATCGTCTATAGCTAGCGAGAATCTATCTATATTAATTACTATCGCGTTTTTAGCGGATATATTAATTAAGGCGAAAATACTTTACTCTAAAAGAATATATTTTTATAAAGATATTAGTAAGAAAGAATATCTACGCTAATTCCGCGAAGTCGAAATTAAGTTTCTTATAAATTCTAAGTATTTTATTATTAATTAATTAAGAATTATTTATTATATATAATTCTTAGAAGATAACTCTAATATTTAATAATATAGATATTATTAAATCTATAGCCTAAAGAATACGACTTTCAAATTCTTTAAGCAGTTCCTACTTAATTTAGTAGCGGATTTAATAAATCGTTATCTTCTCGCTTACGAAAAGTAGAAGAAGATTAAATAACACTTCGATTAGAAGGTATTTATTTTTAAGATTTATTTAAAAAAGCTAGAGGTCTATATAACCCTATTTTCTAAGAAGTATTAAGTTAATTTCTTCTTAACTAAGCTTAAATCGAAGCTTAAGAATAAGATTTTAAGTATTAATAATATATCGAAATAACGAGAAGAAATTCTTATTTAGGCTATTATATAGGAAAAGATTTTAAAATGCGTACGCTTTAACGGCGATTTCTATTTGAAGTCTTCGAAGAGATTCGCTAAGGATAAGTCTCTAAAGAATCGAATTTCGAAGTCTAAATTAATTTTAAATAGCGGCGCTTACGTAGCGTGTATTTAAGACGATAATGTAAAGCGTAAAGCTAAATTCTTTAACTCTAACTATAAAAAGAATAGTTATTTTTATTATAGAAAATAGGGTTATTAAATATCTAAATATCTAGATCTTAATAAATCGTCTATAGCTTATATCGGCGTAGTATTAATAAAAAAAGATTTAATCTTATAACCGCCTTAGAAGCGAGATAAGAATAATAATTAATAAAGATAATTTCTTTTATTCTTACGAAGGGGTAAATAAAGCTTTAGAGTAAATAGAGATAACTCGTTACTCTACTCGATATTAGAATATATATTAATTTAATTTCGTAAAAGTTCGTAATCTAATAGAACTTAAAATCTTATAATATTATTTTATTATAATCGAAAGCGCTAAGTAATTAAAGTATATATTATTATAGCGTATATTAGCTAAACTATTAGTTAATAGATAGCTAAAATTAGAGTAGAAAGTATAATATACTTTTTTATACTATTAATTAAAAAGGCTTTAATATCGTATTAAATATATTCGGGCTAAGTTAATTATAAATACTATTAAATCTAGCGACGAAGTAGTAATAATTTAAGATTAACGCTAATAAATTATAGATTAAAGAATTAATTAAATTTATTCGAATTATCGAATAGAAGCTAAATATATTTATAATTATATACGCTGCGATAATATATAGCGAATTAAAAAATAAGCGTAGTCTGAAGCTCTCTTAGGAGTTATTAGAGTTTAATAATATTTTTTTTAATAAAAAAGTAGAGATCTTATTTGCGCTTAAGTAGGAGGATTATATTATTAAGATCGAGAGCGATAAAAAGCCGCTATATGATCTCTTATATAATCTATCTTAAACGAAGTTAATGGAGCTATAGCGCTATCTAAAGAATTTTCTTTAAAAAGATTAAATTCGTTATTCGACTTTCTTAATCGAAGTATCGATTTTTTTCATTTCTAAAAAGAATAAGGGGCTTTATCTTTACGTTAATTATCGAAGCCTAAACGCGATAATTATTAAAAATCGATACTCGCTACCTCTAATTATCGAGACTCTAAATCGCTTATATAACGCTAAAGTCTTTACGAAGTTAAATCTTAAGAATATTTATTATTAAATTCGAATTAAAGAAGATGATGAGTGAAAAACAGCGTTCCGCAGTCGCTATAACTACTTCGAATATTTAATTATATCTTTTAGGCTCGCTAATATATCGATAACTTTTTAAGTATATATTAATAGAGCCCTTGGGGGCTTAATGAATATAATGTGTGTAATATATTTAAATGATATTCTAATTTATAGTGCTGATTTAGCGAAGTATTAATAATATATTAAGTAAATGCTTAAGCGTTTACGCTAGTTTCAACTATACGCTAGTCTAAAGAAGTATTAATTCTATATTAAATAGGTTAAGTTTCTAGAGTTTATTATATCTATTAAAGGTGTCGTAATGGATTAGAAATATATCGCTATTATTAAGAAGTAGTTAAAATTAAAAAGTTATTAGGATATATAAGTCTTTTTAGACTTTACTAATTTTTATTAGTGATTTATCTATAGCTATTTCAGTATAATAACGTTATTTATTAACTTATTTAAAGGGAGTAAGAATAATAAGAAATTTGAATTATTAGAGTGAATAGATAACGCGGAGCTGGCGTTCTAGTAGCTTCGAAGTATTTTTATAACCGCGTCGTTTCTACGCTACTATAACTTAAATTTAAAGCTATATCTTAAGATCGACGCTTTTAACTTCGATATAAGAGCTATACTTTTATAATTAAATAAGAATAATTATTAATAATTAGTAATATTCTAATCTAGGAAAATAATTTCTATAAAGTAAAACTATAAGATCTATAATTAAGAGTTATTCGCTATTATAGTGTTTATAAAATAATAGCGTTACTATCTAGAAGATAATACGTTTTATATTAAAATTCTAACAGATTATAATAATTTTAAGAGCTTTATAAAGTAGAAGAAATTAAACTCTAAATAAATCTATTAAGTACTAAAGTTAGCTACTTATAACTTTAAAATTTTTTATTAAATAAATAAATTAAACTCTATTAACCCGCTATCGCGGCGCCTTAATTATAAGAGGATTTCGCCGTTAAATATTAAACTTTTATTGATATTATAGAATAAGCTTATACTTTAGATTAGCGACGAGTAGTTATAAAGAGATAAAAAGATTATAGCGGCGATAGCGCTTATATTTTATATTATTAATATTTAGATAATTATTTCTAGAAGAGAGTCTAAGGCCGTATAAGAGATTACTTATAACGTATTTTAAAGGCTAATAAAGATATTAATTTAAGATCTATAAGCTTATAATAATTAAATAAACTCTTTTTAAATTAATATTAATAAGTTAATAATTAAGCGTCGCGTATATAGCTAAGTATAAATCTTAGACTTTAAAGAATTATTAAGATATAATAATCGCCTTTATATTTCTAGAGATAAGATTTTAAGAGAAAAGCTTATTAATAAATATTATAATAATTCTTTATTAAAATACTTTAGCGCTGCGAAGACGTATAAGCTATTTATTTATAAATATTATTAAAATAAAAGTCTAAAGTAAGTTATCGACTATATTAAGATATATAATATTTATTAGCGAATTAAAGCTCCGCGATATCGTCTATATAACGAATTAAGCTCGCTTTCTATCGCTATTAAGCTATAAAAGAAAATTTCTATAGATTTTATTATTAACTTATTAGTAAGTAAGTATAAAAGTATTATCTACGATGCTATTTTAATTATAGTAAATCGATTTATAAAAATAATAAGATATATTTCTATATTTATTACGATCGATATCGCTTAACTAATAAAAGTATTTTATTTCGAAATAATATATCGCTATAGTATATTAAACGATATTATTAATAATAGAGGCTCTATATTTACTAATAGCTTCTAGTTCGCTATTTACTTCTATTCTAAAATTAAGCGATATCTAAGTACCGCCTTTTATTCGTAAATCGATAAGTAAATTAAGTAATAAAATTAGATATTAAAATACTTCTTACGCGTATTCGCTAACGATAAGTAAAATATTTAAGCGAAATAATTATTAATAGTAGAGTTCGCTTATATAAATAGTTAATATTTCTCTATCGAAACGATACTATTCTTTCTAATATACGAATATTATTTTAAAATTCGTTAGGAGATTAAGAATAACTTTATTGAGGGGGAAATATTCGCTATAAATAATAGAATAAAGAAGTTATAAGTATTAAGGAATAAGATAGTAGAGCGTTTTTATAGTATAATTACGACTTAGTTTAAGTACTATAATAAAATATATTAATCTTAAAGTTATAAGATAGACGATTTAATAATACTAGTAACTAAGAATCTAAAGTAGAAACGCTTAAATAAAAAGTTATCTCACAAATTTGTAGAACTATTTTAAATTATAGATAAGATAGGAACGCAGGCGTATCGCCTACTTCTATCTCCGACGTATAAAATTTATAATATCTTTTATATATTATTATTTAAGCTTTATTATCTTCGCGATTATAATAATATAGTAAAAGCCTTTATATAAACCTCCGATTTTATCGATAACGATAAGCTTTAAGAAATTGAAGAAATTATTAATAAGATTAAGTATAAGAAAGGCGTTTAATATAAAGTTAAATAGACTAATTAGAGCGAAGAGTATAACTAATAACTACTAAATAATGAATTTACTAATACTAGCGAGCTAACTTAAGTCTACGAGTAGACGAATAATAAGTAAAAGCATTAAATAATAAATAATAAGTCTCTTATTATTAAAGAGCTCAATTAATTATATAGATTAACGACGAGTAAGTAAAGGCGATAAAATTAGATATAATTATCGACTAGGTTAGATATATTTCTAGATAATATTTATACTATATATATACTCCTCTATACTTACTATTATTAAAATATAAATTAATAAAATAATTATATTTTTAATTATCTATTAAACTCTATTATAAAAAGAGTATATCGTATTAAGATATATATTATTAATATAAATATATTTTTTACCTAGAGTAGCTATTAAAGAATTACCTAAAAACTCTACGCTAGCGCTATTACTAAAAAAAGATCGCTATTTAAATATTCTTCGCTATCTTAGCGTTAGATCTCGAGTTAAATTTATTAACTTAGTTTTTTAACGAGGAGATAGTTAAAGTATAGTCTTCGTATTAATATCTATCGATATCCGCTATATATCAACGAAGGTTCTCGAGCTTCTTTTTAGTAACTCGTTTATTTCCTTTAATTCCTCTATACGCTTATATACTATTATAAGCTAGTCTTAGAGATCTATAATCATAGTAAGAGCGGCCGAAGTCGTCGTTATCGTATATTTCTATAACTTATACTATTAAGTAATCTTCTTATCGAGCTTAGTTCGTCGATGAGATAGCTTCTAAAACTATTTAGCGCGGCGATAGCGCCATATTAATTTCCTTATTTATATCTAAAGGTGTAGGAGGATTTCAATATAGCGGCTAATATTGTGCTTTTCGATCTTACAATTATTATAAAGAGGAGACTTACCTTAAATATATAAATCGTT
This sequence comes from Letharia columbiana, assembly GCF_014066305.1. NCBI lineage: Eukaryota > Fungi > Ascomycota > Lecanoromycetes > Lecanorales > Parmeliaceae > Letharia > Letharia columbiana. The sequence continues at coordinate 341,597 of NW_023501074.1, forward strand.
ACCTTAGTAAAAATAAGTTTTATATAATAAATTAGATACTAGGATTTATTAGTAGTTACGTATATAAAGCGATAGTAGCGAGAATAGTTAAGAGTTAGTAATCGCGCTTACGAGGCGACTATACACTTACTATTAAAGTTATTATTATTATTAAAAAAGGGTATTATAAAATTATTAGCCTATATATCGACGCGATCGATAATAGTAAAATACTTATAATAAAGAGAAGTAGATTATTAGTATAATAAGATATACTATATTTATGTTAGTATTAATATCGACGTTATAGCGCTAGAATAAGTACTTATAAGAGAAGCGTTAGAAGTTATAAAGAATAAAAATAAATAATTTAAAAGGGGTTTTTATATTCTCTATCGTAGCGCTATTACTAGCGAATAATATCTAGCAACGTAGATAGTAGTAACGCGATAATATTTTACTATTATCTACTAGATCGCATCGCCTAGCTATCGTTATTATTTCTACTTATTAATTAATAATCGAAAATATTATTATAAACGCGTCGCTTTATTAATTACTTTCTTCGAATTTCTATAATAAAGGTTATTACTACGCTATTTCGCTATAAACGTAATACGCTATAAGAATAACGTTATTTATAGAGAAACTCTTCTTCCTCCTTTTATTTATAAATTTTCGAGGTTTTATTATAAGTTCTTAAATCTAATATTATTCGCTATAAAAGCTATTAATTAACGCTATAGAAACGCTAATACTAAGCGCGTCGACTTATTATAAATAATTATTAATTAAAATTTTAAAAAAAAAATTTTTTTCAAAAAAAAAAAAAAAAAAAATTTTTAAAAAATAAAAAAAAAACCCAAAAGGGGAAAAATAAAATTTATTTTATATTATAAAAAAAAAAAAAAAAAAAAAAAAAAAAAATTTTTTTTTTTTTAAATTATAAAAAATTTAAAAAAATTATTAAAAAAATTTATTTTTTTAAAAATAAATTAAAAAAAAAAAAAAAAAAAAAAAAAAAAATTTTAAAAAAAAAAAAAATAAAAAAAAAAAAAATTTAAATTAAATTTATATACTATATTAGAGTTACTTTTAGAATTTAATTTCAATAACGTTTTTATATTGGGAAAAAAAAAAAACTCTATTTCTACTTATACTTCTATTAGAAAGCGAGATTATTCTCGTAAGTATTACGAGCGTATTTTATATCCTTAATATACTACTTAGCTCTCTTACTTATTCGAGCCTAGCGTATCTTAGTAGAGACATTTATCTACTATTTAATATCTTTCTTCTATCTATATAGTTCGATATCTTAATTATCTTATTTAATATATCTATATTAATATTATATCTATATCGATTCTAATACTATAACTAAGATTAATTTACTTATTTTATTTATATTAGCGAATAAATTCAAAGAAACGCGCTAGTAGAGACTTTAATAAGAAATTAAGTTAAGCTATTATATTTCTAGATAAGTCTATTAAATAGATAATTCGATTTTAAAGCGAATCGAACTCGGTAAATAGTAGTCGAGAGATAAATAAGATATTAAACTATTTATATAATTAGCGAATCGAAAGAAATAGCTAATATTAATAAAATACTATTTAAATAATATATATAAGCTTTCTCGTATATAACTTCTCTACGAGATAAGAAACCCTCTAAGCGAAGTAAGTGTACTCGAAAGACTACTATTTAAAGCACTTATAGTCTTCTTAACGTTTTAAATAATTAAGAAATAAGTATATTAAACTCTTATAAAGAAATAACCTTATCTTAGACTTTATAATAAAAATTTTTATTCTTAATATCGAATAATTTCGATATACTTTAGAGAGGCTTTATTATTCTCTAGTATATTTAATATCTCTAATATCTATTCTTTCGAAGTATTTAAACTCCTCTCTACTTTATTTTAAATCTTTCTTTCTTCTTTCTTATAGCGAAGTCTAATATCGAAAGAATAAATTAAATTAAGATCTTATTAAAGTAAATTAAGTTTTAATAGATATTAATTTTATTAGATAATATCTCTAATAAGATAGATTTAATAAATATATTTTAAAATATCGCTAATAATTTATAACTATAATATTAAATTAAGTACTAACTCGATAAATTTATAACTATATTAAATGAAATTCGTTAGAAAAAAGATAATTTTCGAGAGATTATTATTTAATATTATATCGTTATAATAGAAAAGAATCTAGCTATAAACGATTTATATTAGACTTATAGAATAATTAAGAAGATAAATTAACTAGTTTAAGACTTTTAAAAGGATATAACTTTTCTATAGTGAAAAGTTAATAGCCTTAAGATATAGTTAATAAAAGACTTATAGCTATTATCGATCGAGAAGAAACGTACGCCTAGACGTTTAAAAGAGAAATTAATTAAAATTTTAAATTTACCTCTATTTATCGATAATAATAACCCTATCTAAAATAATTAATTCTTTAAAATAAAATAGAAATTTAAGATTAATAGCGATTATTATCTTATTAAAAACTTTAAGATAATCTATATAATCTTATAACTCGATAATAAAACTATATAATATACGATATATAGAAGACTTCGAAACTCTATTAACTTATATTAGTCTTTTATTAAGATTATAGACGAGTTAACTAATATCTATAAGAACTTAAATCGATATAATAATATATTATAAGATATATACGCTCTATAATAAGCAATTTAATTCTTTATTAACTTCTATTTAAACTTTATTCAATTAGATACTATTCTTAATTTTAACGAAATCGTTATAATAAAGTATTATCTTTTAAATAAATTAAGAAGTTATCTAAGAGAGTTATAAGATATCGTAAGAGATTTTATTATCTTAAAGACTATAAAGAAATATCTTCGAAAACTAGATAATTTATATCGTGCTAGATATAAAGATATAGAGTTTAAAAAGACTATTATTAAGTTAACTATAATACGAACTACGATTAATATATATCTTATATCTATTATTAAGATTATAACCACTACGCCTCTAGATATTAAGATCGATCTAAAGCTAAGAAAATTAATATACTATAACTGCGATAAAAAAGATTACTATCGAAATACCTATATAGTAATTACCTAAACCGAGACCGATAAAAAGACCTTTAAGAAGGTACGACTTTACGCGATAGAAATAAACGAAGAATTTAAAATTAATAACGTCGATATTACAGATAGCGACGATTTTTTTTTAGATTTAAAAAACGAATAGCCTCTATTAAAGTTATAATAAGAGGTACTTATAAAGTATATCTAATAAATACTTCTAATAACGTTTTAGTACGTCGTCCTTTTCGTATATAAATCACGCTTTTCTTATAAGAGAGAATCTATCTATTTAAGAACTCTCTTATAGATAGTAAATATATCGATACTTATATAGTTATAAATAAGTTCTTAATTCTAATAATATATAAGGCCTTATATCTAGAATTACTCTTATTATTATAATTTAAATTATTAAGAGATTATAATAGCTAGATTATAAAACGATTAATTATATATTATTTACTTTTTACGATAATAATAAAAGACTATCGAGAAGAAATATATCTAATATTAATTATATTATTAAAATACGATATAATAGTTAAAAAATTATAGATAAATAAATATAAGGTAGTTCTTAATATATTACGAGATAAGATACTCTTTCTATTCGATCGATATAATTATAATAATAATTAGATATTAATAATAAACGAACTCCTCTTTCTATTAACTCCGGAGCTTCGGCTATCTATATTATTTACTTCTTTATCTATTATACTAAAACGATAAAGCTCTTCTCTATCTATCTACGATAATGAGACTAATTCGAATATCTTATTAAATAAGAATGAGAATAATAAGAAGTCTAAGTTTATTAATATCGCTAAGATTAATATAGCGGCTTATTATTAACTAGCCCGTGAAAAAGATAATAAACTATTTATATTAATAATAAATGAGATCTATAAAGATACGCTAATATTATATATATCTCTTATTATCTAAATATCTCGCGGTTCTTATATATTAATTAATAAACTCTATCTCTATAACTTAAAAAAGAAATATAAAAGATATTGCGGTTTTAATTGTCTTATTTAGATTAATAGTATCGACGAGGTTAGTTCTAAGAAGGTAAAATATAAGCTATCTGCGGAGTATTATAATTATCTCGATATTTTTAATAGAATTAAAATAGATATACTTCTCTTATATTATCTTTATAATTATAAACTCGAATTTAACGATAGCTTCGATAAAACGAAACTTTCGAAAAGTAGAATCTATTTAATATTAGGATATAAATTAAAATAGATAAAGAAGTATCTAGATGAATATCTGAAGAAGGGATTCATAATATCAAGCTATATACTATTCGCCTTATTTATTCTATTTATAAAAAAGTCGAATAGAGAATTATATTTTTACGTGGATTATTAAAAGCTAAACGCTATTATTAAAAGAAATTAATACTTAATTTTATTAATAGATAAGGTTTTAATAAGAATTTAGAGATATAAATATCTTACTCGATTAGATATTATAACCGCGTTTAATAAACTATATATACACCCCGATAGCGAGGATTTTACTACTTTTATTACCTCTCTTAAAGTATATAAATATTAAGTTCTCCTCTTCGATCTAACTAACGATTTAGTTATATATTAATAATATATAAATAATATTCTATTCGAGTATCTAAACGACTTCTACTAGATCTATCTCGATAATATATTTATTTATAATAAGATAAAAAAGAAATATATTTAATACGTTAGATAAATTCTTTAAAAATTAAGAGATGTCGGCCTTTAGGTGGATATTCTTAAGTGCGAATTCTATATTTAGGAAATCAAGTTTTTAGGCCTACTAATGTCTATAGATAGGTTACGAATAAATCTTATTAAAATTTAGACTATTATTAAGTAAATTATATCTATTAACCTTAAAGAGATATAGGCCTTTATCGGATTTTATAATTTTTATCGACGATTTATTAGAGACTTCTCTAAAATAGTTAAATCTATAATAAAATTTATAATAAAAGAGATTATATTTAATTAGTCCCTAGTATATTAAGAGATCTTTTATTTCCTTAAGATCGCCGTTACTAAAGCTTTAGTTCTACGTTATTTCGATAGAATAAAGGAGACCGTTTTAGAGACTAACTTTTTCGACTATATTAATAAAGATATTCTTTTTTAGTATAATAATAAGGGAGTACTTTACTTAATAGCCTTTTATAGTAAAAAATCTTACTTTAATAGAGTATAACTATTAGATCTACGATAAGAAGTTATTAGCTATTATTCGCTATCTTAAATATTAGCATTTTAAACTAGAATATATTAATATTTTTATTAAGATCTTTACGGACTATAAGAACTTAATATACTTTATCGAAGAAAGAGACCTTAGTTATCACTAGGCCCGCTATTTAGATATACTATCTAAATTTAATATAAAGATTATTTATCGATCTAGACCTTAGAACGTTAAGATTAATATATTTATACGAATAACTAAGTATAAACTAACTAATCTCGAGAATAAACGATTACGCTAATAGCATTAAATAATTCTTATCTCTAATCGATTAAAGTTAAATAATGAAAGTATCGACGTATATATAATTAACGACTCTATTTATTATAAGATAGTAGGAATTAATAAGAAGAATAACTACTATACGAAAATTCGTGACGCTATCGCCGAGGGTAAGGATAAGTTTTAAGAGATTACCCTTAATAAGTACTTCGTATAGAATAGAATACTTTATTATAAGGATCGTTTATAGGTATTCGATAATATATATATTAATATTATTCGAGAGGTATATAATTAATCGTCCTACGAATATCTCGAGATAGTATATATTTATAAGCTACTTAAAAGAAAGTATTATTAGCGAGGAATAAGGGCGATAATAGCTATCTACGTTTAAAATTGTTATATCTATTAAAGGGCTAAGATATCTCGAGATCGAAAATATAATTTACTTTAGTCTCTATCGATCTCATAGAAACGATAATAAGATATATTAGTTAACTTCGTTATAGGCTTATCTATATTTAATAACTATAACGCTATTTAAGTAGCGATTAATCGACTTACTAAGAAATATTACTATATAGCCTATTTCGATATTAATAAAGATACTATCGCTAAGAAGATAGTTAACTTACTACTTAAAAAAGTATTTTATTTATATAATCTACCGACCTTAATAATATCAAATCGAGGTTTTTAATTTATAGCTATTATATGAAAATTCTTTTATAAACGATTAGATATTACAGCTAAGCTATTAATAGCTTTTTACTCTAAAATTAATAGAAAGATCGAGCGAGTAAATTAGAATATAAAGCGTTATCTTCGAATATACTATAACTATATATAAGATAACTAGATAAAATAACTATTTATTATCGAGTTCGTAAATAATAATACTATCTTATCGATTATCGATATCTTACCTTTTCTTATAAATAAGAGATTTCACTCTCGAATAAGTTTTAGCTCGAATATTACTAACTATAAGATTACTTATAAACATCTTAATACTACTTAGATAAAGAATATTACGAATTATATAAAATAGATTCTTAAGTATATTAGAAGTAATATAGATTATACTTAAAAGACTATAGTTATATAAACTAATAAATATTAATAAAAGATTACCTTTTAAATAGACGATAAGATCTTTCTAAGTAGTAAGCATATTATCTTTAATCGCCCTTTTCGCAAATTAAATTATAAGAGTCTTAATCTATTTAAGGTTATAGGCCTTATAAAAATCTTATATCGTCTAAAACTTCTATTAAGCATAAGAATCTATAACGTCTTTCACTCTAATCTATTAAGTCTCGCTGCGAATAACCCCTTACTAAAATAGATAAACTTATCGCCGAAATACGTGATTATTAATAATTAAATCGAATAGATTATTAAAGAAATACTTACATCTAAGTTAATTAATAGTCGTCTCAAGTATAAAGTTAAGTAAAAAGGCCTCGATAATAACCTTATCTAATATAATACGGACGACGACGAATTCGAAAATTGCTAAGACCTTATAGACGACTTCTATAAACGATATTTTAAAGAGCCTTACCTATAAGGATTAACTTATAAAATACTAGAACTATCTCGAATACTCCGTTTTCAATTAATTTAAAATCGTTCGATATCTTTATAATAGCTTTATTTTTTTAGAAGTCGAGAATCGATTTCTTAGGCCTATATCGATTATAAATTATATCATATAGAGTCTTTCGCGCAGAGTCCCCTTACTAATAGATATTTAAGCATCTTTTAAAGCTATAATACGTTACCTATAGACCTTATCGTCGCCGTCGATAACCTTCATTAATATCGGTTATATAACATTCCATAAAGAAACTCGTTAATATCGAATTAGAGTTTTTAGCGCCTACGACTCGATTCGATTCGATTCGATTCGAAAGCCCTTAATTAATCACATCGCGCTATTCTATAAACCTTCCATCCGCTTAAATATAAATTCGGAAATTACTACTATTTACCCCTACGCCTATAAATATGATTTTTATTATATTATATCGATTTCCTCTTAGCTAGGCTTTCTATATACGCTTATATTTTAATTAGCGATATCGCTATAGCGTAAGTATAAAGAGCTACTATCGTTTCTAATACCTCTTACGAAGAAAGATGCGATAATGTGAATCCCGGATACGATTATTTCTTTACTACTTTTACTATTTTTTAGGCGTTAAGCGTATATATATATCTATTTTTCTATCTTTCTACTTACTAATTATAAGATATAATTTTATAAAGAGAGAGAGTAGTATTATAAGCGTATTCTATATTCTTAATATACTACTTAACTCTCTTATCTATTTAAGCCTAGCGTATCTTAATAGAGGCATTTATCTACTACTTAATATCTTTCTTCTATCTATATAATTCGATATCTTAGTTATCTTATTTAATATACCTATATTAATATTACATCTATATCGATTCTAATAATAAGAAGAATTATACTTTCTAAGAAAGACTCGCTTCTATAGTTCGAATCATAGTATTAATTCCCGTAAAGAATACGACTTTACCTTCGTCTACGTTATCGCTTACTTTACTATTAAATTCTTCTATAACTTCTATTACTTCTATTACTCGTTATAATATATAACTTCTTATATAGTAAAATATCTTTTTAGATTTTTCTTTATAGAAGTAGAATCTTTTAACTTTCTTTATCTTACTACGGAAAGAGAGGAAGTTTATTCTTATTTAAAGAAATGAGTTTCTTTAATAAAAGAAAGGTCGTTCTTTACTTAAAGCGCTTATAGCGAGAACGCTATCTTTCTTTCTTTCTATTAATATATATTATAGATTATGCTTAGTAGATATACTCGATAGAAGCTAGTAACTAATAGCTTAACATAGCTTAATATTAAGATATATTTAGACAATTAGATTTCATAGAAGAAGAAGTATTCTTTTATCATTTAAGAAACGTCTTTCTTAAAAAGATTTCTAAGAATCTTATGCTACCATAACAATATTCTCTAATTATCTATATCGAGACGATTTAGTAAAGTAATAGCTTACTCTTTAATATCTTAAATAGATTTACTAGAAATATAAGTAATTTACGTCGTAAATTTATTTATAATAGTTATTATATAATTAAATTTTTTATTAAATAATAGTATAATAAGGATAAAATTAAGTATTAAGATATAGAAAGATAAGATAAAACTCTCTATAGATTATAGATAATTATAAGACTTATAGCGATAAGTTTATAATATTAGATATTTAAAATAGTATTTAATATAGCTATAAAGATACTTAGATAATTTTTATATATACTATAATTTAAAGATTATATTAAAAAATCTTTCGAAATTTAAGTAATTATCGCTATAAATAATTTCGAGAATATCTTTAATTAGTGATTAGGGTATATATAATCGTTTAAGATTAATAAATTTATTCTTATAAAAAATAAGATTAGAGTTCGTAGTATTATAAATAAAAGAAAGCTTAACGTCTTCGCCTTTAGCTATTAGCTTTATATTAATATTTATAATATTAATAATTCTTATCTAATATAAATCTATATCGTATTTAGTAAGAAGCTTACTATAAAAGACTTTATTTATCTTTACTATCGTAGTAGAGTAATTATAAATATTATTATAATCTATTACTTATATAATATAAATATATAAGATATTAAGCTTTAAATAATTTTTAAATAATATTAATTTATTAGTATTTAGAAGATATAAAAGAGTATCTAATATAATATATTTTTTACTAGGCTTATATCTTATATCGAGACGAAATTAATAAAGAAATTAAGAAGTATATATAAGTCGTATATTTAATCTTATTATAGACGTTATAAAAGTAATAGAAGATTACTTTATAATATCGAGAATAGCTAAATAATTAATTTAAATAATAACGAGTCGCTTAAATAACTCTATAAGATATCGAATCTTCTTAATAATTTATATAAATTCTATTATCTCGAATTCTATAGACTAATAATTCTTCTTAATAAAAATTAATATTCTTAATAAATATATAATTAACTCTATAATAGTTCTAGATAATTACTTAATATCGACTATAATAACGTATTTCTTTTTAATATAAAATATCTATATATCAAAACTCTATTCTTTAAAAATATTTAGATCTATTTATAAATCTTTATTTAGATTAAAATATATAAGTAATAAAAGCTTGTTTAAAGCTTTCTATAGGCTTTTAAAGCTTTATTTCTTTTATAAGAAAGTCTTTAATAAGCGAAGTTTAAAGAAGTAAATATAACGTAGATTATTCTTAATTAATATTTCTTTAAATAAACGAGTTTTTAGTATTTATAGAGAGCTAGTAAGTTATATATAATAGTAGACTAAACTTTTTAAATAGTTTATTAATTAAGATAATATTTAAGATTATCGAGTATATTAAAGTAGATGATCTTATTAATAGCTTTTAACTTATTCTTAGCTATTATTATATTAAAAGAATTAACTTCATATTAAGATATTTTAAAAAGATTTTTATAGACGTAATAGTAATATTATATTTAATTAAGATTTAAAATAGTTTCTAAAGATATATAATATACTTCTTTAAGATTTTAAAGTTTAATATAATATTATTAATATATACTTAAATAAAGTCTTTAATAAGTCGTAGAATTTTATTAATCTATCGTTATATATAAGCTATAGAATTTATATATCTTATAATTAATACGTTAAAAGTCTTTTAGTCTTAATAAGAAATTATAATAAGTATATAGCGATTATTATAATAAATAAGTTATTAATAAAAGAAAGATATTATATCGAGTATAGATAAATAGATATATTCTAATAATCTTATTATAATATCTAATTATAATAATATAAGATATATATCTAAAATAATAAGATTATTAAGATCTCTAATATCTACTATAACTCTTCTCTTTCGCTAATTATTTAATAATATTTTTTAGATTATAAATATAAGATAGTTAAATAAAATAGACTTAATAGTATATTTAAGTCTACTTTATTATTATAAATCATTAAACGTATTATTAACTACTTCTCTATTATTAATATCTAAAAAATAGATCTTTATACGATTCGACTTTAATAGTTTACTTTATTAGTTATCGCGTAATATAATCTTTATTTAATTATCTTTAAATATTTTAATAAAGTCTTTATTTTTTTATAAAGTAGAAAATTTATTAATTAGATCTATTAGAATCTAAGTATTATATCTATTATTATAGATTATAATATTATTTAATAATTTAATCTCTCTAATAAAATCTAATTAAGATATAATAGCGTTATAAATAAGCTATAAGAGATTATTAGCTATACTTATTAATACTATTATAATAAGAATAGCTATTTTCTTAATTTAATTACTTATAATAAACTTATCTATAAAAGACTTTAGCGAAGGCTTTATAAAAAAAACGTTTTTATAATTAATTTCGTATAATATATCTAAATAGAGCTTCTTAGAGATTTAAACGATTTAATTAATTTTATTTTTAATTAAAATTTTAATAATATATAAATTTATAAGATAAGCGTATAGAGTTAAGTTTCGCTATATTATTAATTCGAAAATATAGTTTCTCTTAAATAGTTCTTTAGAAGAGTTAATAGATATTATAATATTTATATAAAGTATTATAAGTATAAATAATATATCTCTAATATAGATTATATTATTAATTAGTAATATTAATAATAATAATATAACTATTAATATATACTTTATCTTAATTAATATTAAGTATAATCTTCTTAGAATTTATAATATTATTCTTTAATAGTATATAGATTTTTAGACTATTAATAAGATAAATATTTCTTTAAATATAATAAAGAATCTTACTACTATCTATCTTACTAATAGAGATATATATTAAAATTTAAATATACTTATTAGTATTATATATAGCTAAATCTAAGCCTTTAATATAAAAAGATAAGATTATTCTTTAAATTTTTATAAGAGATAGTAATGCTAGTAGCTACGGTTTATTTACTAGAATAACTCTATAGTTAATATTAATATAAATCTTCTTATTAATTATATTAGATTATAAGTATATAAAGATATAAGCGTAGTTTTATTCTCGAAAAGTAAATCTTATATATAGATTAAATTTTTTAATAGAATTAAAGTTAATAATTTTAATAGAATCGAAATCTTAGTAATAGAAAACTTCTAATTAATAAATGAAAGACTTTTATTTAATTATAAAAAACTCTTATAAATAATTCTTCTACTTAGCTATAAAAGGCTCTTATAAATAACCCTTCTATAAATATTTATAGAGGTATATTTTAATATAAATAATATATTATAGTTTTAATAGATTATTTAAATATTAATAGAGTTAGTATAGATCTCTTTATATAATTATTCTTCGTAATTATTAACGAAGCTTTTCTTAAACGATTTATCTTAATAAGCTTTTTATATTTTATTATACTCTTAAAAGATATTAGATTAATTCTTATTAGTATAATTAGCTTAATTATAAATTATTTAATCGTTATAATTAGCTTAATAAATAGCGATCTAGCTATAATAGATATCTTATAACTATTATAATTACTTATCTCTATTACTTTAATAATCGTAATTATTTTATCTTAAAAATCTTTAATCTTAAGAAGAATTTAATTACTTAAATTAATTCGAGAATATTATCGATATACTTAGAGAATTAATAATTTAAAGATATAGCGATATAATAAGCGAATAATTATCTTACGAAGCGTATTACTAATTTAATTAATAATCGTACTATTAATTATTATAAGCGTATTATTTTTTATTATAAGATCTATTCTAGTAGTTAGAAGACTATCGCGAATAGAATTAAAACTAAAAAAAGTTAAACGATTAATTTTCGTAGTTCTATTAATCTTAATAATTAATATTTAATTAATCTTATTAAAAGTCTTATTAAAAGATTTAATTATTATAATATTATTAATATAATTAATTTCATTAAAACCTTTAATAAAATAATCTAAATATTTTAAATTATATATTCTTTTTTAATTTAAGTACTTAGATAAATAAAGAAAGCGATATTATAGTAGATAATAGGTTTATAAAAGTATATAAGTCTATTATAATATCTTAATAGATAAACGTTAATTAATTTTCGATATTATCTATATTAATAAACTTAATATAATAAATAACTATTTATATATAATCTAAAAGCTCTCTTTTATTATATACGTCTATTAGAGTATACTTTTTAGTAATAAAATAAGCGAGTACTATTTTCATTAATTTCTTAAATTATCTTAATAGTATCTTATACTATTTTTTAATATTATTATCTATTTATAAACTAAGCTTCTTAAGATCTAATAATTCAATAATATATTATAATAATACTATATCTCTTAATACTATATTAAAGTTAACTTTAATTATAGAGAAGCTTTTTATAATAGCTATATTCTATAATTATTTAATAAAAGAAATAACGCTATAGAAGTAGATATCTTTATTAATCATAATAATCTCGCCTTCTTTATAGAATTTATCGAAATAAAAATTGAAGTAATTAAGATTCGATAAATTTTATTAATTAAAAGTACTTAATAAAGTAGATAGCTTTTTAAATAAATCTTATAACTCTAATTATTTTATAAAGTTTATAAGACTAGATAGTATTTATAAATTCTATAATACTTAAGTTATAGCTCTTTAAATAGTATTATTAATATCTTACTAAAGCTATTAATAATCGAGAGAAGAGTTAGAAGTTATAATATTATTATAAATCGTAATCTCTATAGAAATCTTAAATATAAAAGAAGAATATCTATTAGATAAGTTTATTAATATAGAGCTTCTTATTTAAATATAATTAAAAGATTTTTATATAACTAGTAAGAGAGAGCTTAATAAAGGCGAATTTAATAAAGTAATATTAATTAAAGAAGATTTTAATAACTCTATTAGCTATATAATAAAATTATTAAAATATCTAACTATTTTATAAAAGAAAGGCTTATTAATAGTTTAGTCTAGTAATTATAATATAATAACTTAAATTCTAGAGAATTAGATCTAGTTTTTACTCTATTATCTTATAACGTAAGTAAGAGTCTTAATAGTTTTAAGGGCTTAAGAATATAAGTAATAAGATATCGAACTATAGATACTATTAAAGACTTTAATAGATTAAGATATAGATATACTATTTTAATAAAGTCGTTCATTTAAAAGACTATTAGAATTGTTTTTTAATTAATATAGATATAAACGGCGTCGATATTAAGAAGATATTTTACTAGATTAAAATTACTTATTAAATTAAGAAGATAGTAAAACTTTAATTAGTAAGTAAAAGAGCGTTAGCGAAAGATTTAGATAGTAGAATAGCTATAAAAAACTAAGTAAATAAGATACTATTAAATAAATATATAATAAAAGAGAAGCTTTTAAATTATTCGATAATTAATTAATATTAAATAATAATATTACTATTATATTATAAGAGTAATAAGTAACGATCTATAAATTAAATTTATAGTTTTTTTTTTAATTAGAATCTAATAAGCTATCGAGTAAATAGATAAGCGATCTTTAATAAGCGAACTTTAATGAGCGATATTTAAATTTCTTGCGCTTTAATAATTATAAGACAAATTTTTAAAATTCTTAAGAATTCGAAAAGTTCAAATAGCGCTTTAAAATTTAAAGAACAAATTTCGAAATTTTAATAGAAAATAAAAAAGTTATCATTATTACAAATAACGTATATCTATATTTTAACAAGGGAGATACGGGAGAGCGAGATTTTAATAATTGCGAACGCTAGTTTATTTACTCGCGATAACTTAATTAATTTAATTAAAAAGCGTAGTAATCTTAAATTTATAATTAACTATATATATAAACTTAAGATTTTCTAATTTAATTTTATTTTATTCTTTTATATATACTAATATAAAAATGTAAGTATAATAAGTAGTGTATAGTAAAGATAGTTATTCTTCTATTAAGAAGTAACTACTTATAATACTAAACTAAGATTCTTATTAAGATACCTTCTTAGTAGATATAAAGATATAGTAATATTATATATCTATATAATTACGATAGCTTACTATAATAATCGCGCGAACTTTAATAAGCGATACCTTTTTTAATAATTACGAATATTAATTTATTTATTCGCGATAATATAGTCGATTAAATTAAAGAGCGTAGTAACACTAAATTTATCATTAATTATATATATAAATTTAAGATTTTTAAGCTTAGCTCTATCTTATTCTATTATAAAATAGAAATATATTAATAAACGTTTTAGATAATAAGAGATTTAATATTTTCTATTATTATTTAATCTATATATCTTTATACTATTCTCTTATTTTTCTATTTAATAAATGATTATAATATAATAATACGAGTTTAAATCTATAAATTAAATTTATAATCTATTTTTTTAATTAGAACTATCGAGTAAATTTAATAAGCGAACTTTAATAGTTAATATTCAAATTCTTTATCTTTAAATAATAATAAGACTAAATTCTTAAATTCTTAGACGGTTAAAATGCCTAAATTACGCTCTATAATTTAAAAAAATAATCGAAAGATTTTAATAGAAAATAAAAAAGTTATTCTAAAATTAAATAATATATATCTATTTTTTTAGTTAAGGCTATCGACTATCGAGCGAACTTTAATAAGCGAACTTTAATAAACGATATTTGAGATTCTTACCCTTTAATAATTATAAGATTAAATTTTAAAATTTTTACGTTATTAAAAAGCGTAATCTTCGCTTTATAATTTTTTTTAAAATTTTAATAGAAAATAAATACTCTTAGTAAGTAACGTATATTAATTCTTTTAATAAGAAGTCTTAAGAGAGCTAGCGAGCTAACTTAGCTAGTCTACTTTAAAAAAGAAATCTCGAAGTTATAATTAATTATATATATAAATTTAAGATTTTTAAGTTTAACTCTATCTTATTCTATTATATATATTAATATCTAATATAAGTATTATATTAAGTAAGAGTATTCTTATATAATAAAGTAAAAGTAAAAAAGTTATATTATAAATTAAATAAATTATTAATTAAGATAACTTTATATAAGTAATATTATTTTTATATTATAAATTTATATTATCTATTTCTTTTATTTTATTAATTATTAATTTCTTATTAATATATATAATAGAATAAGATAGAGCTAATCTATAAATTCTTAAATTTATATATATAATTAACTATAAATTTAAATTTATTACGCTCTTTAATTAGATTAACTAAATTAGCTCGCTAGCCCTTTAAAGACTTCTTATTAAAAAAATAGATATACGTTATTTATAATAGAGATAACTTTTCTATTTTTTATTTAAACTTTAAAACTTTTTTTCAATTTTTAAAGCGCTATTTATACTTTTCGAATTTGTAAGAATTTTGAAACTTAGTCTTATTATTTTTAAAGCGTAAAAAATTTAATATATCGTTTATTAAAGTTCGCTCGATAGCTAAATATCTCTACTTAAAAAATAAATATATATTATTTAATTTTAGAATATTTTTTTTAAATTATAGAATGAAATATAGGCTTTTAGATAAATAAATTTTTTTATAATCTTATAGATATTAAAGTGTAAGAAATTTAAGTATCGCTTATTAAAGATCGCTTATTAAAGATCGCTTATCTACTTACTCGATAGTTCTAATAGTTAAAAAAATTATAAATTTAATTTCTAAGTCTTTACTCGTAAATATATAATATAAAGTCGTTTTAAGTACTTTAATTACTTTCTTTATTATAATAAATTATAATTATATTTTATCTATAATATTTATATAGCTATTAAAAATATCTAACTCTATTAATTAAAAATAAATGAGAAAAGAATTTAAATTATTTGTATTTATATTAATAAAGTTATTATAGACGATAAGACTAAAAGATAATATACTATTTAATCTTTTCTTTATTAAAAAGACTTATAATTTATAAAAGGACTCTATTAAAATATTATTATCTTATTTATTAAATTTAATCGATTAAACCTCTTTACGACTTTTATTAATAATTTAAAATAGATTAAAATTATCGAAAATCTCTTACTTAATAAATTAGTTATTAATTATCTTAAGTTAATTATTAGAGTATTTAGATTAAAGCTAAATAATATTATAAATAATATTTTAAAGAAAAAAGTAAGAGTTATACTCTTCTTCTTCTTACTCTTTTCTATAATATAATAATTCTTCTTCTTTTAATTAAATAGAGTAATCTCTTCGAGAATATATTAATTAAATAATTAATATAAATTATAATTTCTAAAAATTCCTCTAATAAAATTTAACTCTTTATGAATTATAAATTCTATTAATTAGCTCTATATATAACTTAAAAAAAATCTTTACTCTTATTCAAACGAAGTATAATTAATTAAAATATCGATTGATTTTAATTTGAGTTATTTTTATAAGTAATAAATCGAGTTTTAATCTATTAATATATATAAAAGAATAAAATAAATCTAAATCTAAAATTCTTAAATTTATATATATAGCTAAATATAAATTTAGAGTTATAACGCTCTTTAACTAGATCGACTAACTTATTATAGATAAATAAATTAGCGTTCGTAATTATTAAAAAAATAGAAGTACATTATTAATATAAAGTAACTTTCTTATTTTCTATTAAAATCTTATAATTTATTCTTTAAATTATAGAATAAAAGATAAACTTTTAAATAAAAAGATAGTTTTTATATTTAATCTTCTAATTATTAAAGTATAAAGAATTTAAATATCGCCTATTAAAGTTCGCTTACTAAATATCGCTTATCTATTTACTCGATAGCTCTAATTTAAAAAAAAGTTATAAATAATTTATAGACCTTTACTCGTATCTATATTATAGAATTTTAAAAATAAAGTTTATTATATACTTATATTATTATTTCATTATATTTTAAAGATTAATTCTTTAACGTTATTAAGATAAATATCGCTATTAATATTAAACTCTCTAATTAAAAACTATTTCTTAATCTCTATATAATCTTTATTAAATATATATTCTATAAAAATTATAATTAATATCCTATTAATAGAATAGATCGTATTTTATCTTATTAAGATTTAATTAAAGATATATATAATAAGTAGTTTTAAGAAATTTTAGCGATTATATTATCTTAAAACTAAATTTTAAATATTCTATATATTATTAATATAGATTTATTAAAATTAGTATATATAAAAGAATAAGATAGAGCTAAACTAGAAAATCTTAAATTTATATATATAGTTAATTATAAATTCGTTAGATCTACGCTTTTTAGTTAGATATCGCGAGTAAATAAATTAATATTCGTAATTATTAAAAAAATAGATATACGTTATTAACATATAGAATAACCTTTTTATTTTCTATTAATTTTTTAAGACTTTTTTTTAAATTATAGAGCGAAATATGGGCTTTTAGATAAATTTTTTTTTCTAAATTTAGTCTTATAATTATTAAAGCGTAAGAAATTCAAATATCGCTTACTAAAGTTCGCTTATCAAATTTATTAATAGTTCTAATTAAAAAATAGATGTATATTATTTAATTTTAAAATAACTTTTTTATTTTCTATTTAAATTTTAATATTTTATTTTTAAATTATAGTCTATAGCTTACGCTTTTTAAAGATAAAGAAATTTCGAAATTTAATCTTAATAATTTTTTAAATGTAAAAATTTCAAATATCGCTTACTAAAAATCGCTTACTAAATTTACTCGATAGTCTTAATTAAATAAAATAATATGAAACTTAATTTATAGACCTTTACTCGTATTAAATAATATATTTAAATAGAGTTATTAGATAATATTTTATAGTTTCTATTTATTAATTAAATATAATTATTATATTAATATAAAGATTTACGCTAATATTAAAATCTATAAATATATTTTTAAATAAAGTATAAAACTAATTTAAACTAAGACGATATAGAGCTAGATGAAATAAATAAGATTTAATAGTATTAGAATGTATAATAAATAAGCTCTACGAAAGTCTATTAAATAATTTTTAGCTTTAAATTCTATAATTATAATTCTTTATTAAATATTTATTTATTTATTATTTAAATTAATATAGCGTAATACTTAATAATAATAATTATTTATCTTATATAATCGATATAATATATAAACGCTAGATTAAGCTAATAGCTTTCTTTTACTTAAATTAATAATATTAATAATAAAGATAAATAGAAAATCTTCTTTATATTAATCTTTTAATATAATATATCTAGAAGAAAAAAGTTTAAATAAAGTTTATATTAAAGATATAGAGATATTATTAATAAAAATTATCTTAATTTTAATATTAAAAAGCTTTTCTATCTATAATATCTTCTTTTAAATATATTAAATTCTATATTTTTTAAAGATTTATATATAATAAATAATAATATTCGTTTTTATTATTATAATTAATATATATAAAAGAATAAGATAGAATTAAGCTTAAAAATCTTAAATTTATATATATAGTTAATTATAAATTTAGAGTTACTACGCTCTTTAATTAGATTAACTAAGTTATCGCGGGTAAATAAATTAGCGTTCGCAATTATTAAAAAAATATAGTCGAATAGCCTTAATTAAAAAATAGATATACATTATTTGATTTTAGAATAACCTTTTCGTTTTCTATTAAAATTTTGAGATTTTTTTTTAATTATAGAACGAAATATGGGCCTTTAAAGGGAAGAAAATTTTTTAAATTTAGTCTTATAATTATTAAAGCGTAAGGAATTCAAATATCGCTTATTAAAGATCGCTTATCTATTTACTCGATAGCTCTAATTAAAAAAATGATTATGAATTTAATTTATAGGCCTTTACTCGTCTTTATAATAAAAGACTTACTTTATAATAATATTAAATAAAATTAAATATTAAATAAAATAATAATTTAATAGAGAAAATATTACTTATTATTAGAATTAGTATAGATATAATATTAGTATAAAGAAGATAAAATAAGAATAATAAGTCTATTAAAATATATATATAGAAGATAGATATAATATAGTAGAAGATATTATCGTTAAGACTCGTTAGACTATAGAATTAAGTAATATATTAAGAATACGCTCGTAATACTATCTCTCTTTCTTAAATAGTTATAAACTCTATAGCTAATAGATTAAAGATATAGATTTATTACTTATCTTATATTTCTAAATATTTATAATTTCTATAAGTCTTAATTAAAGAGAATTTATCGAGATATAATAATAGTAATCGAATATCGAATAATTTTAATTCGTTTAAAAATATTATATCTAAGATTTTATCGAGTTATATACTAATCTTAACTATATTATATCTATTATATCTATATTATTCTTTAGAGATTCTAGAGATATTAACTATATCTTATCTACGTATTAATAAGATTCTTCGACTTCTTCTTCTTATCTAGTCTTCTTATTATAGTTCTTTATTTATATTATTTATCTCTAATATCTATTAATAATCTAACTTAAAAGCTTTACTATAGATTTATTCTATATCTCTTATACTCTTATTATTAACTCTATCGAATATCGATAATATTAAAAAAATTCTAATATATATATATTATTCTCTAATATCTATTAGCAGCCTAATCTAAGAGCTTTACTATAGATTTATCCTATATCTTCTATACTTTTACTATTAAAAATCTATCTTATTTTATTCTTTATCTCTTTATTATAAGTAGAAAAATAGATAATAAGAATCGAATATATTAAATATTATTTAATAGTATATATATTATCGATATACTTAATAAAGAGATCGATATATATCGTTTCGAGGCTATTTTCGTCGCTATTATAGTAGACTTATTATAATATTATCGATATACTTAATAAAGAGATCGTATATTTACTAAGATAAGATTAACTAGAATATATAAATAATCGAGAATATAAAGAAAGATATCTTAGTGTCGATATAGGGGGATTTAAAGAATTTATAATATATTAAATATAGATAAGAACGAAGCGATAAGTTATAGTAATTTTAATATTTGCGATACGAAGCGAAGAAGACTATCTTATTCTTAATATAGGAAACTCGTTTTTAGATAAATTAAGCTATCGTTATTAATATAGATTATCTAATATAGATTCTTTTAAATAATATAAATAGTTTATAATTTAAATATATAATAAGACTTCTATATAATAGAAATACCTAGCGTTTTCTTTATTAAGCTCGATCGCTTACTTTAAATAAAAAATAAAAAAATCTATTAATTCTCTTTATTAGAACTAGTATAGAGATACGTTATATAAATAAGATAGAATAGAATAATAAGACTATCGAACTATATATATAGAAAGAAGATATAATATAATAGAAGATATCTTCTCTAAGACTCGCTAGTTATAGAGCTAAGTAATATATTAAGAATAAGCTCGTATTACTATTCGTTAGACCGAGAGATATAAAGAAGCTTTATTATAATATTAGAATTAATATAGATATAATACTAGTATAAGTAAGATAGAATAAGAATAATAAGACTATCGAATTATATATATAGAAAGAAGATATAATATAATAGAAGATATCTTCGTTAAGTCTCTATAAGAGCGTAGTTTACTAACGGTTAGCTAGCGGATATAGACTATAAAAGACGTAGTATCGTTATAAGATTTAATAGTATATTTAATAGTAGAATTAATCTCTAAAAAATATTAAAACTTCGAGATATACGAAGTAGATCTATATTCGTTAAGTCTTTTAAATATATAGAGTATATTATTAAAACTAGACTCTAAAAGGAACTCTAATATAGAATATACGATATCGGCGTCTTAGCGTAAGTAGCGCTAAGGCCTATAACGTATTAGATTTAATAATTATCTTCTCTTCTAGACTCTAGTTTCTAAGCATCTAAATAAAAATAGAATACTTATTAAAAAACCTTTAAATTCTAATAGAGAAATAAGGGAAAAGAGTTAATTTATTATAATATTATTTCGATAATACGATAGAATTAACTATTACGCGCCGTAGGCGTATTATTAATATATTATATAATAATATTAATACTATTTTTAAGAATAATATTATCTTTATAATATTAATTAATAATAATTTATAATAAGCTAACGCGCTTAATATTAGCGTTTCTATAGCGCTAATTCATAGTCTCTATAACGAATAATATTAGATTTAAAAACTTATAATAAAACCTCGAAAACTTAATAGATAAAAGAAGGAAGAAGAGTTTTCTTATAGATAACGTTATTTTTATAATATATTATATTTATAGCGAAGTAATATAATAATAACCTTTATTATAGAAATTCGAAGAAAGTAATTAATAAAGCGACGCGTTCGCGATAACGCTCTTAATTATTAATTAATAATAATAATAGAAATAATAACGATAGCTAGACGACGCGGCTTTATTCGATAACCGCTCAACTATAATAAATCCAATTTTTTCTATTATAATATACTATAACACTTTATTACTCTATTATAATATATTAAAAAAGCGCTATATCTACTCTTTAGACTTTACTATAATCCCTCTACTATGAAATCGTTTTATATAGTTCTCTTTACGATATAGAAAGACGTTATATATAGTATAGCCACCTCTAATCCTAGAAGAACTTCCTCTATTCTTATTTATTTCTCTATTAAAACCTCTATTCTTAATATCTATACGATACTATATACACGTTCTACTATCTTTCATATCTTATTAGTTATAATTATCTTATAATAGCTTAAGAAGAATAATAATTACGGGCGAAGATAGAATTTTTCGACTAGATACTCTATTCTTTATTAAATCTATTATTACTTATTCTAGAAAACTCTAATACTTCTAACGCTTCTTTTTTATAGATTTATAGAGTTTAAAAGTATTAGAGAGACTCTCGTTAAGATATTAAGTGAATAGAGATATTTAAGTTCGATTATAAGCTCGCTAAGAAGTATATATAACTACTAATATATTAAATCGATTAATCTCTCTTATATATAAGTTATAATAGAAGAATATTCTCGAAATATCGAAATTCTTTTATTAAACGTTATTTCTATTCTTTTTAAAAGTAGATAAGATAATATGATTATTAATACTTATTCTATTAAAACGCTTTCTCTTTTTAATAATAGTATTATTAATCTCTCTAATATCGTAGATAGTAATAAGGGCTAAAATAAGATTATTATTCTATTAAGCTATTATAAGAATATTATTCTAAATTACTATAGTAAGAACTTTATACGAAATATTCTTAGTAAAAATCTATTTTATCTCTATAAGTAATTTCGAAAGATCTATTCGATTTAGCTTTATAGTTTTATATATAATAATTCTTAAGGTCTTTAACTTTCTAATAAGCTTTAATTCGATAAAATAGTTATTTATAAAGAGGATAGAGTTAGAGGATAATATATTAATAATTAATTTAAAATTATAACTAATATTTCTTCGAGATCTTTAACTTTTAATCTACTCTCGAGGCTTTTCGTAGGCGAATATTATACGTAATTATAGAGATAACTCTTATTACTAATTACGAAAAGCTTATATTCCTTCTTAATTAACTTATCTAAAGCTATAATAAAATAATAAATACGCCTTATCTTCTTAATTATATATTCGTCGATTATATAGTAAAAACTTAAGGTACGTAATTCCTTTTAATTACTTCAAATCTTATCGGCGAATAAAAGAAGCTTTCTATACTATATAGGCTTCTTATATCTACTCTTTTTAATAGTAAAATTATTCTCTATATCGGGATTCGAGTAATATATATATCTACGGAGAAGAATATAGCGATTTCGAGCTATTTATTTAATAATAATCGAAGCTATTAAAGTAATATTATTATTTCTTTAGTAATTATAAATAGTAGAAAAGTAATAGATTCTCATATAGATAGTAATAGCGATAAAGATTTTTAGCTTTAAGACCTTAAGAGGTTTCTAAGTAGAACTAAGAATACTCTACTAAGAGATATATAAATTAATATTATCGTAAAGTATTTCTCATATAATAGTAGTCTATATAAGAGAAAATATTAAATATAAAATAACTTTTAAGCCTTTCGAAAGGTGGTTAACGACCTTACAATATGGAATTTCCATTAATTAATACTCTAATAGTTCAGGTATATCTTCGAGAAGCTTATTACGTTTCTCGAGCTTTTCCTTTCTTATCTTATCTTAAACTTCTCTTTTCTAACGCTTTAAGGCCTAAGCTACTTTTATCTTATTAGAAGTAGATAGAATAGTAATTTCAGTTATAGTAGACGTGGTGTGGTGGAGTTTTTAAGAAGAATAGGAAAGAGACGCGTTATTGATATGCGGAGAATTCTCGATAAATTTGTTACCTCGGCCTAGGCGGTTATCGAATAGATAATAGCGAAATATTATCGTATCGCTACTATTTATATTACTAAGTGCTATTCGCTAATATTAATACTACGATAAAGAATATAAAAACTTCTTTTAGATTATTTATTTTTATTCTTTATAACTTCTAATATCTCTCTTATAAGTATTTACTCTAGCGTTATAACGTTAATATTAATACTAACGTAAGTATAATATATCTTATTATACTAATAATCTATTTCTCTTTATTATAAATATCTTATTATTATTAATTATATTAATATATAAACTAATAATTTTATAATACTCTTTTTTAATAATAATAATAATTTTAATAATAAGTATATAGTCGTCTTATAAACGCGACTACTAACCTCTAACTATTTCTATTATTATCGCTTTATATATATAACTATTAATAAATTCTAATATCTAATTTATTATATAGAACTTACTTTTATTAAGATAATAATTTATATATTTAAGATAAATCTTCTCTCTACGATAATTATAAGGCTAGAAAATGCGATATTAATCGCTATATTAAAATCTCTCTATATCTTTAAACGTAGATAAGGAAATTAATATAACGCTATCGCTACGCTAAATAGTTTTAAAAGCTATCTTATCGACGAGCTAAGTTTAATAAAAAGATTACTTAATAATATAAATTATAAAAGTATATAATAGCGATAGCTTCGATTATCTCTATTATAATTATAAATCTTTAAGACTAGTTTATAGCGATAAATAAGTATATAACGAAGTTAAAGAAAATAAATAAGTTATTAAAGGAGAAGCTTAAGAGCCTTCGTCGATATATAGCGAATATCGATAAATATTAACTCGAAGACTATACTTTAATTATCTCCTTATTAGAGAATTAAGTTAATAAACTCGACTCGATATTTAACGCTAAGATAATAGAGAATATTTAAATAATAATCTTTTTTTAGTAATAGCGCTAGCGTAAGATTTTTAGATAATTCTTTAATAGTTATCTTAGATAAAAATACGCTTATATTAATAATATATATCTTAATATAATAAATTTTTTTTATAATAGAGTTTAGTAGATAGTTAAATAATATAATTATTTTATTAATTTATATTTTAATAATAATAAGTATAGAGAAGTATACGCGTAATATAAGTATTATCTAAAAATATATTTAATTTAATTAATAATTATATCTTATTTTATTATTTTTACTTACTCGCTATTAATCTATATAATTAATTAAACTCTTTAATAATAAGAGACTTATTATTTATTACTTAATACTTTCGCTTATTATTCGCTTATTTATAAGCTTAAATTAGCTCGCTAATATTAATAAATTCGTTATCTAATAATTATTAATTATACTCTTTATCTTAATTAATTTATTTAACTTTATATTAGACGTCTTTTTTATACTTAATCTTATTAATAATTTCTTTAATCTTCTAAAGCTTATCGTTATCGATAAGATTAAAGGTTTATATAAAGGCTTTTATTATATTACTATAATCGCGAAGATAATAAAACTTAAATAACGATATATAAAAGATATTATAAATCTTATATATCGGGAATAGAAGTAGATAATACGTTTACGCCTCTATCTTATCTATAATTCGAAATAATTTTATAAATTTATAAGATAACTTCTTATTTAGACGTTTCTACTTTAGATTCTTAATTATTAATATTATTAAATCGCTTATCTTATAGCTTTAAGATTAATATATTTTATTATAATACTTAAACTAAATCGTAACCGCGCTATAATAGCGCTTTATTATCTTATTCTTTAATACTTATAATTTTTTTACTTTATTATTTATAGCGAATATTTTCTTCTCGATAAAATTATTTTTAATCTTTTAACGAATTTTAGAATAATATTTATATATTAGAAAGAACGATGTTATTTCGATAGAGGAATATTAATTATTTATATAAGCGAACTCTACTATTAATAGTTATTTTACTTAAATATTTTACTTATTATTAGCGAATATATATAAGAAATATTCTAATATCTAATTTTATCGCTTAATCTATCTATTAATTTACGAGTAAAAGGTAATATTTAAATATCGCTTAATTTTAAAATAAAAGTAAATAGTAAATTAGAAGCTATTAATAAATATAGAGTTTCTATTATTAATAATATTATTTAGTATACTATAGTAATATACTATTTCGAAATAAAATACTTTTATTAGCTAAGCGATATCGATTATAATAGATATAGAAATATATCTTATTATTTTTATAAATCGATTTATTATAACTAGAATAATATCGTAAATAATATTCTTATACTTACTCGCTAGTAAGTTAATAATAAAGTTTATAGAAATTTTCTTTTATAACTTAATAGCGATAAGAAACGAGCTTAATTCGCTATATAGACGATATCGCGATACTTTAATTTACTAATAAATATTATATATCTTAATATAATTAATAATTTATTTTAGATTTCTATTCTAATAATATCTATAAGTAAGTAGTTTATATATTTTCGCAGCGCTAAAGTATTCTAATAATGAATTATTATAATATTTACTAATAAGCTCTTTTCTTAAAGTCTTATCTCTAGAGATATAAAGGCGATTATTATATCTTAATAATTTCTTAAAGTCTAAGATCTATACTTAGCTATATACGCGACGCTTAATTATTAACTTATTAATATTAATTTAAAAAGAGCTTATTTAATTATTATAGACTTATAAATCTTAAATTAATATTTTTATTAATCTTTAAAATACGTTATAAGTAATCTCTTATATAATCTTAAGCTTTCTTTTAGAAATAATTATCTAGATATCGATAATACGAAATATAAGCGCTATAACCGCTATAAGCTCTTTATTTCTTTATAATTACTTATCGCTAATTTAAAGTATAAGCTTATTTTATAATATCGATAAAAGTTTAATATTTAATAGCGAAATTCTTTTATAATTAAAACGTCGTAATAGCGGATTAATAGAATTTAATTTATTTATTCGATAAAAAATCTTAAAGTTATAAGTAGCTAACTTTAGCGCTTAATAAGTTTATTTAGAGTTTAATTTCTTCTACTTTATAAAGTCTTTAAAGTTATTATAATTTATTAAAATCTTAATATAAAACGTATTATCTTCTAGATAATAACGTTATTACTTTATAAATATTATAATAGCGAATAACTCTTAATATATTAACGAGTTTAAAAGATATAATCAAATATTCGAAATAATCGTAGCGACTGCGGAACGCTATTTTTTATTTATTATCTTCTTTAATCTGAATCTAATAATAGATATTCTTAAGGTTTAGCTTCGTAAAGACTTTAGCGCTATATAAGCGATTTAGAGTCTTAATAATTAGAAGTAGCGAGTATTAATTTTTAATAGTTATTATATTTAAACTCCGATAATTAACGTAAAAATAAAATCTCTTATTCTTTTTAGAAATAAAAAAGATTAATATTTCGATTAAGGAAGTCGAATAATAGATCTAGCTTTTCTAAAAGAAGTTCTTTAGATAGCGCTATAACTTCGCTAACTTCGTTTAAGATAAATTATATAAAAGGCTATATAGCGACTTTTTATCGCTCTCGATCTTAATAATATAATCTCTCTACTTAAGCGCAAATAAGATCCTTTGTTTTTTTTTATTAAAAAAAATATTATTAAACTCTAGTAACTTCTAAGAAAGCTTTAAATTACGTCTATTTTTCGATTCGCTACACGCTATTATAGCGTATACGATTACGAATATATTTAGCTTTTATTCGATAATTCGAATAAACTTAATTAATTCTTTAATCTATAATTTACTAGCGTTAATCTTAAATTATTATTACTCTATCGCTAAATCTAGTAATACTTATAATTAATTTAGTTTAAGTATATTTAATATAATATTAAGATCTTTTTAGTTAACGATATAGAAGAGTATATTATACTTTCTATTCTAATTCTAGCTATTTACTAATTAATAATTTAGCTAATACGCGTTATAATAATATATACTTTAATCGCTTAGCGCTTTCGATTATAATAAGATAGCGTTATAAAATTTTAAATTCTATTAAACTATAAACTTTTATAAAATTAAATTAATATACGCTCTAATATCGAGTAGAGTAATAAATTACCTCTATTTACTTTAAAGCTTTATTTATTTCTTTATAAGAATAGAAGAAATTACTTCTATTAATTATTATTCTTATCTCGCTTCTAAGGCGGTTATAAGACCGAATCTTTTTTTATTAATATTACGTCGATATATACTATAGGCGGTTTATTAAGATCTAGATACTTAGATATTTAATAATTCTATTTTTTATAATAAAAATAACTATTCTTCTTATAATTAGAGTTAAAGGATTTAACTTTATACTTTATATTATCGTTTTAAGTATATATTACGTAAGCGTCGCTATTTAAAATTAATTTAGACTTTAAAATTTAATTCTTTAAAGATTTATTCTTAGCGAACCCTCTTAAAAACTTTAAATAAAAACCGTCGTCGAAGTATACGCGTTTTAAAATCTTTTTCTATATAATAGCTTAAATAAGAATTTCTTCTTATTATTTCGATATATTATTAATATTTAAAATCTTATTCTTAAGCTTTAGTTTAAACTTAATTAAAAAGAAATTAACTTAATACTTCTTAGAAAATAGAGTTATATAAGCCTCTAGCTTCTTTAAATAAGTTTTAAAAATAAATATCTTCTAATCGAAGCGTTATTTAGTCTTCTTCTACTTTTTATATATAAGAAAATAACGATTTATTAAATCCGCTATTAAATTAAATAAAAACTACTTAAAGAATTTGAAAGTTATATTCTTTAGGCTATAAGCTTAATAATATTTATATTATTAGATATTAAAATTATCTTCTAAAGATTATATATAATAAATAATCCTTAATTAATTAATAATAAAATATTTAGAACTTATAAGAAATTTAATTTCGACTTCGCGGAATTAGCGTAGATACTCTCTCTTATTAATATTCTTATAAAAATATATTCTTTTAAAGCGAAGTATTTTTATCTTAATTAATATATTTATTAAAGATATAATAATAATCGATATAGATAGACCTTCGCTAATCGTAAATAATAAGCTAGTATTATAAAGTTTATAATTATAGACCTTTAACGTAACTAACTCTTATTCTTATTTTAGATAACAGTTTTTAACTCTAGTAACTATAAAATATTATTTTATAATAAGATTTTCTATTAATAAGAAGCTTTCGAACTAATTATCGACGCTATAGCGGCTTTTAATATTATCTTTGTTATCTATTACGTAGTCTAAGAATAAACTCGATATTATAATAATAATAGATCTTTTTCTTTAAAAGATAAAGAGATTAGAATTATAAAAGTGTAATTTATTAATAATTAGCTAGCGGGTATAGGCTATAAAAGATATAATATCGTTATAAAATTTAATAATATATTTAATAGTAGAACTAATTTCTAAAAAATATTAAAACTTCGAGATATACGAAGTAAATCTATATTCGTTAAGCTTCTAAGCATATGAGATGTATTATTAAAACTAAACTCTAAAAGAGACCTTAATGTAGAATATACGATGTCGGCGCCTTAGCGTAAGCAGCGTTAAGGCCCATAACGTATTAGGTTTAATAGTCTCGCTAGATTATAGAGCTAAGTAATATATTACGATTACGATTATAATACTTATTAGATCTCTTTATAATAATTTTTTTATAATATAAACTTAATTATTCTTTTAAATTATAAAATAATTATAAATTAAAATATATAAGTAATTTCTTTTTTATTAAATAGAAAAATCTTAAGTATAATATAAATAGCTTATCACGTTAATAATAATATTAAAATATTATATCTTTTTTTAATATAATATTTCTTTTTCTTATATTAAAAATCTTCGCGTTAAATATATTTTTTCTTAATAATTTCTTAAATAAATTAAAGTATTTAAAATTATAGAATAAAAAGATTATCGCGTTAACGATAATTTAAAAAATCACGATTTTTTTAATAAATATTCTTTTTTTAGTTACTAAAACCTTTACGTGAGATATATAAATATATATATATATTTTATAAATAGTTTAATTTATCTTTTATACTATAGGTATATTTCTTAATTAATATATATTATTCTTTATTTAAATTATTTAATAATTATATTTATATTCTTTAGAATAAGTATTATATTAATACTCTATTAAATAATATATAATATAAATAAGTTGTTATCGAAGACTTTAATTTTTATTTAATTTAAATTCGCTTAAAAAATAATATTAATTTTATTATTAATATTAGTTTATGAGTAATTTAATAAGATTATAGATAAAAGTATATTTATAATTAGAATCGACTTTTATATAAAGAATATAACTATTAAATTAATATCTAAATATAAATTAAATATAAATTTTAAAAATAAGTAAATTATTATACTCGATATTATTTAAAATATAATCTCTTATTTTTATTAATTAACTCTTTTTCTAGATAATTATAAAGATATTAATAAAACTATATTTTAGAATATTATATTATAATAATTATAATATAACTTTAATATAATTATTATTATAAGTTTATCTAATATCGTCTTTATTCATCTTTAAGATATCGTTATCACTTATTTTTATATTAAAATCTCTCTTATTATTATTAATTAATTTAATTATAATATATTAATAGAATTTAATTTAACTTAATTATTAAAGATACTTAAACTTATTTTCTTAAATAAAATCTTTATATAAAATCGCTATAATGTTAAGATTAATAATTATATACTTTAAGATATATAAATAATTCTACTTCTTTTAATAATTAGTATATATAATAGAATAAGATAGAGCTAAGCTTGGAAATCTTAAATTTATATATATAGTTAATTATTAATTCGAGTTTTATACGCTTTTTAATTAGATCGACTAAATCAGCCCGATAATCCTCCCGCGTTTCTCTTATTAAAAATTTATATATAGAAGTTTTACACTTTAAAGTACTTAGTTTACGATATATATAATTATTTTTTAATTTCTTAAATTATAAAGCTCGCTTTATATTTTCTAACGCGATAAAAATTATAAAGTTTAATCTACTATTAATAGATTAAATAAATATTTAAATATAATAATTATAGTAGTTATATTAAACGCGATCGAGATTAAATAATAATTCTTCTATCTATTTACTTTATTTCTTCTATAATTCTACTAATCTATTAATTATAAATATATTTATCTTCGATATTCTTTATTTAAATATTACTAAGTATCTAAGATATATATCTCTTTCTCTTATCTTTTAAATCTCTTATTAACATTTTTACTATTAATAATTAAGATTATAAGCGAGTCTAATAGCTATTTATTACTACTTATAAACGTATTAAAAAATTCTTAAAAAGAGTCTAAACGAATTTATAGCTATTATTTTTTTCTATATACTTCTCTTAAGCTAGCGATACTTAACTAGCTATTTAATTAATACTATCTACTCTATTAGCTTAATAATTTACTTAGTTAAATTATTAATTAGTTATTTAACTAGTTACTTAATTAATTAATTAGTTAATTAGTTAATTAATTACCTAATTAGCTATTTAATCTTATACTCTATAAGAGAAAAAGTAAGAGAAGAAACTATAATAGATAAATATAAAGAATACTATAAAGAAATTAAGTAGTAATAAAGCTATTATTATTAAGAATACGGCTTAGCTCTCTAAAATCCCACGTTATATACTCTTTACGATTCTATATTAAATTATTATTTAATAAGCGAAGAATATTACTATAACTTAATCTATTATTTTTATTATATTAATATAATATATTATTATAATAACGTTAGAAACTATAATAGATAAATATAAAAAATACTATAGAGAATACTATAAAGAAACTAAGCGGTAATAAGATTATTATTATTAAGAATAAAATTTAGCTCTCCAAGATCTCACGTTATATACTCTCTACGATTTTATATTAAATTATTACTTAATAAGTAAAGAATACTACTATAACTTAATCTATTATTTCTACTATATTAAGAAATAAAAGAAAGAATTATAATAAGCAAATACGGAGAATATTACGAAGAATATTATAAAGAATATAACGAAGAAATTAAACGATAATAAGATTATTATCGTTAAGAACATAGCTTAACTCTTCAAGATCTTATATTATATACTCTCTACGATTCTATATTAAATTATTACTTAATAAGCGAAGAATATTATTATAATTTAGTCTATTATTTTTACTATATTAATATAATATATTACTATAATAATATTATAAGAGAAGAATTTATTACGATAATTATAGCTAATTAGATCTCTATAGAAGAAATATCGAACGATATATATTTAAACGAATTGAAATTATTCGATATCTTACTCTAATAGCTATTTTATTATTTAAAAGATTTTATTACGATAGAAGATAATATGAAATTTACATTACTAATTAATATATTATCTTTATTTCTTTTTAATATTTTAATACTTCTTATTATAAGAATAATTAATTCTTTATATTTAATATACCTTCCTAATTGAACCTTAGCGCGCCTCTTTTCGTATATATATATTTATATATAGATTAAAAACGTATAGTAAGCGATTAGAGTTCGATTTAACTTAGGGCTAGAGCTAAAATTCGATTTAACTTAGAAAAATCTAACTTTATAAATTTAAATTATAGGCCTTTACTTATATAATTATATACTTCTATAATAACTTCTTTTAAATCTTTTTAAGTATTAAGAATATTAAATTAAATTATATAGCTTAAACTACGTTAAGAGTATTCTATTTTTAAAATAACATTTAAATTTTTTAACTTATAAAAAATATAAAACTTTGAAATCTTAATTAAATTAACTAAGATTAAATTAATATATAGAAATTCGCTTAAAGACTATTAAATATAGATAATAATATCTTAATAAGTTTCGAAGAATATAAAGCTATTATTTAATTTATCGAGTAATTATTAAACGACTTTATTACTTAACTAATTACTATTATTTCTAATATTCTTAATTTATATTAAAAATCTAATTTCTAGATATTTAAAATAACTTTTTAGGCTTTTTAATAAGAATATCGCTTAATTTAATAATTAAGTTTTTAATAAGCTTTTTAAAATTAAAATTATTTATAATATTAGAAATTAAGTTATTAATAAGAAAGATAACTTTCTTCTAGTTATTAAAATAAAAAATATCTTTAAATTAATTTCGCTTTTCTTTTATTATTTAAATTAAAGTATAATTATATAATAATATTATTAAGAAATTTAAAGTAATATATAAGTTTATATTATAAGATATATCTATAAGTTAATATATATTAAAGAATAAGATAGATCTAAGCTTAAAAATCTAAAATTTATATATATAATTAATTATTAATTTATAGTTACTACTCTCTTTAATTAGATTAATTAAATTATCGCGAGTAAATAAATTAACGTTTATAATAATTAGAAAATAGATATACGTTATTAACATATAGAAATACTTTTCTTTTCTATTAAAGTTTTAATTTTTTTTTCAAATTATAGAATAAAATATAGGCTTTTAAATAAATAAAGAATTCTAAAATTTAGTCTTATAATTATCAAAACGTAAGAAGTTCAAATATCGCTTATTAAAGTTCGCTCGATAGCTTTAATTAAAAAATAGATATATATTATTTAATTTTAAAATAATACTTTTATTCTCTACTAGAATTTTTTAATTCTTTTTTTAAATTATAGAAAGTAATATAGGCTTTTAAATAAAAAAAGAATTATTAAATTTAGTCTTATAAATACTTAAAAGTAAAGAATTAAAATATCGCTTATTAAAGTTCGCTTATAAAATTTACTCGATAGTCTTAATTAATATAATTAGATTATAAATATAATTTATAAATCTAAACTCGTTAAATATATTAAATTTAAAATACTTAATTATTATATTTTTTTAAAGATAAATATAATAATAGATAATATTATATATTATATATCCCTCTAACTTCGTTTAATTTAAACGATTTATATACTTTTTCTCTTATATATTTAATTTCTAATATAATTAGTTTTTAATATAACGATTAATAAGTTTAAGTATCTTCTATTTTATTCTATATTTAAGATAATTATTAATAAATTTAAAAGCGAGAATTATCTTTATTATTTATTTAATTTAATTCTTAATAATAATATAATTTAATAAAGAATTAATCTATTTAGATAAGAAGTTTATCGATATAAGATTTAAAAAATTAAGATAAAAAACTTATTTTATCGTCTAATAGGGGGTAAAATTCAGAGATTTCGATCGAATATTAAAAAGTCTCGTCTTATAACTCACTATAACTCAATAACGAGAACCCTTATAGAAAAGTTTATAGTTTCTCATTTATTTTTCTTAAGTAGATCTTTAACTTCGTAACTGAAAGTCTTACTATAATTATTGTTATTAGAAAGTTATTAGACTACGAAAGTATAATATTTTAATATTCTATTAACAAATTCTATCTCTAAGTCGCTAGATTATAAAATAGATCTTTATACTTATTAAGAGCTTTAAATAATATAAAAAACTTATAAAGTATATTAATTTAAATAAACTATATCGCTTATTTTTCAATTTTTAAAATAATTAGTCTAAGATAATATTCTTACTAGTCGAAAAGATATAATATATTCTATAGAATATTTTATATTAAGTAATATTATATCGTACTCGAGTATAATATAAATAGAATTAAATATTATACTCTTTTATTAATATAAATTCGAGATTTTAATAATATATATTACGATATAATATATCTATAATATTATATTATGAAATAATATATATATAAAATATTTTAATTAAAATTTCTATATTTAGAAGTATAAGTAGCTATTCTAGTTATTATTCTAGTTAACTATAACTATTACTACGAACGAATTACTAGTTTATATCTTAAAAGTATAAATTCTTTTCGAATTATATCTCTAATTACTATATTATATCTTTATATTAAATTATACTTAAATATAAGATATATTTTAATAATTTATTATTACTTAAGATATAATTTCTTTTAAAATTATATTAATAAAATTTTAACTAAGCTAATCGACTAGTTTTATATAGTATACTTAAGTAATATTATTATCTATTTTAATATAAAGAAGAACTATCTAGATTATATAAAATAAATACTTAATTAATTTATACGATATAGGCTTTTTATAAATTTAAAGAAATATAAGTTTTTTATTATTAAAGTAAAGTTTCTTAGCTTTATAATATTTACTATTAATATCGCTATAAATAAATATAGAGTAACTATATAAGTTAAGAGTAATCGAAATTAAAAAGCTATTATAACGTATATGTTTTTCTAGAATTTATATATTTCTATCGAAGATTTATTTATTATTATTCTTAAATCATAGACTCTTTAATAGAATTATCTAAAAAAAGCGAAAAAGATATTAAATCGAGATTGTTTCTATAACTCGATATTATAAAATTATATATTTAAGAAGCTAAAGAGCGTCTTTATAACTACGCCTCTTCTAAAATATCTTAATTCTTAATTTTTAATTTAAATTAAAATTAATTCTTTATTATTTATAGTAGCGAATATATTAATTTAATAATACGAAGATCGATATTAAAAGTTTTAAATATATTAAGATAAGAGTCTAGATAGGACTAAGTACTTAATATACTTTCAAATTTCATATATACTATTAATATTCTTTATTTTAATAAGTATTAATACTCTATATAATAGCGACGTAGTATATATATACGAAGTATATATATACGAAGTATAAATATGCGAAGTATATATATAATAGCGATATTAATAGAATATATAATAGTAATAATATTAAAGTATTAATTATAGTATAAAGAAATAGAGAAAGAGTATAAAGACTTCTAATATATAAGTCTTATTTATATAATATAATAAATAGAAATCTTCTTACTATTCTCTATCTTAATTATCTTTTATTAATATATTTAATACTTAAAGTATTAATTATAATAATAAAATTTAAATTTAAATACTTACTAAGTCTTATTAATTATAAATAAAATATTATATTATTTAAAAAGATATATTAAGAATTTATAAGAAAGTCGAAAGATAATAACTATATTATTAAATATATAAGTTTATTTAAAAGATAATTTAGAAGTAAATAGCGTAAATATCGAGATATATTATAAAGATAATACGTTTTAAAAATAATAACGAGTATAGAAAAGATCGTAGAAGAGATAATATACGATTATACGACTTCGTCGAGCGAGCTAATAAGTATATACGTAATTATATAAAGTATTATCGTTAAATAAATATAACTATATAGAAAGTATTAAGAATATTAAGAGTACTAAGTATTCTAGCGCTATTTAGAACTTTTAATATCGATCTTCGTATAGAAATAAATAATAATATTTAATCACTTTTTATTCGAGAAAGATAATTAACGCGAAATATAATTATAAAATATATAATTAAAAACTTCTCGCGATTATTATAATATTTAAATATTAGCGTTATTATCTAAAGAGAAGTTTTTATTTTATTAAAATTCTTATTAATTATAATAATTTAAAGTATTTTATAAAATAATTAATATTAAATAATGAATAAGCTCGTTAAATATTAGAACTCTCTTTATATAATTTCTTAGTTTTATATAGATTAGATAAGATAAATCTTATTAATAAATCTTTAAAATACTTTAATTATAAAAACGAAAATTAACTAATTAATAAACTTCTCTTTATATTATAATAAAAACTAGCTAGAGTTAAAAGTCTTTTAAATTCTATTTTAATTATTATTAAGATAGCTTATAAAGATAGCGTAAACTATATATATAATAAATATAATCTTAATAATAAATATCTTATTATATTAAATAATTTAAGTATAAATAAGAGTTTCTTTAATACTAATTTTAAAGGAATAGTATTTATAAAAAAAATTAATATTTAAAAAATTAATAACTATTATAATATAAGAAATCTACTTAAATATATAATATTTTTTAAAATTTAAGAAATATAATCTCTAATAAGAGAGAGATTAAATAAGATATTTACTTAATATATATATAACTTAATTAATAAACGACTTAATCTTATTACTAGAATTACTAATTATAAATAATTTATTTTATATCTAATTATCGAAGTATTAATAATTAGCGAAACGATATATAATATAAAAAATAAATTTATTTATCAATTTATAAAGATACTTTAATAAGAGAATACTTTTATTAAATAATAAAAAGTTAATAAAGTATTAAATAAGTAAATATAAAGTATTAATAACTAGATTTAGAATAGCTAGAGGCTATTAAAATATAATAATAAATTATATATCTCTAAAGAAGACTTAATTTAAAAAGAGCTATTAAAACTTTATTTTAATAATTTTATAACTAGATATTTTAATATTAATAAAATATTTAAATTAATAAAGAGAAGTAATATACGTATATCCCCTTATTATATATATATACACTCTTTTTTAATATATATATATTCTCTTAAACTCGATTAGCTTTCGCGCGATCTCTAGTTATATAAGATATAAACTTCGTATATAGCTTTCTAGAAAATATTATCGAGACTCTTAATAATAGTAAGATAAGTCTTTTTAAACTTCTTTTAAGAAAGTTTAAAAGATTAGATAGGTTTAAATCGTCGAATAATAAGATCTCTTTAATATTATTTCTTCTACTCTTAACGTATAGAATTTATAATATCTTTTATATATCGTTATTTAAGTTTTATTATTTTCGCGATTATAGTAATATAGCGAAAGCCTTTTATAAACCCCCTTAATCTTATTAATAATAATAAGCTTTAGAAGATTAAAGAAATTATTAATAAGATTAAGTATAAGAAAGGTATTTAATATAAAGTTAAATAAACTAATTAAGGCGAAGAGTATAATTAATAACTATTAGATAATAAACTTATTAATATTAGCGAGCTAATTTAAATTTATAAATAAGCGAGTAATAAGCGAAAGTATTAAATAATAAATAATAAGTCTTTTATTACTAAAGAGCTCGATTAATTATATAAATTAACGGCGAGTAAATAAAGATAATAAAATAAGATATAATTATCGATTAGATTAGATATATTTCTAGATAATATTTATACTACGCGTATACTCCTTTATACTTACTACTATTAAGATATAAGTTAATAAAATAATTATATTATTTAACTATCTATTAAATTCTATTATAAAGAATATTTATTATATTAGAGTATATACTATTAATATAAATATATTTTTATCTAGAGTAGCTATTAAAGAACTATTTAGAGATTCTACGCTAGCGCTATTACTAAAAAAAGATCGTTATTTAAATATTCTCCGTTATCTTAGCGTTAGATTATAAGTTAAATTTATTAATTTAATTCTTTAACGAGGAGGTAATTAAAGTATAATCTTCGAGTTAATACTCGTTAATATCCGCTATATATCGATAAAGACTCTCGAGCTCCTTTTTTAATAACTCGTTTATTCTCTTTAATTTCTCTATATACTTATATATCGCTATAAGCTAGTTTTAGAGATTTATAATTATAATAAAAATAATCGAAGTTATCGCTATTATATATTTCTATAACTTATACTATTAAGTAATCTTCTTATTAAGTTTAATTTATTAATAAAATAACTTTCAAGATTATCTAGCGCGGCGATAGCGCTATATTAATTTTCTTATCTATATTTAAAGATATAGAGGAATTTTAATATAGCGACTAATATCGCGTCTTTCGACCTTATAATTATTATAAAAAGGAGACTTATCTTAAATATATAAATTATCGCCTCGATAAAAGTAAGTTCTATATAATAAATTAGATATTAGAACTTATTAGTAATTATATATACGAAGCGATAGTAATAGAAATAGTTAAGAGTTAATAGTCGCGCCTATAGAGCGACTATATACTTACTATTAAAGTTATTATTATTAAAAAAGAATATTATAAAATTATTAGTCTACGTATTAACGCGATTAATAATAATAAGATACTTATAATAAAGAGAAGTAGATTATTAATATAATAAGATATACTATACTTATATGAGTATTAATATTAACGTTATAACGCTAGAGTAAGCACTTATAAGAAAGATATTAGAAGTTATAAAGAATAAAAATAAATAATTTAAAAGAAGTTTTTATATTCTCTATTATAGCGCTATTATTAATAAGTAATATCTAATAATATAGATAATAGCGACGTAGTAATATTTTACTATTACTTATAAGATCGCGTTATCTAGCTATTATTATTATTTCTATTATTATTATTAATTAATAATCGAAGGCGTTATCGCGAACGCGTCGCTCTATTAATTACTTCCTTTAAATCTCTATAATAAAGATTATTATTATATTACTTTACTATAAACGTAATACGCTATAGAAACGACGTTATCTATAAAAAAACTCTTCTCTCTTCTTTTATCTATTAGATTTTCGAGGTTTTATTATAAATTTTTAAATCTAATATTATTCGCTATAGAGGTTATTAACTAGCGCTATAAAAACGTTAATACTAAGCGTATCGACTTACTATAGATTATTATTAATTAATACTATAAAAGCGATATTATTCTTAAAAATAATATTAATATTATTATATAATATATCGATTATACGCTTACAGCGCGTAAGAATTAATTCTATCGCGTTATTAAAACGATATTATAACCTTAACGAATTAACTCTTTTCTCTTATTTCCCTATTAGAGTTTAAAGGTTTTTTAATAAATATTTTATTTTTATTTAGGCGTCTAAGAATTAGAGTTTAGAAGAAGAGATAATTATTAAACTTAATGCGTTATAGGCCTTAGCGCTATTTACGCTAAGGCGTC
Organism: Letharia columbiana; assembly: GCF_014066305.1. Classification (NCBI taxonomy): domain Eukaryota; kingdom Fungi; phylum Ascomycota; class Lecanoromycetes; order Lecanorales; family Parmeliaceae; genus Letharia; species Letharia columbiana. Next base: position 381,562 of record NW_023501074.1, read on the forward strand.
GATATCGTATATACTACGTTAGAGTTCCTTTTAGAGTTTAATTTTAATAATATATCTTATATATCTAAAGACTTAGCGAATATAGATCTACTTCGTATATCTCGAAGTTTTAATATTTCTTAGAGATTAGTTCTACTATTAAATATATTATTAAATTTCATAACGATACTACGTTTTTTATAGTTTATACCCGCTAGCTAACCGCTAGTAAACTACGCTCTTATAAGACCTTTACTCGTAATATATAAAATTATAAGTAATATTATTAATATATATTTTAAATATAAAAATATAAGATAATATTAGCTATTTCTTTCGATTCGCTATCTATATAAATAATCTAATATTTTCTTTATTTCTTAATTAATATTTATCGAGATCGTTTTACTATTTTATTTAAACTCTTTAAAGTTTATTTAAAAATATAATAACTTAATTTAATTTCTTATTAAAATCTCTATTAACGCGTTTCTTTAGATTTATTTATTAATATAAATAAAATAAGAAAATTAGTTTTAAATATTATATTAGATATAATATAGATATAATATTAAATTATATATATTAAATAAGATAATTAAGATATTAAATTATATAGATAGAAGAAAAATATTAAATAGTAAGTATTATATCTATTAAGATATATTAAGTTTAAATAAATAAGAGAGCTAAGTAATATATAATATACTTATAATACGAAGTACTTTTATAATTATATTATTACTATATAAGTAAAGACCTATAAATTAAATTTATAGAGTTAAATTTTTTATTTTTCTAAATTAAATAAAGTTGGATTTTTCTAAGTTAAATCGAATTTTAACTCTAGTTCTAAGTTAAATCAAACTCTAATTACTTACTATACGTTTTTAATCTACTTTTATTACTATAAAATTAATTTAATTTATATAATATAGATATATATATATAGAGAGAGGCGCGCTAAGATCTAATTAAAAAGATATATTAAGTATAAAGAATTAATTCATAATAATTACTTATAAAAAATAGAGAAAGATTATATTCTCATAGTAAGAAGTATTAAAATACTAGAAAGAAATAAAGATAACGTGTTAATTAGTAATGTAAATTCGATAATATCTCTTATCGTAGTAAAATCTTTCGAATAATAAGATAACTATAGATATCGAACGATCTTAATTCATTTAAATATATATCGTTTAATATTTCTTCTATAGAGACTTAATTAACTATAATCATTATAGTAGATTCTTCTCTTATAATATTATTATAATAATATATTAAATTAATATAATAAAGATAATAGACTAAGTTATAGTAATATTCTTCGCTTACTAAGTAATAATTTAATATTAGATCTTAAAGAGCTAAACCGTATTCTTAATAATAGTAATCTTATTAACGCTTAATTTCTCCGCAGTATTCTCTATAGTATTTTCCGTAGTATTCTCCGCATTTATCTATTATAGTTCTTTCTCTTACTTCTTCTCTTATAGAGTATTAAATTAAGTAACTAGCTAAGTAATTAACTAAGTAAATAACTAATATTATTACGAGCGTACCCTTAATATATCTCTTAATTCTATGACTAGCGGGCCTTGCCGGAGATATTCTCTATTATATTATACCTCCTTCTTACTTATATAATTTAATATCTTAGTTATCTTATTTAATATATCTATATTAATATTATATCTATATCGATTCTAATACTATAACTAAGATTAATTCACTTATTTCATTTATATTAATAGACGAATTTAAAGAAACGCGCTAATAGAGGCTTTAATAAGAAATTAAGTTAAGCTATCGTATTTCTAGATAAGTCTATTAAATAGATAATTCGATTTTAAGACGAATCGAACTCGATAAATAGTAGTTAAGAGATAAATAAGGTATTAAACTATTTATACGGCTAGCGAATTAAAAGAAATAGCTAATACTATCTTATAAATACATTAAGCTTTTCTATATATAACTTCTCTATAAGATAAGAAACCCTCTAGGCGGAGTAAGTATACTCGAAAGAATACTATTTAAAGCACTTATAGTCTTCTTAACATCTTAAACGATTAAGAGATAAGTATATTAAGCCCCCGTAAAGAAATAACCTTACCTCGAGCTTTATAGTAAAATTTTTTATTCTTAATATCGAATAATTTTTAAACGCCTTAGAGAGGCTTTATTATTCTCTATTATATCTGATATCCCTAATATCTATTCTTTCGAAGTATTTAAACTCCTCTTTACTTTATTTTAAATCTTTCTTTCTTCTTTCTTATAATAAAGTCTAATATTAAAAGAATAGATTAAATTAAGACTCTACTAGAGTAAATCAAGTTTTAACGAATATTAGTTCTATTAGATAATATCCTTAACGAGATAGACTTAATAGATACGCTTTAAGATATCGCTAATATTTAATAACTATAATATTAGGCTAAGTACTAACCCGACGAATTTATAACTATATTAAATGAAATTCGTTAGAAGAGAAATAATTTCCGCGAGGTTACTACTCGATATTACGTCGTCGTTATAAAAAAGAATTTAATTATAAATGATTTATATTAGATCTATAGAATAACCGAGAAGATAAATTAATTAGCTCGAGACTTTTAAAAGGATATAATTTTCTTATAATGAAAAGTTAATAGCCTTAATATATAGTCGATAAAAAACTTACGACTATTCTTAATCGAGGAGAAACGTACGCCTAGATATTTAAAAGAGAAATTAGTTAAAATCTTAGACTTACCTCTATTTATCGACGATAGCGACTCTATCTAAAACGACTAGTTCTCTAGAATAGAATAGAAATTTAAGACTAATAGCGATTATTATCTTATCGAAGACTTTAAGATAATCTACGTAATCTTATAACTCGGTGATAAGACTATATAATATACAATATATAGAAGACTTCGAAACTTTACTAACTTATATTAATCTTTTATTAAGATTATAAACGAGTTAACTAATATTTATAAGAACTTAAATTAACGTAATAATGTATTACGTAATATATATACTCTATAATAAAGAACTCGAATTTTTATTAATTTCTATTTAGACTTTATTTAATTAGATATTATTTTTAATCTTAACGAAACTATTATAGTAGAGTATTACCTTTTAAATAAAGATTTAATAGACGACTTCCATAAGTAATATCCCGAAGAGCCTTATCTATAAAGGATTAACTGATGGGATTCCGGAATTACCTCGGATACCTCGTTTTCAGTCGAATTGAAACCGTCCGATGTCTTCAGGATAGCCTCATTTTTCCAAAAAAAAAACCGAGAATCGATCCCTTAGATCCATATTAATTAAGAATCACCTCATATATAGCCTTCCGCGTAAGCCCCCCTTGCTGATATAATTCTAAAGACCTTCCGGAGCCATACCAGTATACACATAGACCACGTTATCGCTGTCATGAAATATAATCGATATCAGCTAAATGATATATCACAGAGAAGACTATATTAAAGTCACTTAATATTGAATTAGAGTTTTTAGCGCCTGCGGCTCGGTTCGATTCGGGAGCCCTTAATTAATCACGTCGCATCATTCCACCGATATTTCATCCGCTTAAATACGAATTCGGAAATCACCATTATTTACACCTACACCCATAGATATGGTTTTCGCTATACCACACCGATTTCCTCTCGGCTAGGCTTTCTATATGCGCCTACACTCTAGCTAGCGACGTCGCTATAGCGTAAATATAGAAAGCTGCTACTATTTCCAATACCTCTCACGGAGAAAGATATAATACTAGGGCTCCCGGATACGATTATTTCTTTACTACTTTTATCATTTTTTCAGGCGTCAAGCGTACATACATACCTATTTTTCTACCTTTCCACTCACCAATCATAGGATATGATTTAACGAAGGAGGGGGGTAGTATTACGAGCGTACCCTTAATACACCCCTTAGCCCTATGGCTAGCGGGCCTTGGCGGAGGCATCCCCTACCATATCATGCCTCCTTCCCACCTACATAGTTCGGTACCTTAATTATCTTATTTAACATACCTATATTAATATTATATCTATATCGATTCTAATAAATATAACGTAAAATCTTAAAGAGCTAAGTCGTATTCTTAACGATAATAGTCTTATTACCGCTTAGTTTCTTCGTAGTATTCTCTATAGTATTCTTCGTAATATTCTCCGTATTTATCTATTATAATTTCTTCTCTTACTTCTTAATATAGTAGAGATAATAGACTAAGTTATAGTAATATTCTTCGTAAGATTTTAAAAAGTTAAGTCGTATTTTTAGTATTAAAGATCTTATTATCGCTTAATTTCTCTATAGTATTCTCCGTATTCGTCTATTATAGTAATTTCTCTTATACTAATTAAGTAGATTAATATAAGACTATAAAGAGTAAATCTATTATATTACTACTACTAATAACTATCTTTATAATATTCTTTATAATATTCTTTATATTTACTTATTATATTAACTTCTCTTATATTAGCTAAGTAGATTAATATAAGATTATAGAGAGTAGATCTATTATATTACTACTACTAATAACTATCTCCGTAATATTCTCCGTAATATTCTCCGTATTCGCCTATTATAGATTCTTCTCTTATTTAACTAAGTACGAGAATATCGAGAATAAATATATTTATATTAGTGGAATTAATAGAATTAATAGAATAGTAAAAGAAAGAAGAATAATTATATAAATAGATGAAAGAATTATTATTTAATTTCGAACGCGTTTAGTATAATTATAATATTTAAATATTAGTTTAATCTATCTATCGTTAGCTTAGAAGAAGTATATAAAGAAAAATATATTCGTTTAAGCTCTTTTAAAGAGTCTTTTAATATATTTATAAGTAATAATAGATAGCTATTAAGCTTACTTACGACCTCGATTATTAATAATAATAAATTCGTTAAGAAATAGTCTAGAAATATTAATAGAGACTCTAAGAGGCGAATAAAAGAAGTATATACATCTGTAAATCTAAAAAGTGAATTTCCGTACGATTTTCGCCGGGTTCGTATTATAAGTACGATTTAGTTTATTAAATAGACTTTATCTATATCTAACTCTTTTTATTAATTCTATTAATTTAATAACTTTAAAAAAATTTAATAACTTTAAAAATTTTACGTAATATACTCTAATATACTTTAAGTACTATTCTATATATATATTATAATAATATTAATATATATTATTATTAATATACGCTATATTAGAGTATTATCTACGCGACTAATTTTATTAAATTATCTAATTTTATAGCTAAATTTAAGTTAGCGTTAATACTTATCGTCGTAGAATCTTATCGTCGTAACGTCGATTATTAGAACTTTTCTTTTTTTATACGTATTACTACTAAACTAATAGAACTAATAAAAAAGATTAGAATAGTTATTAAACCGACGGAATTTTAGCTAATTTTTAAGATAATTACTAAACCGACGGAATTCTTAATTTCAGCCCTATTCGTAAGATCAGCAATTTGAAATTTAGTAGAAACTTTTTAGATTTGCAGATGTATATCTAAATCGAACGCGTTTAATATAATTATAATATTTAAATATTAGTTTAATCTATCTATCGCTAGCTTAAGAGAAGTATATAGAGGAGAATATATTCGTTTAAGCTCTTTTTTAAGAGTCTTCTAATATATTTATAAGTAGTAATAGATAGCTATTAAGCTATAACCTCGATTACTAATAATAGTAAATTTATTAAGAGATAATTTAAAGGCGTTAATAAGAGGTTTAAAAAATAGATAGAAGAGATATATATCTTAGATACTTAGTAACATTTAGACGAGAAATATCGAAAGCGAATTTATTTACAATTAATAAATTAATAGAATTATAAAAGAAGAATAATTATATAAATAGATAAAAGAAATATTATTCTATCTTAAATACGTCTAATATAACTACTATAACTATTATATTTAAATATTTATTTAATTTATTAATAATAAGTTAAATTTTATTATTTTTATAGCGTTAGAAAGCGTATATTAAGCTCTATAATTTATTAAATTATAAAGAAACAAGTAAAGGCCCATGAATTAAATTCATGGAGTTGAATTTTTCTAAGTCAAATGGAGTTGGATTTTTTCAAGTCAAATGGAATTTTAGCCCTAGCCCTAAGTCAAATCGAACTCTGATCGCTTGCTGTGCGTTTTTGACCTACTTCCACCACTACGAAATTAATTTAATCTATGTAGTATACAGGCACATATGTGCGGAGAGAGGCGCGCTAAGGCCTAATTAGGAAGCTATAATAATTGCCTACAAAAAAAAGAGAAAGGCCATGTTCTTATGGCAAGAAGTATCGAAATATCGGAAAGAAATGGAGACAACGTGCCAATTAGTGGTGTGAATCCCACAATATCTCCTGCCGCAGTGAAATTTTTCGAATAATGACATAGCTGTAGACATCGGACGGTTTCAATTCGTCCAAATATGCATCGTTCCGGAGTGATGATTTGATGTGGAACCGTGGAGAGCATATGAGGTGGGATCTTGGAGAGCTGAGCCGTGTTCTTGACGATGGTGGCCTTGTTGCCGCTTAGTTTCTCCGCAGTGTTCTCCGCATTTGCCTGTTGTAGTTCCTCCTCTTGCTCCTCAATGCAGTGGGGATGATAGGCCAAGTTGCAGTGGTATTCTCCGCTTGCTGAGTGATGATTTGATGTAGAACCGTGGAGAGCATATGATGTGGGATTTTGGAGAGCTGAGCCGTGTTCTTGGTGCTGGGGGCCTTGTTGCCGCTTGGTTTCTCCGCAGTGTTCTCCATAGTGTTCTCCGCAGTGTTCTCCGCATTTGCCTGTTGTAGTTCCTCCTCTTACTTCTTGATGTAGTGGGGATGATAGGCTAAGTTGCAGTGGTGTTCTCCGCTTGTTGAGTGATGATTTGATATGGAACCGTGGAGAGCATATGACGTGGGATCTTGGAGAGCTGAGCCGTGTTCTTGGTGCTGGGGGCCTTGTTGCCGCTTGGTTTCTCCGCAGTGTTCTCCGCATTTGCCTGTTGTAGTTCCTCCTCTTGCTCCTCCTCTTGTAGAGTATCAGACTGAGTGGCTAGCTGAGTGGCTGACTGAGTGGATAACTGATATGACGTGGGATCTTGGAGAGCTGAGCCGTGTTCTTGACGATGGTGGCCTTGTTGCCGCTTGGTTTCTCCGCAGTGTTCTCCGCATTTGCCTGTTGTAGTTCCTCCTCTTACTCCTCAATGTAGTGGGGATGACAGGCCAAGTTGCAGTGGTGTTCTCCGCTTGCTGAGTGATGATTTGATGTGAAACGGCCAAGTTGCAGTGGTGTTCTCCGCTTGCTGAGTGATGATTTGATGCGGAACCGTGGAGAGCATATAACGTGGGATCTTGGAGAGCTGAGCCGTGTTCTTGATGATGGTGGCCTTGTTGCCGCTTGGTTTCTCCGCAGTGTTCTCCGCATTTGCCTGTTGTAGTTCCTCCTCTTACTCCTCAATGTAGTGGGGATGACAGGCCAAGTTACAGTGGTGTTCTCCGCTTACTGAGTGATGATTTGATGTGGAATCGTGGAGAGCATATGACGTCCGGACGCGTTTGGTGTGACTACAATATTTGAATGTTAGTTTAACCCACCTACCGCTGGCTTGGGAGGAGTATGTAGGGGAGGACGTATCCGTTCGGGCTCTTTTTGAGGGCCTTCCAACGCGTTTATGAGCAGTAGTAGGTAGCTGTTGGGCTCGCTTGCGGCCTCGATTGCCAGTAATAGCGGATTCGCCGAGGGGTGGCCTGGGGGCGTCAGTAGGGCCTCTAAGAGCCGGGCAAAAGGGGTGTACATACCTGAACCGGATTTTCTCTTTTTGAGGGCCTTTCAACGCGTTTATGAGCAGTAGTAGGTAGCTGTTGGGCTCGCTTACGGCCTCGATTGCCAGCAGTAGCGGATTCGCCGAGGGGTGGCCTGGGGGCGTCAGTAAGGGGCTCTAATTAGGCGAGGGGTACCGAAGACGATTATATTTATATTGGTGGAATTAATAGAATTGGTAGAATTGATAGAATTGGTAGAATAGTGAAAGAATAACAAATAGGTGGAAGGATTATTATCCGATCTCGGACGCGTCTGGTGTGACTACTATGACTATTATATTTAAATATTTATTTAATTCATTAATAGTAGGTTAAACTTTATAATTTTTATAGCGTTAGAAAGCGTAAAGCGAGCTCTATAATTTAAGGAATTATAAAGTAACTATATATATCGTAAGCTGAGTACTTCAAAGTGTAAAACTTTTATATATAAATTTTTGATAAAAGAGGCGTGGGAGGGCTATTAGGTTAATTTAGCCGGTCTAATTAAAGGGCGTAGTAAACCCGAATTAATAATTAACTACATATACAAATTTAAGGTTTTCAAGCTTAGCTCTACTTTATTCTTTTATATATACTGATAATATTTATAGAGAGCTAATTATTTTAGAGTATAAGACTTCTATATATAGATTTTTATAGATTTTTAATAATTATAAACGCTAATTTATTTACTCGCGATATCTAATTAAAAAGCGTAGATCTAATAAATTTATAATTAGCTATATATATAAATTTAAGATTTTCTAATTTAACTTTATCTTATTCTTTTATATAATTACTATATTAAATATTTTCTATTAAAGTTTACTTATTAAATTTACTCGATAGCTCTAATTAAAAAAATAGATTATAGATTTAATTTATAGATCTAAACTCGTTTATTAATAAAAAATAAAATAAATAAATATTAATAATAGAGTTCGCTTATATAAATAAGTAATCTTTCTTTATTAAAATAATATTATTCTTTCTAGTATATAAATATTATTCTAAAATTCGTTAAAGAATTAAGAATAACTTCGTTAAAGAGACGATATTTTCTATAAATAATAGAATAAAAAATTTATAAGTATTAAGAAATAAGATAATAAAGCGCTTTTATAATATTATTATAACTTAAATTAAATTTTATAATAAAATATATTAAGTTTAAATCTTTAAGATAAATAATTTAATAATATTAGAAATTAAGAATTTAAAGTAAAAACGCTTAAGTGAGATTTTTTTTTATAAATTTATAAGCTTACTATTATTAAGATACTAAGACTTAGCGATTATATAATACGCTTTAGAACGCTTCTATTAAGTCGTCTTTTCTTTTATAGAACTCTATAGATAATAAAACTAGGCGTCTTACCTCATATTTTATAACTCGAAGATCGGGTTCCGCAGATCTCGTGATTGTAGCAAGCTTCGAACTTGGCTAAAAACTAGGACAAATCACATACAAATCATGCAGAATCGAAGCACTCCTCGTTGACTCGTGTTTAAGAAGGGACTAATGTGAGAGAGGGTATCATCTAGAGAGCCACGATTGATACTCAACTCTAAGCATTACTTAGATTGGCCAAGTGACCACCACTGTGTGTGGATAGCACAGATGAAACAAAACCCCGCCCACCAGGTACCTAAAACCCCTCCTGAGCCGAGGAGCTGTGCGTCCTCAGCCTCTTACTCCCTGCGGTCGATCCGCTAGTCGTTGTGCTAGGCGTGCCAGTCGGCGCTGACTTATTCATGAACCTTTGTCTGTCGAGCTTGGCGATTGCCTCATACCATCCTTCAACCACAGGCTTTCGCTTCATGAGGCCCCAATCCAGGATATTATGGGTTGGGCTGCGCAGGTTGCTGAGTGCGTTCTCACCCTTCAACACCCGGTTCTCGACGACAGTATTCATATGGTATTTGACATCGCCACTGTCCGTAACTTCCGCCCAGTGCACGTACCACTCCATGACTTTGGTGTCCATCACAGCTGAGTATACGTAAGTGTTCTCATCGGGCCCAGGAGTCTTGATATTGATGGCAGCCTTCTCGCAGAGCTCTCGCGCGGCGCTGACAATGGCAATGCCATCGCGAGTCGCCTCGTTACAGGCATCTTCCCAGTTGCCGTTTGCTTGCTTGGACTGCATGACAAAGAATGGCCAGTTCAGTTTTGGTAGAAGGAGCATCAGCTCGCGCGTGTCGGGATGGAACTGAAAATTAGGCATGTTCTTCGGGTCAAAGCCCCACACTGCGTCCGGCTCTGCGTTTGACATACCCTCCTTCTTCAAAGCATCCCGAACCTTTCTTTGGTCGAATTGAGGATCAGTGTAGGTGTGAGGAATGTGGCCACGATTAACAGGTTGATTATACTGGACGCGAAGGCCTTTGTTCCAGCTCTCACTTGGTCCGTAGACAGCCCGACTCGTTTCCGTTGCCGGTTCGAGTTGAATCTCAAAATCTATTTTCACAATCAATCGCAGCATTTCTGTCTTGAACCCCGCCTCGTTGAGATCTTTATAATAATCATGAACTTCCTTGAATTTCTGAGCGGAGGATGGCTTGACGGCAGAATGACGATCGCCTTGAAAGGGGGCCGACACAAGCTGCTTGAAATCTTTATAGTCCTCACAGTCAAAGACCTCATGTTCGCGGAAAATGTTGTGGCCTTTCTGACACTCCCTCACCCAAGAGGGTCCCTTGGGGAGTGTGCGCTTGTCATTTGGCGTGCCTTGAGTGCTGTTAGAGAACGTATCCGCACCGCCCTTCTTTGGCGTCTGGGAAGTGGTTGGAGGTGCCATAGCCGCTAAATGTCTTTGGAGGTTCCTCCTGGATAATAGGACCAAGGTATGCGGCTCGATGAGCTCGTCACAGTCTGTGGAACTAATTCGCTTCCGCTTGGAAGATGTGGATGTGGTGTTGTGGGAGGTAGTAGAAGAGCTGGAAGCTTCAGAGGTTGGGGGAGTGAGTATCCGATCAATCCATTCCTCGACGGAGGTTGAGAACGCTGAGGGGAGAGCGTCTTGAGTTGAAGGTAACGATTCAGGGAGAGGCGAAGGAGGGAAGAGGTCTTGATCGTTGTCGTTTGAACAAGGTAGACGATAGTCAGCCTACGAGAGAAGGTCAGTCAGTGTCTGAGGTGAGGGAAATCAGCGGTGAGTGACGGTTATACTTTGTCACGTTGTGAAACTTCCGCTTCATTGGCACCCAAACCGGGTCCGCTCATCACCGTGTTGTGTTGAAGCTTGGAAGCTACGAGCGTAGTTGATTGAGAAGAGTTGCGCACGATAGTGAAGAGGATTGGAAATGTTAAGCGGGTAGGCGGTGCTCGCCCTGGAACTAGGGTGGTGATAACTGCCACTCCACCGGCAAGTCATCCCTAACTGAAACTATATCCAGTGCTCAAACAGAAAATAAAGGCAAGTATTACGCGTATATCCTTTATCCACTAGACGTATATTCTTAAGTCAATTAGGCGTACGGAGGTCGGCACTAAAAGTTCTAGATATATTAAGATAAGGGTCTAGATAGAGCTAAGTACTTAATAATTATTATTCTTTATTTTAATAAGTATTAATATTCTATATAATAGTAACGTAGTATATATATACGAAGTATATATATAATACTTTAATAGATATATAATAGCGATAATAGCGATAATATTAAAGTATTAATTATAGCGTAGAGAAATAGAGAAAGAGTATAAAGATCTCTAATATATAAGTCTTATTTATATAGTATAATAAATAGAAATCTTCTTACTATTCTCTATCTTTATTATCTTTTATTAATATATTTAATACTTAAAGTATTAATTATAATAATAAAACTTAAATTTAAATACTTCTTAAGTCTTATTAATTATAAATAAAATATTATATTACTTAAAAAGATATATTAAGAACTTATAAGAAAGTCGAAAGATAATAATAATATTATTAAAATTACGAGCTTATTTAAAAGAGAATTTAGAAGTAAATAGAGTAAATATCGAGATATATTACGAAGATAATACGTCTTAAAGATAATAATAAGTATAGAAAAGATTATAGAAAAGATAATATATAATTATATAACTTCGTCGAGCGAGTTAATAAGTATATACGTAATTATATAAAGTATTATCGTTAAATAAATATAACTATATAGAAAATATTAAGAATATTAAGAGTATTAAGTATTTTAGCGCTATCTAGAACTTTTAATATCGATCTTCGTATACTCGTATATATTTGAAAGTACTCGATATCTAATAATATTCGATTTAAATTCGATTAGATTAACGTAATATTAAAATATTTATCTTTTATTAATATTCTATAATAACTCGATATAATAATAATAAATAATATTAAACTCTTATTATTTATAATTAATATATATAAAAGAATAAGATAGAGCTAAAATAGAGAATCTTAAATTTATATATATAGTTAATTATTAATTTATTAGATTTACGCTTTTTAATTAAATATTATAAGTAAATAAAGTAACGTTCGTAATTAAAATCTCTTTCTCTACTTTTAATCTTTTAATAACTTTACTATTTTTTATTAAAACTTTTAATTTTTTTTTTAAATTATAACCCGTAACTTACGCTTTTTAATAATAATAAAATTATAAATATTAAAGCGTAAGAAATTTAAATATCGCTTATTAAAGTTCGCTTATTAAATTTACTCGATAGTTTTAATTAAAAAATAGATATATATTATTTAATTTTAGAATAACATTTTTATTTTCTATTAAAATTTTAATTTAATTCTTAAATTATAGAATATAATATAGACTTTTAGATAAAAAAAGAATTTTTAAATTTAGTTTTATAGATTTTTAAAAGCGAGGAATTCAGATATCGCTTATTAAAGATCGCTTATTAAAGATTACTTATTAAAATTTACTCGATAGCCTCGATTAAAAAAAAGATTATAAATTTATTTATAGACCTTTAATCGTACTAATATATATAAAAACTTAATTTTTAATTTTTTAATTTTTATTAATTTATTAGTTTATGAAAAAAATCGTAATTATCTCTTTTTCTATTACGTCTTTATTTATTATTTCTTCTTTATTTATCTTTTTATCTTCTTTATATCTCTTTTATCTCTTCTATCTCTTCTATCTCTTTTATCTTTTTTATCTCTTTTATCTCTTTTATCTCTTCTATCTCTTCTATCTCTTTTATCTCTTCTATCTTACCTATATAACGAAGCGAAGAATCTTAACGAGATTTTAAGAAAGGTCGAGGTTAGAGTAAAGTTTCGAGTCGAAGTTTCGAGTTTTCTCGAAACCCTAAGCCCGCCTTAATCCGAGAGCGAGATTTCGAAATATATTTCGTTACTTTAGTAAACTCTAAGTATCTCTAAGTAACCTCTCTAAATTTTAATAAAATATATTAAAAATAGAATAAAATAAAATATAAAATACGATAACGTAATTTAAATAAGAGTATAAGATATAGATATTTAAAAAGATAATAAAATATTAGTATATATAATAGAATAAGATAGAGCTAAGCTTAAAAATATTAAATTTATATATATAATTAATTATAAATTCGATAGATCTACGCTTTTTAATTAGATATCGCGAATAAATAAATTAGCGTTCGTAATTATTAAAAAAATAGATATACGTTATTAATATATAGAATAACTTTTCTATTTTCTATTAAAATTTTAATTTTTTTTTTTAAATTATAGAACGAAATATGAGCTTTTTAATAAGATAAATTAAGAGTTTTTAAAAAAATAAAACTATATTTATTAAATTAGAAAGAAAGATTAATATAATAAAATTCGCGGAAATTAATATTCTATAAAAATTCTTAATTTTATTAAGTTAGGTTTTATTTTTGAATATAATATCTATTAAGAAATACTTTAAAATTAACTTTTAATTATAAATTAAGAGTTTTATAAAAAGAAAATTAATATATAGAAAATTAAGTGAAAGAAATTACGAAATTTTCAAATAGATTTATAAAATTATTTTATATAAATAAGAATATATAGAGTAATCTTTATTTTTAGAAAGTAGAAATTAATAAATTTTCTCTATAGTCTAAAAGAGTTTAATATAAAAATTGTTATTAATTTAAGAATTATAATTATAATATCTAAGAGAAGTTTTTAAATTCTAGATTTTTATATTAACGTTTAAAATAAATATATAAAAGATAAATATTTAAGTAAGAGAGTTTAAAACTAGCGATATATTAATTATATTAATATTATTTAAAGAGATAAATATATTCGCTAGATAAATTATTTAGATAAATCTTTTAAAATAATTTCACTTATAAGTTTAGGCTTATGAATTAAATTTATAAAAAGTAATTAATTTTTAAATCTAATTTCGAGATTAAATTCGACTCTCGAAGAGTGAAAATATTTTAATTTAAGATTTACTTGAAACTATAAGATCGAACTTAGATAATTAGAAATTATCTAAAAATCTAAATTACGTTCTATAATTTAAAAAAAAATTAGAAGTTTTTAATAGAAAAAGAGAAGTTATATAATTAATAGATTTTTAAAAGATATTAACTTTATATTAATAAGAAGTTAGTTTTAATACTAGTAATAGTTCTTTTATATAAATTATTTTTAATTTTAATTTTAATATTTATAATATTTCTATTAATATTACGAATTTTACGAATTTTACGAATTTTACGATTTTTTAGCGAGAGAGATTCATGAATTCGAATCGAGGACGGAGCGGAATAGTTTCGAATTTTGTTGAAATTATTATTACTCGACTATCTACGCTTATATAAAAGAATATTCTTAATAGAGTAAATAACTTTTTAATAAGCGATATTTAAATTCTTGACTTAAAATATTAATAATTTTAAATTTAATAATTATTTTTTAATTTAAAAGTCTATATTATATTCTATAATTTAAAAAAGAAGTTATAAAATCTTAATTAAAAATAAAAAAGTTATTCTAAAATTGAATAATATATATTTATTTTTTAAATTAAAGTTACGAGTTATCGGCTATCGAGTAAATTTAATAAGCGAACCTTTACTAGACGATATTAAAATTTCTTATCTTTAAGTATCGAAAAGACTAAATTTAATAATTCTTTTTTTATTTAGAAGCCTATATTGCGTTCTATAATTAAAAAGAAAAAATTAAAAAATTTAATAGAAAATAAAGAAGTTTTATTAAAATTAAATAATATATATCTAGTTTTTAATTAGAGCTATCGAGAGCGAACTTTAATAATTAATATTTAAATTTCTTATACTTTAATAATTATAAGACTAAATTTTAAAATCTTTTTATTTTTAAAAAGCGTAATTATCGCTCTATAATTAAAAATTAAAATTTTAATAAAAAATAAAAAATAAAAAAGTTATTCTATATATAAATATTATATATCTTTTTTTTAATAAGAAATTTTAAGAGAGCTAGCGAGCTAACTTAGTTAATCTAATTAAAGAGCGTAGTAAATCTAAATTTATAATAAATCTTAAGATTTTATAGCTTAGTTTTATTTAATTCTTTTATATATATAAATTAATATATAATTAAATTAACTCTTTAAATAACGTTAAGAATTATAAAGTTAAAAATAGAAAAAAAGAAATTAGAGAGTTTAAGATATAAATATAATAAAAGAATTAAAATATATAATAAGTTAGTAAAAAAAAGAGAATAAGAGTTTTTATTTTAATTTAAAGAGATTAAATGAGATTTTTTCTATAAGTATATAATATCTATATAGTAACTCGTAATTACTCTTTATAATCTAAGTAAAAGCGTATATAAATAATTAATTAATTAATTACTATTAAATTAATAAATTTAAGAGAAAGTCTTATATATATAATACTCTCGTTAAAGTTATATTTCTTATAATATTAATATATATAAAAGAATAAGATAGAGTTAAGTTAGAAAATCTTAAATTTATATATATAGCTAAATATAAATTAGAATTAATTACGCTTTTTAATTAAGTCGACTAAGTTAGCTCGATAGCTCTTTTATATCTTCTTATTAAATATTAAATATATATTATTTATAAATAAATTTACCTTTTTATTTTCTATTAAAATTTTTAGATTTTTTTTTAAACTATAGAGAATAGTTTACGCTAGTTAATGTAGAAAGAATAGAAAATTTAATCTTATAATTATTAAGAAGTAAGAAGCTTAAATATCGTTTATTTAAGTTCGCTTACGCTTATTAAATTTACTCGATAGCTCTAATTTAAAAAAAAAAAAAATTTAATTTATAGGCCTTTATTAATATATATATAATATTATTATATATATATAAGAGATATATTAGAAAGAAAAGAAAAGAAAAGTAAGAGTTTTTATTTTAATTAATATATATATCTATATAATAATATAGAAAGATTTTCTCTATATAAATATAATATCTATATATTAGTTTATAATTACTCTTTTTTTTAAGTAAAAGCGTTTATAAATAATTACTAATTAATACCTTAAAAATTATAAAATTTAATCTTATAATTATTTAAAGATATAAAATATAAATATCTTTTATTAAAGTTCGCTTAATAGTCTCGATTTAAAAAAAATAGATATTATTTAAACTCGAAATAACTCTTTAAATTACTATTAAAAAAGATTATTTTTATTATAAAGTCTAAATTTAGTATTTTAACGATTTAAAGATAATAAATATTAATCTTATAATTATTTAAAGTTAAATAATTTTAAATCGCTTATTAAAGTTTAATAGCTATATATTTTATATAGAGATTAATTTTAATTTTAAAAAAAATTTTTTTAATATTCCCTTAATTAACAAAAAAATAAAAATTAAAAAAAAATTAAATTTTTTTTAAAAATTTAAAAAAAAAAAAAAAAAAAAATTTAAAAATTTATATATTATATATTTTTTTAAAAAGAAAAAATATTATATAATTATAAAAAAAAAAAAAAAAATTATAAAAAAATAAAAAAAAAAAAAAAAAAAAATAAATAAAAAAAAATAAAAAAAAAAAAAAAAAAAAAAAAAAAAATTTTAAAAAAAAAAAAAAAAAAAAAAAAAAAAAAAGTTTTTAAAAATAAAAAAAAAAAAATAATATAAAAAAAAAAATATAAAAAAAAAAAAAAAAAAAAAAAATTTTTTAAAAAATAATTTAAAAATAAATATAATTAAAAAAAATAAAAAAAAAAAAAAATAAATAAAAAAATTATAAAAAAAAAAAAAAAAAAAAAAATATATAATATAAAAAAAAAAAAAAAAAAAAAAATAAAAAAAAAAAAAAAAAATAAAAAAAAAAAAATTAAAATTTAAAAAAAAAAAAAAAAAAAAAAAAAAAAAAAAAAAAAAAAAAATTTTATTAAAAAAATAATAAAAAAAAAAAAAAAAAAAAAAAAAAAAAATTATAAGACCAAATTTATTTATAATTTTTATAATTTAATTATTTTATCTAAAAGCTGACATTTCGTTCTATAATTTAAAAAAATATATCAAAGTTTTAATAGAAAATAACAAAGTTATTCTGAAATTAAATAATATATACCTGTATATATTTTTTAATTAGGGCTATTCGGCTCTCGAGCGAACTTCAATAAGCGTTATTTGAATTTCTTACGCTTTAATGATTATAAGACTAAATTTAAGAATTCTTCTTTTATCTAAAAGCCTATATTTCGTTCTATAATTAAAAATAAAAATCTTAAAATCTTAATAGAAAATAAAAATTTTATTTTATATATTAATAACGTATATCTAATTCTTAATAAGAAGACGTAAGAGAGCGAGATTTTAATAGTTATAGACGCTAATTAATTTATTCGCGGTAACTTAGCCGATCTAATTAAAAAGCGTAGAGAACTCGAATTTATAAGTTGCTATATATATAAATTTAAGATTTTCTAATTTAGCTCTATTTTATTCTTTTATATAAATTAATTCTTTTAATAATACTTCTATATCTTTAATATAAACTCTATTTAAATATATCTTACTTTTTTCTTTATTAAGATATTATATTAATAGATTAATATAGAAGAAATCTTCTACTTATCTTCGCTATTAATATTATTTATTTAATTAAAAGAAAGCTATTAACTTAGTCTAACGTTTATATTCTATACTAATTATAAAAAATAAATTATTATTATTATTAAATATTATATTATATTAATTCGAGAGATAAATAAATAATTATTCGATAGAAGAATTATAATTATATAATTTAAAGCTAAAAATTCTTTAATAAACTTTTATAGAGCCTATTTATTATATATCTTAATATTTTTAAATTTTATTTATCTAATTTAAACTTATATCGTTTTAATCTATATCGCTTTTATATTCTATTTAAAAATTAACTTAATTATTACTCTTATAAATATATTTTAAAATATATTTATTAACTTTAATATTAATATAAGCGTTATAATTAATTAATAAATAAAGACTATAAAATATTATCTAGTAATTCTATTTAAATTTATTATCTAATATTTTAATAAACTTATATTAATAATATATAGAGTATTTAAAATCTAATTTAAAAACGATATAATCGCTTAAATTCTTTAGAAATTATTTACTATATATATTTTTATCTAAATTTTAATAAGATAAGATAATATCTATTTTATTAATAATATATTAATTATAGTTTTTATAAAGTATATATCTAATAATAATTATATAGAGATTAGAAAATAAATTTTTATTAAAAATATATATATTAATAGTAATATCTATCTTAGTAATATTAAAGAATTTATCTTTAAACTTAATATAATAAGAATATAAATATATAATAGATCTTATTTTTAAAATTCTATAAAATTCTTTAATACAAGTATAGATAAGAACTCGATTTACTATTTATAAAGTTAGTTAAAAATTAAACTAATCAATATTTAAACTAGTTATACTTCCTCTTTATAGAAATTCAAAAAAATTAAATAATATTATAAAGCTAATTAATAGAAATTATAATATATAAAAAATTAAATTCTATAAAGTCTTACTTAGAATTAATAAATCTATTTTTTATCTAAAATATAGATATTTAAAAATAGATTTATTAAAATTTAAGTATTATTAATTATAAAAGAATTAACTTCTTTCTATATAGTAAGTTTTTATTTTATTTTTTATTTTTTATTTACTATTATCTTTAAATAGATTTAAAGCTTAAATAATTTAAAAGCGTTAACTTTAATTAAAAGAATAAATAAATCTAATAAAAAATCGCGATAAGTTTTAAGAATTTTATATTAAGAATTCTAGTATTATTATTTATACTACTACTATAAAACTATTATATAATTTATATTAAATAATCGTAATCTATTATATAGACTTTATTTAATTCTTTTTATAGTGAAATTATTCTATATAAGTTTCTTTTTTATATAAAGAGATTTCATAGATAGCGTATCCCTCTCTAGTCTTTTTATTTACTCTCTTATTATTACTATTTATTTCTTTATTAAATCTTTAAAATCCTTTCTTCTAACGATCTAAACGATATATAAAAATATTATTAAATAATCTTTAAGTCTTATTATTTATAATTTCTTTATATTAGTTTCAATAGGAGTAAAAAGTAAGAGATTATCGAGATTATCTATTTATCTTTTCTATCTTTCTTAAGATAATTCTATTATTATCTATTTAAAAACGTCTAATACTTCTAAACGAAATATTTCTAAAGATTTATAGAGTTTAAAAGTATTCGAAAGACTTTTATTTAATTTCTAATTAAAATTAAAATATCTATATTCGATTATAAGTTCTATAAGAAAGAATATATAATTACTAATATATTAAATCGATTAATCTCTCCTATATATCTATTATAATAAAAAAAGATCTTTAAAATATCGAAATTCTTTTATATATATTAATTATTTTTATTCTCTTTAAAAGTAGATAAGATAATATGATTATTAATACTTATTCTATTAGAATACTTTCTCTTTTTAATAATAATATTATTAATCTCTCTAATATCGTAGAGAGTAGTAAGAGCTGAAATAAGATTATTATTCTATTAGATTACTATAAGAATATCGTCTTAAATTACTATAGTAAAGATATTATACGAGATATTCTTAATAAATCGCTATTTTATCTCTATAAGTAATTTTAAAAGATTTATTCGATTTAGCTTTATAGTCTTATATATAATTATTATTATAATTTTTAACTTATTAGTTAACTTCAATTTAATAAAATAATTATTTATAAAGAGAATAGAGTTAGAGAGTAATATATTAGTAACTAATTTAAAGATTATAACGCTTATATCTTCGAGCCCTTTAACTTTAAACTTATTTTTAAGACTTTATTTAAGTAAATACTATATATAGTTATAGAGATAGCTCTTATTATTAATTATAAAAATCTTATAATTTTCTTTAATTAGCTTATCTAAAGCTATAGTAAAATAATAAATATATCTTATCTTTTTAATTATATATTTATTAATTATATAATAACTACTTAAGATATATAATTTCTTTTAATTACTTTATATCTTATCGATAAATAAAAGTATCTTCTTATATTATATAGACTTCTAATATCTATTCTTTTTAATAGTAAAAGAATTCTCTTTACTAGAATTTAAATAATAAATTATTCTTCGAAAAAGTATATAGCGATCTTATACTATTTCGCTAATAAGAATTAAAGATATTAAAGTAATATTATTAATTTTTTAATAATTATAAATAGTAGAAAAGCGATAGATTTCTATATAGATTATAATAGCGATAAAGATTTTTAGCTTCGAAATATGAATAGATTTCTAATAAGAATCTAAAGAACTCTATCGCGAAGTATATAAATTTATATTTTTATAAAGTATATTTTAGATAATAGTAGTCTATATAAGATTAAATACTAGATATAAAAGAATTATAAAGTTATTTAAGAAGTAATTAATAAGTATATAATATTAAATTTATAGTAGTTAATATTTAGATAATATAAGTATATATCGAAAAAGAAAATTATATTACTTAAGTTTTTTCTTTTTTATCTTAATTATAATCTCTTTTTTTTAACGTTTCTAAGTCTTATATAGTTTATTCTTATTAGACTAAAATAGAGTAGTAATTTTAGCTATATTAAAATATATTTAATAAAATAGTAAGAAAGAATATAAAAAAGTCGCGTTCTTACTATAGATAATAAGGGAAGATATAATAGTAATAAATTAAAATCTATTCTCAGTTAAATAATCGTCTTCGTCGAGATTTACTTTATAAATTAGTTTAATACTATATAAATAATCTCGTTAATTAATAAAAGAAAGAAAAGATAGTAGAGATAACTAGTAAATTAAAATGAGAAGATAATTAAACGTAGTAGATTAATATATAAATTAAGTTTA
Organism: Letharia columbiana; assembly: GCF_014066305.1. Classification (NCBI taxonomy): domain Eukaryota; kingdom Fungi; phylum Ascomycota; class Lecanoromycetes; order Lecanorales; family Parmeliaceae; genus Letharia; species Letharia columbiana. Next base: position 402,767 of record NW_023501074.1, read on the forward strand.
TTAATAAAAAGAAGATAAAGGCCGAAGCACGTAATTAAGAAATCGAGAATATACGAGTTTAGAGAGGCTATTTAGATATAGAAATTATAGGCTATAATAATAATTTATAGTAAGAAAAAGAATATAATCGAGTTTTTATATAAGGGCACTGCGTCTAGCATAGACTCTAAGAAATACGATATCGACTATAATAAGAATTCTAGTTCTTTATCTATATCTATATCTGTAATAGATAAAGAGATATAGTTAATAACGACTATATTCTCGTCGAGTATAGTATTAACTCTAGTATTAACTTCGGATTTAATAGCCTTACTAATAAATATCAAGCGAAAGAGATTAAACTAGATCTCTAAGTAGAAAAAGGCTTTAGAAGAAAATAGTCTCCTTTATAAAGTATTAATATTAAAGCCTAGCAAGTCTAAAAAGAATCGTAAATCTCGCGTTATGAACTTCGATAAAGCTATTATTAGTATTACTAAGTTATTTAAAAGAATAACTAATACTTAAACTACTACTATATTAGCTTCGAAGATAATCGCCTATATTAAAAAACTGAAAACTATAATAGTAGATATTTATAATAATATTAAGAGTATTATAGCTAGACTAGATAGAAGTAATATATCGTTAAAGAAGAAATATCGAAGAATTATTAGAAGTAGTAAGAATAAGAGCGAGAGTAATAGTCTCCGTCGTTAATCGTCTAATATCTAAATTTAATAACTATTTAGCGTGAATTTTCGAGTATAATACGCGTATATTTAGTAGTAATAAGAAGAGTATTTTATTAATCCTTCGACGTAATTAGATATTCGAAAAGAGTAGACGATCTAATAAGAAAATAACTATTAATATAATTATCTCTTATATATATATAATAGTTTATAAATAGAATCGATATTATATAAGTACGCCGCTATAGATTAAAGGTCTAATTTTTATCTAAGCTTAAAGATATTCGCTATTTATAGTTACTAAGTAGAATTAAAGGCCTATTCGATATTAATTTAAATACTCGATATTCTATTATTAATAGTTTATTCGTTCTCGATTAGGCTATAATAATCTCTAGAAATTAAACTTAGTACTCTCTATACTATAGAATATATCTAATCTCTATAGAGATAAAGTATATTATCGACTTCGTTTAGCTAGAACTTCTAGATCTTTTAAGTAATAATAAACTTATAAAATATAGTTAGATTATTAATAGAATTAAGACGTAAACCATCTAATAAGAAGACTAAGTTATTCGATTTAATAATACTTTAAAACTTTAAACTATATCCTTTATAGCTAGAATAATTAAATCTTTAATTATAAGTAAATCGATAAAACTCTCGAAATATCTTATTAATAAAGGCTTAGACTATATTATAGCTATTATATTTCTTTAACTTTCTAATAAAGAACTTAACTCTTTCTTTATTTACGAAAGAATGTTACTCGAGGATTTTCTGATAGCGATACGTAAGATGAAGAATGGTATTATTGAAAATAGTCGATATATAGGCCGGCGATCTATTAAATTTATAGACTATACTAAAAAGTCGATTAGACTATAATAACTTATAGAGTACTATATAGAGTATAAGTTTCGAAGTATATTAATATCGATTCCGCTACTTAATAATATCTAGATCGAGATACTATAGTAGCTCTCTAACTTTATTCTTTATAAATCGTATATAATATTAAAATTAGACGTTATCTTTAATATCTAGATTTTAAAAAAGAAGTTATTCTAAGATAAAGATTTATATCGCTAGCGTAACTAACTCTATAAAAGCTTTTTACGATAATAAAGAACGATAAATATTAAGATAGTTATTATAGCGATTATTTCCCCTTATTAAATAAACGCTATAGTAATAGATATGAATTTATATACTAATATAGATTATAGATATAATCTTTATAAGAGTATTCGTAAGTTCGAGTAATTTACGGATATATTAATTTAAATATCGACTACTATCTAATCGGGCTAGCGTTAAACTCTAACCCTCGTAATTCTACGTAACTAAAATTATAATTTAATTTACGAAATCTCTCTATTAATAAAAAGAAAGAAAGATAGTATTCTCGCTATAAATAAAAAACTTAATTCTTTAAATAAAGAATAGCTTTTCTTTTATATATAGGAATTATAAAGAAAGCTATATAAAGAAACTTATTTCTTTAAGTAAAGAATAATCTTTCTTTTATAAATAAGAATTATTAAGAAAATTATATAAAGAAAGTTATTTCTTTAAGTAAGTACGAACTTTCTTTCTTTTTATAATAAGATTCGAACTTATAATAAGATTTTGTAAAAAGATATATCTTCGTAGAAAGAAGTTACTTTATAAAAAAAAAAGCCTTTTCTAATAAAAATAGTTTTTCTCGAAAAGACGTTTTATTAAATAAGAGGTTATTTATTATAATAAGTAGTAAAAGTAATAGAAGAATCTAATAATAAAGTAGATAATAATAATAATATAAACGAAGTCGATCTTTTAGAAATTATTTAAATTTAAAATAGCTTTCTAATAATAGTAACTTAATTCTTAATAGAGTTAGCTTTAGAAGTTAGTAGAGTAAATACTCTCTTAATCGATATTATTATAATAAAATACTTCTTTTCTTAACGATTTCTTATAGAATTAATAGAAATTTAAGCGTTATATTCTACTATAAAATTCTTCGCTTTAAAGAGAATATATAGTAGATATTAAGTATTATACTTCTTATTACTATTCTTTTAATATATTAAATATTTATTATTCTTTTTAATTTCTTATCTATTACTTAATTTCTTAATTTTAAATAATAGAAATCTAATAATAAGATATAGATCTATTTAGTTTTCTTCTTCTTCTTTTATTAGCTATAGCGAATATAGTTTTCTATAATAAAAATCTTTAGCTTAATCTAATATTAATTTTAGTTATACTATAAATATTATCGAATAAATATATATAATATTCGATAGATTTAGTCGATAGATAAGATTTTTAACTTTCTTTAATACTTTAAAAGATTAAACTCTCTAATTAAAAAACGTCGAAAATAAAATACTTATAATATAATCTTAGATAGATTAATAATTTTTCGAGAAGATTAATAGCTTTATAGCTATTATTATAGCGAGTTTTTATTATAATATTAATAAAAGTCTTAATATTATTAATTTTTTCTTATTTAATAAAAAATAGTTAATTAAGATTCTCTAATAATAAGTCTATAAGTAGTCTTAATATATATCTTACTTAAAATCAATTAATAATTTTTTTCATATAAATACTATTAATATAATTAAGTTATTAATATATAATTAAAAAAATAGAAGTATATTTAATTAGTTATTTATATTAATAATAAGATAAAATCGTAGAGTAATTTTAATAGTTTAATTCGTTTTTTTTAATTATTTATCTATTTAAAAATAATAAGTAGTTAAAGTTACTATAATAGTTTTAAGCTTCTTAAAAATAGCTTTTAGAAAGTATTTATAAATTTAATATTATAGTCGCTAATTATAGTATTAAAAATATCTTAATTATAAGATATTAGAATAATAAATAAAGTATTTATCTAATCGATAATAGTCTATTTATTAAATTCTAATATAAGAAGTTTTCTTTTAAAGAATTTATATATTCTAATAAAAAGTATATTCTTATTTTTCTAGAAAGAAAGCGCGATAATAAAATTTATTATTATAATATAAAAAGAAATCGATAATATAAAAATTAAATTAAATTCGCTATAAGTAAAATATCGCTTAATTTAATTAAAATAATAATTAGAATAATATTTTAAATAAGTTTAAAGATACTTTAATAAGTCTTTAATATAGATTTATAGTAAGAATCTAATATAAGTAATATAAAAATCGATATAGAAATTCTAATTATATACTAATTAGAAAACCTCTTATTATATAAACTTAGAAGTATAAAAATTTATACTTACTAACGTAATTAGTATATATAATATTATAAGATAGAATTATTATATTTCTAAAAGCGAAGTCTTTTTAAAAGATTAAGCTTAGACTATTTAAATAAGTTAAAAATCTTAATTTATTAAGAATCCTTATTATATACCTTAATAAGACGTTTCTTAAAACTATTATTTATTTCTATTAAAGTTATATAGTAGATTAAGATTTCTTTAAATAATATTATTTATTTATTTAGTTCTAGAATACTCCTATAAAGACTTTTTAATACGACTTATTTTTTTCCGAAATATATATCTACTTAAAGTTCAAATAATATATTAATAATAATAATTAATTTACTAGTTTCATAGCGTATAGTAAAATTAAATTTTAATAAGTATTAAGAAGTATAAATTAGTTAAAATTTTAATTTATTAATAAAAGAAGTAGAAAGCGTAGTTTATTAAGTAATCTAAATTATAATAGAATAATCGATATAAATTACTACTAAGAATACTTCTAATACTTTAATTAAATATTTAGAATTACGAATTATCTAAACTATAATAGCGATCTTAAATTCTATATCTTAATAATTATATTTTATAATATTAATTTATTTATTTAAAAATATTATAACTTATACGTCTTCTCTAGTAAAAATAAAGAATTTTTTTATATATATAATAAATTATAATAGCGAAATCTTATACTTTAAAAGTATCGATATTAATATATAACTTTTATTTTTAATTAAAATATATTAAAAAGAAAGATAAGCGAAAAGTATTTTATAAATTCTAAAAGATAGAAATTTCTTTTTAAGTTAATTTCTAATATAGCTTTATCAAAGTTCGCTTATATATAAATTTAATAAATTATTTTTTAGAAGTAATAATAATAGATATAATAGCTACTTCGAATTAATTTAAAAAAGTAATTAACTTAATTATTATTACTTAAATAAAAAAAGTCTTTTATTTCTATAATAATTAATTATATTACGTGTAATAAAAAATCGAGTCTCTTAGTTATTTTATTAAGTCGAGAAAGACTTTTAAGTTATAAAGATTTAATAGAAATCGAAATATAATAATTATTTTAATATTTTTTTCTATTATAAATATATTAAAAGAATTAATATATTATCTTAATAGTATTACTAATAGAAATCTTATAAAGATTTTTATAAGTATTAGAAAAGTACGTTTTTTTATAATAGCTAAAATAACTATTAAAACTAAGATTTATATTTTTAAAAAATTCTATTAAAAATGATAATACTATTTATAAAAGTATATATAAAAGTAAAAAGTAAATATAGTAAGATATTAGTTTAACGTTATATATATAATAAAGCTCTTTTATATCTTATAAGTACTATACTAGATTCTTTCTAATCGCGATAACTAATTACTAGCCGAAAAGATATAGTATATTTTATAAGATATTTCATATTAAGTAATATTATATCGTATCCGAATATAGTATAAATAGAGTCGAATATCATATTATTTTTCTAATATGAGTTCGAGATCTTAGCGATATATTTCACGATATAATATATCTATAATATTATAATATAATATAGTATATATATAAAATATCTCAATTAAGATTTATATATTTATAGAATAATTCGACTAAGATATATAGAATATATTTATTCTTCTTTATTAAGAGAGAGGGAATATAAAGAGTAATTTAATATAGCTATTTATCTTTTTATTAATATTAATAATTAGAATAATAATTAGAACTATAAGCGTCTTTATTCTTCTTCTTAAAATTATAATATAAAAGAATATTCTAAATTTTAAATCTTTAAATATTATAAGAATAAAATTCTATAATTATCTCTATTTATATATTTGTTTTAACGCGTTAAATAAGCTTAATAAACTTTATATTTATTCTTCTCTCGAACTCTAACTTACTCTTCTATTTTACTCTATTTTAATTCTTTTAAATATCTTAAATTTATCTTTATTTAATTAAACTTATTAACTATTTATAAATAAATTTACTTCTTAAATTATCTTAAATCTCTTTATTAAGACTAGATTTATTATTACTAATTCTCTTTAATTATAAACTTATCGATTATCTCTCTATATATTATAGAGTATTAGCGATATATCTTAATAAACTTATAAATATTAAACTTATCGAAATACTTTTTATAAGCTCGTTATCTTTATTAATATAATTATTATAATTATTAATTAAATTTTTATATAAAGTACTATTAGCTCTTTTAGTCTAATTCGATATACTAAGATCTCCTTTAAAATTAAATCTAATTTATTTAAACTTATTTTCTTAATATTTTATATAAAAAATTATTATTAAAGTATAAAATATCGCTAATAAATAATACTTTTAAGTATTATAATATCTTTTAATTATTAAAAAATATCGCTTATACGTAATAGCCTTCGCGAGAAAATAAAGAATATTATAAGCTATTTAAATAACTATAGCGTATTTAAACTCTAATTTCTTCTATTACTTTAAAATTAAAAGATTTATTAAATTATTAAAAGAAACTTTATAAAGATTAGAAGTAAGATTATAATTAGAATAATAATTAGAAGACTTATTATTTCTTTTATATTACTAAAATTAATTATATTTATTTTTATTATCTAAATTCTTAATTTTAAATTTTATCGCTTAATTAAGCGTATTTTTATTTAATCGATTTATTCGCTTAGCTCTTTATAATTAACTATTTATATTAATATTTTAATAATTTTAAAATATTCTTTTAAGCGCTTTTTAATAGATCTTTATCTATAGCTTCTCTCTAATATTAATCTTTTAATTTAATTTCTTTAATTTTATATTATTATAATTTAGATATAAAAGTATAACTTATTTATATAAATAGTCTAAATCTAATTAAGTTTAATTATAATAAATAATTAATTTCTTATAAATTATCTTAAGAGCTTTAAAAAGTTCTTTTTTCTAAATTTTTTTTCTTTTTAATTTTCTAAGCTTTTTATCTATATAATTAAATAGATAATTATAAATATTAAAGACGTAGTAAATTATAATCTTCTTTTCTCTATTTATTAATTTTATAAATTTATAAAAAGATTTAATAAGCTAAATTAAATATTAAATCTATTAGAAATTAATTAAAAACTATTTAAACGCTTAGACTATAATTTCTATTTATAATTATTTTTTATTATTTAATCTTAAATAAATAGTTAATCTATTTTTTAAGAAGTATATAATATCGATATAAAGAAGTAGAGCGCGGATTAATATCTAATAAGTTAAATTCTAGCGAGTCTTAATATTCTAAAAAAAATTAAAAAAGCGTCTTTAATAATATTACTCTTTTTTAAAAGATTAATATTTATCTAATATTAAAATATTTTTATCTTAAAGTTATTTAATTTATAATATAAAAAAGATTTCTTTATATTAGTCGCTAATATTAATATATATAATAATTTTTTAAATCTTAATATAATTAATAATATAATAATTAGAATAATAATAAGAAATATTATATTTTTATTAAGATTATTAATAGATTAATTATATTTATTTAAACTTAATTCTTATTTTCTTTATTACTTTAACTTCTCTAAAATTTCTTATTTATTAAAATAATCTTAATATTATCTAGAAGTTCTTTTAAGACTAATTAAATAATATACGCTATATAGAGAATATATTATAAATAATTTAAAAACTTAAATTCTTTAATATTAAACGAATTTTTTACTATAGAAATAAAAAGATAAATAATTAAATCTTCGAAGAGTATATTATTATTATTAATATTATTAATTATAAATTTAAGTATATAATTTTAAATCTTATATTCTATAAGAATTAAATTAATAATACTTATAAGTTTCTAGCTAATATATTTATCTTTAATATATTTAAAACTTATAAAAATCTTATATTATTATTAATTAATATTAATAAAAAAGATTAGAATTATTATAAATAATTAATAATTATAAAATAATTAATAATTTAAAATTAGAGAGACTTTAATATTATTAACTAATAAATTCTTTAATAGTTTTATCTCTAGCTCTATAGCTTTTCTTATTAATTAATTCTTTATAATAAATATTAATTTTAATTATATATTAAGATCGAGATAATATAAGAATTATAGTATCTTAGAATTATTAGCGATTATAAATAAAATATTAATATTTATAATTTAGCGATAAAATTATTTTAAAAAGTCTTTATATATAAGCTTTTAATCTTCTAGTATTATAAGAAAATCTTAATATTATTTTTTCTAGAGTAAATAATAAGCTAGATATTTTATTTATTATTTTATTTATTAATAATTTATATTATCTAGTTTAAAAATATATCTAATTTTTATAATTATTTATTAGATTCGTTTATTATAATTACTTAAATTAAATTTCTTAATATATCTCTTAGATTTAATATATACTATTATATCGCTTATTTTATAATCTATAAATAAATAAATTAGAATCTTATTATAATAATAATAAATAATATATAGCTTCTCGAAATTAATAAACGTATATTCGTTAAATTATATTTATTTCTAAGATTTCTTAATTCTTAAGCCTTAATAAATAGACTAATAATTATTATTAGATTTAGACTAATTCTATATAATCTATACTATCTTTATTTATTACTCTATTTATTATTTTTTATTATTAATATTAAAAAGAAAGTAAGGTTTATTATTATCTTTATATTAAAATATATTTATTAATATTTTATATTAAATATTATCGATTAAAAAAGTTAAGTCTACGCTAAATAAAGATCTAGTTAATATCTTAAAATTAAGATATTTAAAAAGAAATTAAAAGAGATATATAAATAAATAAAATATTAGAAATAAAATAAGATTAATATTTAATATATAAATTCTATCTTCTTACTATAATAGAAACTTATATTACTTTAATAATATATTATTATATTATTCTTAATATTTTAAATTAGAGATTAATTCTTTCTAATTAATATTATAATTAATAATTATATATTTAAGAGTATATAATAACGCTAATATAGAATTAATATTTAATTTAATTAATTTAAAACTCTAATTAGCTTAATTATTAACGCTTTTCTATTTAATATAATATATACTTAATTTACTTTAATATTAATATTTATTTATTACTATATTATTTTAATTATTAAAATTAAAAATTATATTTATTTAATTAATATTTTAATCGCTAATTATACTAATAAAAGCGTATATTAATATTTTAGAACTATTAAATTAATTTTATTAGATATTAATAAAAATTTAAAATTTAATTTAAACGCTTTAATAATTTAATTAGCTAGATTAATTATCATCTAAATCTTCTATATATAAAAATTAAACCTTTTATCGCGCTAAAATTATTCTTAAGTCTTAAAATCTTTCTTATTAATACGGCTTTCTTTTATTCGAGTAATATTATAATATCTTTTACTTAAGCGTTAAAATATTAAAATATTATATTCTTCGCTTTTAATTAGATAATCTTATCTTTAAATCGATATCTTTAATCTTATAAAAATAATAATTAATTTATTATAAACGAAGGCGAAAAAGAAATAATATCTTCTTCTATCTTTAGAATAGAAGAAGAGAAAAAAATTAATTAATTAATTATAAGCTATAAACGACTCGATATTTAAGAATAACGAATTAATAAAGTTATAATATTAAAATAAAGAGCTTTTCTTATAATTAATAAATATAAGATTAAATAGAAATTAATTAGATTAATAAGATTATCTTTAATAGATATATCGCGTATATAAAGAATATCGAAATATATAAAATATAAGAGAGAGTATATATATATAGTTATAAATATTTAAAGTATATTTAAAATATAGAAAGAAGCGCTTATATATAGCTTTATAATACGTATTAATAAAAAAGAAGTTAACCTCTTTTTCTAATTAGCTTTCTAATTAACGTTTAAATTTAATCTATCTTTAAATAATATTTTATTTTAATAATATTTTATTTTAATAATATTTTATTTTAATAAGATTTTAGTTATATAATATTAGTTAGCTTAATAATAAATATTTAATATTATTCTTTTCTAATTTATTCTCTTCTTTCTTAAAAATTCCTTTTATTATTATAGTATTTATATTATAATATACTTATTTATTATAATATTATCTATATCTAAAAAAAATAAAATTATTTTTTCTATACTCTATAATTAAATTAAATTAATAATATTATTTTTATAAAGTAAGTATACGCTTAATAGCGCTATATCTCTTAATATAATAACTAATTATAATATTAATTATAATTTATTAATATATAATATTATTATTTATTAAAGTTATTAACTCGATAATTATAAAAGCTTAGAAAATTCTTAATAATTTACTAATTATTAATTTAGATTTATTTAAATTATCGAAGCGAAGTAAAGATAAAACTTCGCGAAAGTGAAGATTAGAAAATTATATGCGAAGTTTAAAAAGTATAGCTATAAATAAGAAAAGTATATAATTATATTAATTATATATATTTATATCGAGTAGTAAATTAATTATACGCGCTAATTAAATTATTACTAATTAAACTTTAAAGCTTATATATTAAAGGAAATCCGCGAATTATAAAAATTAATAAATTTAATTATTTCTTAAATTATATTTATTTAAATAATAAAGAAGATCTTAATTTATATAACTTCAAATTCGATTAATTCGCTTTAAATTTAATTCTCTATATTAAGCGTACTTTAAGAAGCTATAAAGATAAAATTAGTAAGCGATTTTAATAATATAACTTACTTTTTTATTAATTATTAGTATATATAAAAGAATAAGATAGGGCTAAGCTTGAAAACCTTAAATTTATATATATAGTTAATTATAAATTTAGAGTTACTACGCTCTTTAGTTAGACCGACTAAGTTAGCCCGCTAGCCCTTTCGAGCTTTCTTATTAAAAATTTATATATAGAAGTTTTATACTCTAAAATAACCAGCTCTCTATAAATACTATTTCTTTATAATTTCGTAAATTATAGAGCTTAGTTTACGCTTTCTAACGATATAAAAATAATAAAGTTTAGTCTACTATTAATAAATAAAATAAATATTTAAATATAATAGTTATAGTAGTTATATTAGACGCGTATTCGAAATCGAATAATAATTCTTTTATCTATTTATTTATTTATATAATTATTATTCTTTTATTACTCTATTAATTCTATTAATTTCATTAATATAAATATAATTATTCTCGATACCCCTCGCGGAAACGTTACTAAACGCTTTAGGCATATATACCTCTTTTACTTCATCTCTTAGAGCTCTCTATTAACCGCAAATTTATTATTACTAATAATCGAGGCCGTAAGCGAGTTTAATAGCTATCTACTACTACTTATAAACGCGTTAGAAAGCTCTTAAAAAGAGTCTAAACGAATTTATAGTTATTATTCTCTCTTATATATTACTCGATTAGCCGCTTAATTAATACTATCTATTCTATTAGCTTAATAATTTACTTAGTTAACTACTTAGCTAGTTACTTAGTCTAATACTCTATAAGAGAAGAAGTAAGAGAAGAAACTATAATAGATAAATGCGGAGAATACTACGGAGAATACTATAAAGAATACTACGAAGAAATTAAGCGGTAATAAGACTATTATCATTAAGAATACGGCTTAGCTCTTCAAGATCCTACGTTATATACTCTTTACGATTTTATATTAAATTATTACTTAGTAAGCGAAGAATATTACTATAACTTAATCTATTATCTTTACTATATTAAGAAGTAAGAGAAGGAATTATAATAGATAAATACGAAGAATACTACGAAGAAATTAAGCGGTAATAAGATTATTATCGTTAAAAATACGACTTAGCTCTTTAAGATCTCACGTTATATACTCTTTACGATTTTATATTAAATTATTACTTAGTAAGCGAAGAATACTACTATAATTTAGTTTATTATTTTTACTATATTAAGAAGTAAGAGAAGAAACTATAATAGATAAATACGGAGAATACTACGAAGAATACTATAGAGAATACTACGGAGAAATTAAGCGGTAATAAGACTATTATCGTTAAGAATACGACTTAGCTCTTTAAGATCTTACGTTATATTAGTTATTTACTTAGTTAATTACTTAGCTAGTTACTTAATCTAATACTCTATAAAAGAAGAAGTAAGAGAAGAAACTATAATAGGCGAATACGGAGAATACTACGGAGAAATTAAGCGGTAATAAGACTTTTAATATTAAGAATACGGCTTAGCTCTCTAAGATCCCACGTTATATACTCTCTACGATTCTATATTAAATTATTACTTAGTAAGCGAAGAATATTACTATAACTTAGTTTATTATCTCTACTATATTAAGAAGTAAGAGAAGAAACTATAATAGATAAATACGGAGAATACTACGAAGAATACTACGGAGAATACTACGGAGAAATTAAGCGGTAATAAGACTATTATCGTTAAGAATACGACTTAGCTCTCTAAGATCCCACGTTATATACTCTCTACGATTTTATATTAAATTATTACTTAGTAAGCGAAGAATACTACTATAACTTAATCTATTATTCTTACTATATTAATATAATATATTACTATAATAACGTTATAAGAGAAGAATCTACTATTATAGTTAATTAGGCCTCTATAGAAGAAAAATTATAAGAGAAGAAATTATAATAGATAAATGCGGAGAATACTACGGAGAATACTACGAAGAATACTACGAAGAAATTAAGCGGTAATAAGGCTATTATCATTAAGAATACGGCTTAGCTCTTTAAGATCCCACGTTATATACTCTCTACGATTTTATATTAAATTATTACTTAGTAAGCGAAGAATACTATTATAACTTAGTCGTTTTATATTAAATTATTACTTAGTAAGCGGAGAATACTACTATAACTTAATCTATTATTTCTACTATATTAAGAAGTAAGAGAAGGAACTATAATAGATAAATGCGGAGAATACTACGGAGAAACTAAGCGGTAATAAGATTACTATCGTTAAGAATACGGCTTAGCTCTTTAAGATCCCACGTTATATACTCTCTACGGTTTTATATTAAATTATTACTTAGTAATAAGCGGAGAATACCACTATAACTTTTATTATTCTTATTATATTAATATAATATATTACTATAATAACGTTATAAGAGAAGAATCTATTATTATAGTTAATTAAGCCTCTATAGAAGAAATATCGAACGATATATATTTAAATGAATTGAAATCGTTCGATATCTATAGCTATTTTATTATTCGAAAGATTTTACTGCGGTAGAAGATATTGTGGGATTTATATCACTAACTAGCACGTTATCTTTATTTCTTTTCGATATTTTAATACTTCTTATTATAAGAACGTAGTCTTTCTCTATTTTTTATAGGTAATTATTACGAATTAATTCTTTATACTTAATATACCTTTCTAATTAGGCCTTAGCGCGCCTCTCTTCGTATATATATATCTATATATAGGTTAAAAACGTATAGCAAGCGATTAGAGTTCGATTTGACTTAGGGCTAGGGCTAAAATTCGATTTAACTTAGAAAAATTCAACTCTATGAATTTAATTCATAGGCCTTTACTAATTATAAATAAATAAAGTTATTAACTAATATCTAGCGACTTAATTATATATATTTTATATAAAAAGAATTACTTTATAATTAAAAGATATATAATTTTTTAGATAATTATAATAAGATATAAATTTATAAATAATAATATAATATTATTAAAGTCTAAACGTAGTTTTTATAAAAAGAAAATAAATAATAAATTAAAGAAAAACTATTCTAAGTTAAAAATAAGATATTATAATTATTATTCTACTTATTACGCTTAATTAATAATATTTAACTATTATACTTAATCTAATAATTTTATATATTTTATATTTATAAAATAAAACTTCTTAAATCGATTTAAATATAAATATATATTTATAAAAATACTATTACTCTAATAAAAGAGGCTTCTTATTCTAAAATCTATATTAAATTAAAGATTATATTTCTATATTTAATAGCTTTAATTTCTATAGTTATTATTAATATCGCGATTAAATTTATATAATAATAGTATATCTTTCTTATTAGCGAGTATTTCTATATTTAATAATTTTAATTTCTATAATTACTATTAATATCGCGATTAAATTCGTATAATAATAATACGTCTTTCTTATTAGCGAATATCTTTATATTCGATAACTTTAATTCTTATAATTACTATTAATATCGCGATTAAATTTATAGTAATAATAATCTTTTTATTAGGATATCTCTATATTTAATAATTTTAATTTTATAATTATTATTAATATCCGATTAAATTTATATAGTAATAGTATATCTTTTTTATTAGCGAGTATTTTTATATTTAATAGCTTTAATTTTTATAATTATTATTAATATCGCGATTAAATTTATATAGTAATAATATACTTTTCTTATTAACGAGTATCTCTATGTTTATATTTAATTTTATTATTATTATTAATATCGCGATTAAATTCATATAGTAATAATATATCTTTCTTATTAATAAGTATATTAATAATTGTAAATAGCTAAAATATAATAGAAAATAGTAGATAACTCTTATTAATATTCGATTTTAAATCTATAGCTTCTTTATCTTATTTAAGAGTAAAGATATTTATATCTAGAATTTAAAGTAAGTATATTCTAATATATAATTATTAAATATCTAGATATAAATCTTTTAGTTAAAAGATTAATTTCTTTAAAGTTAATTAGTATAATTATAATAATAATTAGAAATATAATTATTATATTATATAGCGTATTTTAATAAATTAAATTTAATAGACTTCGCTAATATAACGCTAGATAGATTTTAAAATATTAAAGCTATAAATAGAAATTCTCTCTTTCTTTCTTTCTTAGTATTTTATTATAAATTAAATATTTTCTTTTATTAATATTTTATATTATAATTATTTTATCTTATTTATCTTAATTTAATTTAATAATAATATATTATTAATAATTATTAATCTTAATAGCGATTTTATTATATTATTATTATATAGAGATAGCGATATTAATTTATATATTAAGTCGACTTATTTAAAAGATAATATAAATCTTAATAATCTTTTTAATAATATAAATAATTAGTTAAATAATTATTTATTTAATCTTTATATTAAGATTTTAAATTAAAAGAAAATTTTAAAGTCTTCTAGTTATAAAAAGATAATTACGAAAAAAATCAAATAAGATAAATCTTTAATTATTCGCGCTTTCGATATAAAGATTATAAAAAAGAGTATTTTAAGATCTTTATTTATAAAGATTAAAAATTAATATTAAAAATAAGAAAGTAAGTATAGTAATATAATATTTTATTAAGTAATATATATATATAATTAATAATAATTTAGCTATTACTTTATAGAAGATTAAAAAATATTAGAAATTAATTAATTTACTTTTTTTAAAAAGATCTTTCGCTTATATAATATAAGAGATTATTAATATAATATTACTATCTTATTATATTATATAAATTTAGATTTTTATATTAAATACGTTATAAGAAGCTATCGAAGTAGCTTTAATATCGAAATTTTATTATATATTAGCTTTTTATTAAGTTATTATTCTATTAATAAATTATATAATTAATAATCTCTACGCTATTTATAATAAAAGAGTTATATTAATAATTAAAGATATAAAGTTTATATAAATAATATATTAATATATAATAAGAGAGAGTATATAAAAAATAAGAATAAGATAATTAAAAGTACTTTATTTAGATAGAAGAGAGTTAAAATACTTAATATAAAATAGAATTCTAATTATCTTTCTAATTATCGAAAAATATATAAATTTATTATTCTAATAATAATCTCTTTATATTCTCTTTATTAGCGAGAATTTCTTATTTAAAGAAACGCGTAGCTAATAATTTTAATATAAAAAATAAGATCTTAAATTCTTAAATTTTAAAGTATTATAAGTTAAATAATAGTTATAAATAATTTTAATATAAATTAGATTAAAAGTAAGAATTTAAATATAATCTCTATTATTAATAAGAAGATTATTAAAAAAGAGATAATATTTAGCGTTAATTTATATTTTTAAATATATAAATAAAATATAGTCGAACTATAAAACGCGTTTATAAATTAAATAAGAATTTGAATAATTTATAAATATAGATTTTTTCTATAAAAGCTTATTAAGATAATCTATAAGAGTATAAAATCTTTATTATCTCTATATTCTTATATCGTCAATAGCTTTATCTATAAAGATATTTAATAAAATAAAAATATTAAATTCGATTAAAGACTTAATCGATAAATATTTTTTTTTAATTTATAAAAATACGCTTAAAATTTAATTAAATATTAGAAATTAGAAATTTATACTTAATTATTATAAAGTATTATTTTAGCTTTATACAAAGTCTAAGATTTAAGATTTAGATTATAAAATTAATTATATTTATTATACGCGTATAAGAGAGAAAAGAAATATTAGCGATAAGTAAGTAAAGAAACACTTAAAGTATAATAATAATTATTTTAAGAGAGAGTTTTAAGCGATAATATTAATTACGTATATATATTAAGAGTATAAAATAAGATCTTAAATTTTTAAATTCTAAAGTATTATAAGTTAAATAATAATTATAAATAAATTTAATATAAATTAGATTAGAAGTAAGAATTTAATATAATAATAAAAATTTAAGACGTTATTTATAAGATTAAAAAAGAAAAAGTTAAAAAGTTAAGAAAGAAAGATAAAAATAAATTTAATAGAAATATTAAAGCTAATAAGAAGAAAGATTTAAAGAGAATAAAAAAATAAATATTATATTATAATTTAAATATAAATATTTAAGATATAAATCTTAATTAAGAAGTATTATTTATTTTTAAATATATTTATAAGTAGAAAGTATTTATTCATATAAAAAGATATTATAATTAAAAAGAATTATATTTTAAAATTAATTATAACTCTTAATAGAAATATTAAAAAGATTTATAAGATAGATAGCGTAAATAACTAAAAACTTAAGGATATAAAGTTATTACTTCGCTATTATTAAGTATAAAAAGTAGCTTTTATAAAGAATTAAGAGATTAATAGTAAAGAGTTATTAAGTAGTATATTAATAAGTCTATTATCTCTTAATTATCTTAAAAAAGATTTATTAACTTTAAAACTTTAAAGAGAAATATTATAGATCTTAATAAGATTTTAATAATAATTAATTTAATTAAAAATAGATAATAGCCCTCTTATTATTAGTTAGATTTTTTTTTTATTCTTTATTAATTTCGTCTATAAGAAGTATTAATTAATATCTCTTTAATAATACTAGCTAACTTACTATCTCTTAATAAAAAGTATCGCTAAAGTATATAAATTTAAGTTATTATATTATTTAATAGATATAAAATTAATATTAACGATAAAAATATTTATTCGCGATTTTTATTATATAGCTTTTTAATATCTATATTATAATTTATAAATATTTATTTTATTTAATAATAGATATCTTTTCTAGCTAGTATAATTACTTAATTTTTTATCTTCTTTTATATTTATTATAAATTCTAATTTTCTTTAATATTATAATTTATTTCTTTATCTAAACTCTAAATTTATCGCGATATTAAAATAATCTAGATTTTAAATAAAGAGTATAATATATAATATAAGAATTAGCGTTTAATATAAGAGAAAAGAATTTATAATATAAAATTCTAAATATTTTTTTAATTAATAAATAGCGAAATCTATTATAATCTCTTCTTTTAAGCTTTTATATCTAAGTATTTATATTTTAATAATAAAAATAAAAAGCGATTTAAAATCTTATTATTATAGTTATTAATTATTATTTAAAAAATCTCTTTTATTCTATTATTATCTTTATTTAACTTTTATTTATTTAATATATAATTATAATTCTTTAATTATTATTTAGTCGAGCTTAATAAATCTAGAAAATTATTATTATTTATATTAAATTACTATATTATTAAATTTCTTTATATTATATATTTAATCTTATTAAAATAAATATATAAAGATAATAAATCGAATTTTAATTAATTAGTCTAGATAATTTTTAATATACTTTTATTAAAAAGAGAGTAATAAATAAAAAAAGTACTTATTATAAAATTCGTTTATATATAATTATATATTTTTTTAATCTAAAAATTATAAGTTAATAATTTTATATACGCGAGAAATAATAATAATATATTTTATAATCGATTTTAGAAGAATAATTCTATATTATAAAATCTCTATATTTATATTTTTTTAATTATATAATAAAGTTCGTAGTTATAAGAGTTAATATATATTATTTTCGCTTATAAAGACTAATAAGCTCTTTATTAAAAATCTTTAAATTATTATAAAAATAAGAAATAATCTTTATTTATAAGATTATTTAATTATATTAAATAATCTAATTAATAACTTTAAGTTATTATCTAATAATATACTTATCTCTTATTCTTTCTCTTTTTTTATTTATTTTAAAATTATAAGATAAATAAAATTATTTAATATTTTCTTCTCTATTAAATCTTTTTATTATAAGATTATACTCTTATTATTATTAATAATACTTTTTTATTTTTAATTATTTAAATTTAATTATATAGCTAATATAAATATATACTTTTTCTTTAAAATATTAAATAAAAAAATTATATATATTAATATCTAATAATATTATAATATAGTTAATCTTATTATTTATAAAAATATATATCTTTAATCTCTTATAATATCTTTTTCTACTTCTCTAAATTTATACTTTTAAATCTATTTATATTTTTAACTTTATCTCTTATAATTAATATTATATTAAGATTAATAATAAATAACTTTTATAAGCGAGCTTTAAGTAGATTATATACTTTAAGAGTTATTATATATTAATAAAATTTAATAATATAAAAATTCTTAAAAGAGCTCTTTTATTATCGCTTTATATTTATAATTTTTAATATTAATTAAATAATTATAAAATCTTAATAGCGATAAAAATAAAAAGAATTTAATTAAAAGATTATTATCGCGAAGTATTCGCTAAAGATTATTTATATTATTTACTTCTATATATATAATTAAAATTATAAATTTAATTTTACTTTATAATAATAAAGAATTTTATCTTTAAAACTTAATTTTATATATATAGATTATTTATAATTCTAGGTTATTATTTACCTCTTTAGTTATATATAAATTAAATTAGCCCGCTACCCTCTTAAGTTCTCTAATATATAAAAATTTATATATAGAAGTTTTATACTTTAAAGTACTTAGCTTATAATATATATAGTTACTTTATAATTCCTTAAATTATAAAGCTCGCTTTACGCTTTCTAACGCTATAAAAATTATAAAGTTTAATCTACTATTAATAAAGCGAAGTAGTATTTAAATATAATTATATAAAACATCGTTGAGATTAAATGAATGAATAATTCTTTTATCTATTTATATAATTATTATTCTTCTATCTCTCTATTAATTCTATTAATTTCATTAATATAAATATAATTATTCTCGATACCCCTCGTCTAAAAATTACTAAACGTTTAAGATATATATACTTCTTTTTCTCGCCTTTTAAAGCCTCTATTAACGCTTTTAGATTGTTTTTTAACGAATTTATTATTACTAATAATCGAGGCCGTAAGCGAGCTTAATAGCTATCTACTACTACTTATAAACGCGTTAAAAAACTCTTAAAAAGAGCTTAAACGAATATATTCTTCTCTATAGATTTCTTTTAAATTAGCGATAATATCTTTTAACCTAGCGATACTATCTTTTAAAACGCGTCTTTCTTCTCTATTTATTCTTTATTACTCTATTTTAAAGCCTCTTAACGCGTATTAGATTCTAAATATTATTAAGAAAAAGCTTCTAAACGAGAGAAAGACGCTATCGAAGACTCTCTATTACGAGATCTATTAATAGACTTCTTTAATAATAACTCTTTCGATAGCCTATATTCTTTTAATCTATCTTTTAGCTCTTATTTAAATTCTACTTAGTCTTTAATAAGACTTATTAGCTATATCGCGCGTTATCTATATATTATAAAGTCTATATAATATAATTTAGATTCTATAAATTAGATTTATAATAGCTATAATATAATATTATAAAAAGATAAGATAGTCGAGTAATACTACAATAGCGAAAAGACTAAAGTTAATATATCTAAAATAGATATCGATTAAGAAGTAAACGATATAGAATAAGATTATAAGAGCGTTAAAATAAGTATAAATAATTTAATTAATCTTAGCGAGTATATTATTAATTAAATCCTCTATTCTTTAATATTAAAGATCTTAAATTTTATTAATAATTATAAAGAATTTTATCGCTATAGCGTTTAGTATAATAATATAACCTCTATAACCTTATAGTAGATTACTATTAATTATTTAATTATCTTATATATATATAAAATTTAAGAAGCGATTACTACTTATATATCTACTCTAACGTCTTTAAAGAGCGAAAAATCGATCTTTAATTAAATCTATATTATAAATAATATTTAAGATTAATTTATAATACGATATAACTTTCTTTTAATCGCGTTTTTTATATTAACTTTACTAGATATAGCTATTATAATTATATTAATTAAACGCTTTATTATAAAATAGCTATAATTCTTAAAAGTATTAATTTCTATATTAATACTCTTAAATCAATATCTAAAAGATTAAAGATTAATTTAAATATATAAGACTATAAGCTATTTTATAAGAATCTATAATATTATAATCTATATATCTATAATTATTCTATTTTAGATAAAATCGCTATCGTCTAAGAGAGTAATATTAATAATTTATTAGATATATCTAAAATTAGAAATATATTAATAAAGACTTAAAGTAATAAGAGATTTAGTATTTTATATTAATATTTAGTCTATATACTCTTACGCTATTCTCTTATCTTTTTATTTAATAAATAGTTATAATATAATAATATATTTAATATAGATATTATATTAAATAAAAGTCTTCTTATTTAGTAAAGTAGAAATAATAAAGTTATTTTATAAGTTAGAGAAACTATTAGTCGAGATAGCTCTATATAAGTAACGCTTATCTTATATTATAGATCTATATTATTTATTTCTTCTATTCTATTAATCGCTAACTTCTTATAGATATATAATATAAAGTTATTTTAGTAAGTTTAATCGTCTTCTTTACTACGATAGATTACTATAGTATTTTATCTACGATATCTATATAACTATTAAAAGTAATAAACTTTATTAATTAAAGATAAATTAGAAGATTATTTAAGTTAATATCTATTAAGTAATTATCGATATTTATATTAATAAAGTTATTATAGATAATTAGACTAATAAATAATATATTATTCTCTCTTTCTTCTATTAAGAAAATCTACGATTTATAAAATAACTCTATTAGAATATTATTACTCTATTTATTAAGTTTAACTAATTAAATCTCTTTATAACTTTTATCTATAATTTAAAATAAATCGAAATTATTAAAAATCTTCTATTTGATAAACGCGTTATTAATCGATTTAATCTAATTACTAGAGTATTTAGATTAAAGCTAAAAACTCTTATAAATAATATTCTAAAGAAGAAAGTATTAGATATACTTTTATTCTTTTTACCCTCTATTATAATATAATAACTCTTCTTTATTTTATTTAATAGAATAATTTCTTAGACGATATATTAGTTAGATAATTAATATAGATTATAATCTCTAAGAGTACTTCTAATATAATTTAATCTATTATACATCGTAATTTCTATCAATTAGCCCTATAATATATATTTTTTTTATCTCTATAAGAGCGAAGTATAGTTAATTAAAATATCGATTAGTTTTAATTCTAACTAACTTTATACGAGTAATAGATCGAGTTCTCGCCTATATCTATATTATTAAATTTTAAAAACGAGGTCTATTATATATCTATATTCTTATTATTTTATACTCTAAAGATCGATTCTTTAGCGTCGCTAAGATTAATATCGCTATTAATACTAAGATCTCTAATTAAAATCTATTTCTTAATCTCTATATAATTATTATTAGATATATACTCTATAAGAATTATAGCTAATATACTATTAATAGAATAGATATTATTTTATCTTATTAAGATTTAGATAAAAATATATATAATAAGCGATTTTCGAAGAACTTTAGCGATTATATCGTCTTTAAATTAGACTTTAAATACTTTATATATTATCGATATAGATCTATTAAGATATTAGATAATAAATTTAAATAGAATTACTAGATAATATTTTATAGTCTCTATTTATTAATTAAGTATAACGCTTATATTAATATAAAGATCTACGTTAACGTTAAAGTTTATAAATATATTTTTAAATATATTTATAAGAATAGCGATTAAGCTAGTTTTTAAATAGAGTATAAAAATAATATAGATTAAGATAATATAGGGCTAGATTAGATAAATAAGATTTAAGAGTATTAAGATATATAATAAATAAGCTCTACAAAAGTCTATTAAAGGATTTTTAGCTTTAAATTATATAATTATAATTCTTCTATTAAACGATTATTTATTTATCTCTTAAATTAATAGAGCGTAATATTTAATAATAATAATAATCTATTTTATATAATTAATATAGAATATAAACGCTAGATTAAGCTAATAGTCTTTTTTTAGCTAAATTAATAATATTAATAGAGAAGATAAATAGAAGATCTCTTCTATATCGATCTATCGATATAATATATCTAAAAAAAGAATAAGCGAGATATATTTAAATAAAGTTTACGTTAGAGGCGTAGAGATATTATTAAAAGAATATACTATATTAATTTAAACGCTAAAAAGCTCTTCTATCTACGATATCTTCTTCTAAATATATTAAACTCTATATTCTTTAAAGACTTATATATAATAAATAATAATATTCTTTCTTTCTATTATAATATCTATATAGTAAGAGACTTACTTTATAATAACGTTAAATAAAATTAAATATTAAATAAAGTAGCGGTTTAATAGAGAGAATATTATTTACGAAGTCTTTTTATAATAATTCTACTATAATATAAGCTCGATAACTCTCTAAATCTATAAAATAATTATAAATTAAGATATATAGATAATTTCTTTTTTATTAAATAGAAATACTTTAAGCGTAATATAAATAGCTTATCGCGCTAACGATAATATTAAAATATTATAACTTTTTTTTAATATAATATTTCTTTTTTTATATACTAAAACTTTTCGCGTTAGATATATTTTTTCTTAATAATTTCTTTAATAAGTTAAAGTACTTTAAGCTATAGAATAAGAAGATTATCGCGCTAACGATAATTTTAAAATATCGCGACTTTTTTTAATATAATATTCTTTTTTTAGCTATTAAAACTTTTCGCGCTAGATATATTTTTTTTTTTTTTACTTATAAATAATTTAATTCTTCTCTTATACTTTACGTATATTTCTTAATTAATACTTATTATTCTTTATTTAAATTATCTAATAATCTTATTTATATTCTTTAAACTTAATATTATATTCCTTCTCTATTAAATAATATATAATATAAATAAATTATTATCGAAGACTTCTATCTTTATTTAATTTAAATTCGCTTAAAGAAAAATAATATTAGCTCTATAAAGAATATTAGTCTTATTATTAACTTTAATCTATTCGCGATTTAGCGAGATTATAAATAGTATTATATTAATAATTAAAATCGACTTCTACGCGAAGTATATAGCTATTAAATTAATATCTAAAATTAAATATAAACGAGTTTTAATAATAATTAAATTATTATAACTAACGCTATTTAAAACGCGATCTCTTATTTTAATAATTAACTCTTCTTTTTTAATAGCTATAAAGATATTAATAAGATTATACTTTAGAATATTATATTATAAAGAGTATAAAATAACTCTAAGATAGCTATTACTATAGCTTTATCTAATATTACCTTTATTCTTCTTTAAGATAATATTATTACTTATTCTCGCTTTAAGATTTCTCTTAATATTATTATTTAATTTAATTATAATATATCGATAGAGTTTAATTTAGCTTAATTATTAAAGGCGATTAAGCTTATTTTCTAAAATAAGATCTTTATATAAAATCGCTACGATATCGAAGTCGTTAATTATATACTTTAAGATATTTAAAAGAATCTTACTTCTTTTAATAATATAGTTATATACTTCTATAATAACTTTTATTAAATTCTTTTAATTATTAAGAATATTAAATTAGATTATATCGCTTAAGCTATATTAAAAACGTTTTATCTTTAAAATTATATTTAAATTCTTAGATTAATAAAAAATATAAGACTTTAAAATCTTAATCTTATTAATTAAGATTAAATTAATATAAAGAAATTCGCTTAAAGACTATTAGATATAGATAATAATATCTTAATAAGCTTTAAAGAATAAGAAGCTATTAATTAATCTATCGAGTAATTATTAGATAACTTTATTACTTAGCTAATTAATACTATTTATAATAATCTTAACCTATATTAAATAGCTAATTTCTATATATTTAAAGCGATTCTTTATATTCTTAATAAGAATATCGCTTAATTTAATAGTTAAGTTCTTAATAAGTTTTTTAAAACTAAGATTATTTATAATAATAGAAATTAAGTCGTTAATAAGAAAGATAGCTTTCTTCTATCTACTAAAATAATAAATATCTTTAAATTAACCTCGCTTTTATCTTATTACTTAAAGTTAAAATAGAATTATATAATAATACTATTAAGAAATTTAAAGTAGCGTATAAATCTATATAATAAAATATATCTATAAATTAAATATATTAGATCTAAGATACTCGATTATTATATTCTTAAAGGCGAATATAATAATAAATAATATTATATATTATATATTCCTCTAGCTTCGCCTAATTTAAACGATCTATATACTTTCTTTTAATATATTTAATTTTTAATTTAATTAGCCTTTAATATAACGATTAATAAGATTTAAAGCTAGTTATTATAGTAGATTAATCTATATCTATATCTCGAGATCTTTATTTATAATTAATTATATATAATCTTAAGTCGAGTTATTAATAAGATTAATCTATTAATTATAATTTTAGACGATTTATTAAAAAGATAACTTACTCGATTAACGAGATATATTAAGAATAAGATTATTAAGTAGATACTTCTTTCTTAAATAAGAATATAATTAATTAGCGATCTATAGTAATAGAAGTAAATTAAATAAGTTAAATATTATATAGAAAGTAAGTAGAGTTCGATTTAACTTAGAGTTAGAGCTTTTATCTTCTTTATTAATTTCGTAGTAATTGAATTAGGTTAGAGTTAAAATTCCATTTAATATAATGCTATTAAAAGATTTTTCTTATATATTATTAATATCATATAACTTAAAAATTTTATTTATATAACTTATAAATATTTAAAATCTTATACTCTATAAATATAATTTTATAGGTCTTTACTATAGTTTTATATTATTAAAAATTTTAAATATAAAGGTTTTTTTAAATAAGCGTTAATAAAGATAAATATATATATTTTTATTAAATCTTTTAATATTATAAATAAAAGCTAATATTATTAATAAAGATAATAACTTTATAATTATTAGCTCTATTATATTATCTACTAAAAAATAAAAAATATTTAAAAAGCTTAAATAATAATAAGATATAAAATAATAATAGATAAATATTTTAAAAATAAGAATATAGTAAAATCGCGATTATATAATAAAATATTTATTAAATATATATAATAATTATTAAAAGTAATCTTATAAAAATAAATATAAATAAATATAATAGAGAAATTTATAATTAAGAAAAAATTTCTTATAATTTCTTTAAAATATTAAATAATTACTTTTTAAAAAAAGAATAAAGAAATAGATTATTATTAAACGTATTATATATAATTAATATACTTATTATAAATTTTAATTATTATTATAATTATTCTAATATCTTTTTAATATTATAATTAGTATTTATATTTTAATATTTTATATATTATATCAAAGATAATAAACTTTATAAATAATTAATGATTCGCTAAAATAGTTTATTTTAGATTTTATTAAGAATATTAATATAAAGTATATATAAGTAACTACGATATAAAGAAAGAAGATAAAGATATAATTATTAATATATAATTAAATTTTATTAATTAAAAGATTAAGCGATTTAAAAACTCTTAATCTTTTTTTAGAGAATATAAATTTCTTAATTAACGTTAATAGAAAAGATATAAATATAAAAGATTAAAATTTTTATATATAAAATTTTTTTAATTATAATAACGAGTATAATAAATTATAATTAAATCTATTAGAAGAAAGATTAAATATCTAGAAATTTTCGAAGATATAATAAACTCTTAAAAGAATATTTATTTTTATTACGTAAGAGTCTTATATAATTTATAAAAAATTCTTAAAAAAGAATTATTAATATAATATTTATTAATATAATTTTTTTCTTTATATTAATTTTAATTTTAATATTCTAATCTATATTTAAATAAACTCGTTATTTATATATTAATCTTACTTATATTAAACTTACTTATTAATTATCTTTAATTATTAAAGATTTAAAAAAATTTACTATCTTTCTTTTATATATATTTTTTATTAAAATAAAATATATAGTTCTTAGAAACTATATAATATAGATATTTAAGAAAAAAAGAATAGATATCGCTATTAAAATTGGTTAAATAATAGTTTAAGAATTATAATATAATAAAATATAGATTTATATTTAATAAAGCGAGTAAAGAGATATAAAAGACTTTTAAATTTATTAATACTAAATTAATATATAAGAATATCGCTAATATACTTAAGCGATTTAAGCGTTTTTATAAAAATATAGATTATTTAAATCTAAAATCTTAATAAGCTAGTTATATAATTCTAATTCTAGACTAAAAATAAGAATATAAATATTTTTCGCTATTATAATTATTTTTAAATAATAATAATTATAAAGATAATTAGAATTCTCTATCGCTATAAAAATATATATTATAATTTATAATTTTTATATAATAGATTCTTTTTTAACTAGATTATATTTAAAAAATCTTAAATAATAAAATATTATTTAATACGCGATTAGATATTTATATAAAAATAAGATATAAATTTTAATTTAATTAATAAACTTAATAAGAAAATAGAAGTAAGCTTTTAAATAGATTAGATAAAAGATAATAAATAAGTAATAAATAATTTTTAAGTCTAATTATTATTCTAATAAGTAGATTTATATTTTAATAATATTATATAAAAAAAGTACGCGAGCGTAATTTAGAAAAAGTTTAGAGTTTTACTCTTCGCGCGAATTATTATATATATAAATAAAGATAAAAATTTAGATTATAAGAGTATAAATAATTTCGAAGCTAAATAAAATATAAATATTAAAAATAATTCTATTATATACGCTAATAATTAAATAGACTTTATCTTTTAAACTATTTAAAAGCGCGATATAGAATTTAATAATAAGCTTTATTATAGCTTAGATATAAAAATATTAATATACTAACTAATAAATATTAAGCTATTATAAAAATCTTAAAATATTAAATATAATTATATCTAAAAGATAAAATTATAAATCTTTATTAATATATAATTAATTTAATATATAGTAATAAAAAATCTATTATAAAAGCTACGCTATTTAAGTTAATACTTTAATCTTAATTATTATTTTTACTATTATATAAATAATATAAAGCTATCTTTTATTTAAATATATCTAATTCTTAATTTTAATTATTATTATAAATATTATTAATTCGTTCTAAAATTATTAAATCTACTTTTATATACTTTTTATATCTTACTTTTTTTTTAATTAAATAGCGATTAAATTCTAAATTAAAATAAATACTTAGAAGAGAAAAGTTTATAAATACTTAATTATATAATTTTATTTCTTTTATACTTTTTATAATTATTAAAGTAATTAATAATATATAATTATATTTTATAATTATATATATAATAGTTAACTAATTTAATAATTAAAGATAAATATACTCTTATCTTTAATTTAAATAATTTAATTAAAATAATCGCGAGATTTAAATTCTTTTTCTATAATATAACTCGCTTTTTATATATTATATAAAGATAAATATCTATTTAAATAGAGATTATTAGAGTTAATTATAAAGTATAATAACGAAAAGTTTACTCTTAAACTAACGAATTAGAAAAACTTTTATTATCTTATATAATACTTTAAAAGCGAATTTTTAAATATAATAATATTTAATAGATTTTAATTAAGTATAATTTAACGAATTAAGCGCTAAAAGAGAAGCTTTAAAATTATAAAATTAATTAATTTTTAATAATAATAAATCTCGCGTAAAGCTTAAGCTATAGCTCGCGTTAATTATATATAATAAATATAATAATAACTAGAAAAATATATTATTTAATTTTTATTAATACTTTAATTCTATTAAAATAAAAGCGATATCTATTAAAATAAAAGTAATATTTATTAAAGCGATAGCGATAGTAATAAAAGTGATAATAATATCTAATAAAGTCTTTATTTTAATACTATATCTAATATTCTAAAATAGTATTAACTTTTTCGAAGAGTTATTAATAATAAAATAAATATATATAAATTAAGCTCTTCGCGCGGTCTATCTATATATTAATTTAAAGTTATTAAAAAATAAAAATACAATATATAATACAATAACTATATTATACTTTTAATATTATTATAATAATATTAAGTTATTTAAATAGAAGTCTAATATATAAAGAAAATAGTTTAATAATAAAAAGAGTTAATATAAAAAGAAAGTCTTAAAAAGAAAGAAGAAGAGAAGGAAAGCTTAGATATCTATCGCGTATATTAAAATTCTAAATTACTTTATATTATTTAGCTTAAATTATATATTAATAAAGCGCTTTCTCTTTAATTTTAAAGATTTAAATTTAAGCGAATTACGTTTAATAAGTATTATTATTTAATATAATTTTAACTACTTCTATAATAATTATAATTATTATTATAATTTATATAAATTAAAAGATAAAAGATCTAAGAGAGCGAGCTAGTAAGTAATTATCTTTATTTAATTTAACTAATATTAAACTATTATAACTTATTAAAATTTTCGTATATTTTATTCTTACTTTCTTTTCTTTAAGTCTTATTATCTTTATAAAAATAATTATTTTTTAAATTAAATTTTATAATAATACACTTATAATAGTATATAATATATATTCTCCTTATTTCTAATATCGATACTTACTAAAATTAACGTACTTTTTAATAAAACGAGTTTTAATTAAAATTAAAAATAGCTTAATATTCGTAGATATTCGTATAAGCCCTTTAATTCTTTTATATATATCTATTAATTTATCTTTTTATAATAATTAAAGTAAAAAAGATTAAGTCTAATAATTTATTATAATAAATATTAAATATTAATAATAATAGCGATATTAAAGAGTCTCGATATAGATTAATTAAATAACGATTAAATCTTTAATTAAAATAAAAAGCGAAGAATAAGCTTAATTAAAATAAAAATATTAAGAAATCGCGATAGCGAATAAATATATTTATATTTAAAGAGAAATTAATTAAAAAAGTAAAGAAAGCTAATATCTTAACTATTAATTATATTATAATTATTAAAAAGCGTAAAGTTAAATATATTAATATATTATTATTATAATAAAAATAAGCTTTTAAATAAATTAGATAAAATATAATAAATAAGTAATAAATAATTTTTAGTTTTAATTATTATTTTAATAGACTTACGTTTTAATAATATTATATAAAAAAAATATATAAATATAATTATAAAGAAGTCTAAAGTTTTATTTATCGCGTAAATTATTATATATATAGATAAAGATGAAAGCTCGAATTAAGAGGAAATAGATAATATTAAAATTAAATAAAGTATAAGTATTAAGAATAATTTTATTATACGCGCTAATAATTAAATAAATTCTATTTTTTAAACTATTTAAAAGTATAATATAGAATTTAATAATAAGCGCTATTATAGTTTAGATATAATAATATTAACGCGTTAACTAATAAATATTAAATTATTATAAAAATCTTAAAATATTAAGCGTAATTACATCTAAAAGATAAAATTATAAATCTTTATTTATATATAATTAATCTAGCGTATAATAATAAAAAGTTTATTATAAAAGTTACGCTATTTAAATCGATATTTTAATCTTAAATAACTATTATCGCTATTATATAAATAGCGTAAAGTTATCTCTTATTTAAGTATATCTAATTCTTAATTTTAATTATTATTATAGATATTATTAATTCGTTCTAGAATTATTAAATATACTTTTATATACTTTCTATATTTAATTTTTTTTTTATATATTATAAGAAGATAGCTTAAAAAAATATAGTATATTATATTAAGCTATAATACTTTTAAGAGAATATTAAGAAATATATTAACTTTTCTAAATCGACGATTTAATAAAAAGATTATAATTATAATACGTATAATTTTATATTAGATAGCGATATCGAAAATATATAATAGATATATAAAATTATTATCGACGGCTTTAATTATAAAGTATTAATAAATTTCGCGTAACTAATATTAAAGAAAGATAAACTTTTCTTATTATTAGTAGATATAGCTCGCTTTCTTTTATATATATAGAGTAATAAAATATAATTATATTTAATTTTATATCTTATTAATTTAGCGTAATTATTAATTAGAATAATAATTAGAATAACTACTTCTAAATATAAAAATCTTAATTAAAATATTTTATATATATATTATTTTATAATATAATATTATAAATATATTATATTATAAAATATTTCGTTAAAATCTTATATTATATTAGATATAGAATAATATAAATCTTAATAATTTATATTATATTAAAGTATAATATAGTAGATTAATATCTTATATTATACTATATCTTTTCGACTAGTAAACTAATAATAATAAAATTATATTTATTAAGAAGCTTTATATTAAACTAATAAAAATATATAACTTTATCTATAGTAGAAATAGAAATATATTTTATTATTAAAATAATAATATCTAATTATAAGAGTAATAAATAATTATTATTCTCTATTATAGTATTAAATTCTCGAAGATTAATAATAATCCTTTTTTTACGATCTTTTAATATATCTCGCTAGATTACGAAGTAAGATTAGCTATAAAAAGCTAATTATATAAAAAGCGAAGCTTTTTATACTATTATAGTTTATTAAAAATAATATTAATTACTTCTTAATTTCTATAGTTAAGAATATAAACTTTTAATAACTTTACTTTAACGTCTAGCTGTAATAATATTAATATCTACTATTCTTTAAAAATATCTATAATATTTTCTTAATTCGTAAAAATTTTATTACATTTTATTATAATAAAGTTAAAAGTATAATAAGCCTTATTCTTACTATAGATAATTACGCTATTTAAAAAATATATTTAAAAATAGAATCTATTATAATGATATAATTTATATTAATAGAGTTATTTATAACTACGATAATAATAGCTATCTTTAATTAATTTAAAATATATTATTTATAAATTATTAAGTCTACTAATTCATAGGAAATTTAATAATATTTATTTATAATATTCTCTACTATAGTATTTAGCTTTATATTTCTAGAGAGAAAAATAAATACTTTTATAGAATTTCTTACTTATATGAAAATTTATAGCGAAATCTATAATATAGATAAAGATATCGTTTTCTCTATTAAAGAAACTCGAGAATTTAAATTATATTAGAAGATTTACTATTATAAAAAAAATCGAAGAATCTAATATCGCTATTAAAAAAGCGAGATTCGTTCTTTTTATTATTTTCGTTAATAATATTCTATTTTAATATTTCTAGATTTTCTAGATTTTCAAATAAATCTAACGAGCTAAAAGATTCTAGATTTAAATAATTTCTTATATAGCGATTAATAGTATTAGTAATAATTATCTTTATATTAATAACTTAAGAGTTTACTTTAAATTCTTTATTTATTATTCTACTATTATTATTATAATAATAAATAATCTTATTAATAAAGATATTTAAGATTTCTAATAAACGATATTATAAATCGTTAAAATTAGTAGTAAGTTAAGAATTACTATTTAGAGATTTAATAAATAAGATATTTACTTACTCTAGCGAAGTATATCTTTTTACTTTTAAAGTATTATTAATAAATAAAAAATCGAAAAAGTAATATTTTTAAATTATAAATTCTTAAAAGAAATAAAGTATTATTTTTAAAGTAGTACGATTAATAGTTTAATCTTCTAATTAAGTTTATTAAAAAAGAGAATTAAGTAATAAAGAGTAAGACTATACTTATTAATTTTAAGATAATAATAATACTAGTCTAGTAGATCTAAAGTAATATTCTTAATAAGATATTAAATAATCTTTTATATAGTTCTATTAATAAGAGAATATATTTAATAATTAAAGATAAAAAAAATTTTATAGCTATTAGATTTAAGTAGTTATATTATAAAAAGTTAGCTTAACGAATATATAGTTATAGCGAAAGATAAGAAAGTATAAAGATTCTTCGTTCTTATATCTAAAGAAGTATAAAAATTCTCTATTTTAAGAAGTATAAGAATTCTTAACTTCTATTAATATTAATAAAGAACTCTATTAATTTTTAATAATAAACTATTATATAATGACTACTACTATTATATAAATATTACTATTACTATTATATAAGTATTACTATTACTATTATAATAATATAAAATTCTTAGAAATCTTATTTTTAAGAAAGAGATTTCTTAAGTAATAATAAGATAATTCTTCTTCTATGAAATCTAATTATTTAAATATATATATTAAGTTATATTAAGCTATTAACTATTAACTTCTATCTACTAAGTATAATTCGTAATAATAACTTACGTATAGTCTTTTATAATATATCTATACGATATTTATTTTTATTCTTAAATAAGTTTTAATTATTAATCTCTCTTTCTCTTATACGAGATTAAGCTTAAATAAGATTAGCTTAAAAGAGATATTATTAATCTAAGTTATATTTAAATAGATTTAAATTTTATTATTTAATATTAATAGATAATAGAATTAATTAATTTTATAATTAATTAAGCGCCTCTTATATATATAACTCTTATATTTAATTTAATCGATATTTAATAGAAATTTAATAGATAAATTTAATAGAAAATTTAATAGAAATTAGTTTATTCGATAATTTAAAGATATAAAATATTAGATAAATAGTCTATAAAGGTCTTATAAGAGATAATATCTTTTCTTAATATCGATTATAGATTATATAGCTAATTAGAGATGATTTCTTCTCAATTCTCAGGCAGTGAAAGCCTGCTCCACTCTCTGGCGCGTCATTCCTAGCAATAGTATCATACACCATCTGCGCAGACATAACAATTCAGGCTCAACCAGCTTCCGTTAACTCTTGACACGACCTTGTGGTCGTGACTTCGCCGAGAGGATGTGGTCGGCGAAGAATTGGGAATGCAGGCTCGCGAGGGGAGCGGCTGGTAGCCTACCCTAGCTTGCCTTGGGCTAGAAAGTATGTTGAGATGGGGTGAGTAGCGTGCCGCTGTCCCCGGAACGATCCCCTATGAGGCGCAAATACAAGCCTACAATTGGTGGGAGTGATGCGGGCTACCGAACCAGCGTGGGACGCGAGTCTTGAATGCACGCTCGTGGCACGTTGGAGCGAGCCATCCCGAGCACAGTCAACAACAACATATTCCTACTGCGTGCGAGCTGAACACCATGGCTTATAATAGGATGGACCATGTGGCATGTGTTGACGCTGTCTTTCTTTCGAAGCCTTTCTTCGCAGACCGGTGCAGACAGCGATACCTGTCAGCCAACGTAAGCGTGCTTAAGGAAGGCATTCGGGACAGATATCGCGGAGAACATGGTCCGGTGCGTTGTCCAATCTCAATGGTTTATCTACTCGAAACATTTACCCTCCATATCTACCGCAAAACGACATAGCATTCAGGCTTTCCCATTATTTGCCATCAGTGGACGCGGCTCTTCCAGCCATACCCTGTCTGCTGACGACAATGCCAAACCTCTCCTCATGGGGCCTCTTGACAACGTCATGCCACGCCACCACATCACTCCCAAAGCGCTGTTCATCCCTGCATCTAGCTCGAGTAAAGAGAAGATCCTCAACATCCTCAAATCCGGGCTCGCCCAAACCATCAAAGCCATTCCAACAGTAGCAGGACATGTCAAAGCCGCTTCGAATCCGATCCAAGAAGGCAGTATGTGTGTTACGACTCCCTTCGGCGCTGTTGAAGACATCTTCACGGCACAAGATCTCACTGAATCTCACCCCGAGATGGATTATGATGACCTGAAGCGGCGCCACTTTCCCATGGAGGCCGTGGACTCCAATGTGGTATACTCACTCCCAGACTTGATGAAAGCCGAGAAACCCGTATTTCTTGCGCAAGCCAACTTTATCCGGGGTGGGCTCGTCTTAGGTATATCGTTACACCATTCCTTTGGGGATGGCGCATCCTTGAAGACGATTCTTCAGACATGGGCCACAGGTTGCAGAGGCGAGAGCGCTGCGCCGACTCTCACAGAATCCACGCGGCGCGAAAGACTGATGTCTTCAGAGACGGGCGCCAGCTTGGACGAATTTCCCGAATACGCGACTATTCCAGACAACATTGCTGGCTATCAACCAGGAGTGGCAAAAGGGGAAGGCCCTGAGATTGCGCCCGTGCCTCCTCAAGTGGATTCCCATGTTTTCTATCTTTCTGCACAGAGATTAAAAGAGCTGAAAGATCTTGCATCAGCTGAGCTGGAAGGCTCAGACTGGATATCCACCATTGATGCACTGTCAGCGCTTCTCTGGCGCTCCATTACAGTTGCTCGAAACCTAGAACCTGGGGACGCTGCAACGGAGGATACCAGAGTACTCAACATCCCGTTAGATGGACGTCGTATTATGCGCGAGGATACGAACTCTTATATGGGCAATATGATTCTCTTCAACAACGCAACAACGCCGTTGCGAAACTTGCTCTCGTCCCCACCCCAGCTGCCCGAGATAGCGCGCACCATCCGACAATCCATATCACGAATTGATGAGAAATACATCAAGCGTGCCATTTCAGCCATCGGCTCCGTTCCAGATGTCAGCAAAGTAATTATGAGCGGAGGAACATTTGGCGAAAGCGCCTTGACGATCTCATCGTGGGGCAACCTTCACATGGACTGGGGCCACGTTATTGGTGGACCAAGCGAGCGTGTGAGAGTTTCGAAGATACCATTCCCTGGCGTCTGTGTCATTCTTCCCGCGTCAGAGCCGGGAAATAGGAGCACTGAGCCGAATGGAGTGGAGGTCATGATTGGGTTGAAGAGTGATGACATGGCACGATTGATGAATGATCCGTTCTTCGCTAGCTTTGCGGAATGGAGGTGCAGCTGACTGAGTTTGTGGTCTTATGGCACGTAATGATTTTAATGACCTTGACGTTTTACGTACTGTTGTAGATGGGAGGAAATGTCACGCAGCAATTCCAGGGGCATTGATTGAGGTTTCACCTAGATCTTCTTTAGCTGTGGTAGAAGCGAAAATATTAGGTTTTAGACTCTACACAGAATCCTTCGAAGCCAAAACTCTTTGGAAGGAGAGGAAGGGTTCCAATTAGACACCCTAGACTATGTGCCATACCATCACGAACTTGCTGTGCGCCTTTTAAGACTGTAGACCTGCGAACGCTTGACCTAGAACTACACCAGTTGTACGCTCAAGGCACCTCACGCCCTTACGTACCAGTGACGTAGAGAAGGTAAAGAAACAAATGTATTCAGCAAGGATCAGGGTAGACATAAAGCAAGTCCTGGAAGTAGTGACTGTCAGTATCAAGACAAGCTGAAAGACATCAATCGAAGCTTTTTGAACAGGAGAACGCTCGTTGAGCTGCCCTTGACATAGTATTCCGTCTGCACACAGCTCTGCGAGCTTGACTAGGTGGTCCAACGATAGAAAAGTGCAGAGCAGGTCAAAATTTCTCTACATCGAATGGCCCTTTTCTTTTGCGCCTTAATACCATCGAATAGCGCGATAAGCGTTGTGCATTACTCGTCATCACAGTCCCTCAAATAAACCGCGTCATAATTTATCAGCAAATCCGGGATCCTGACCCGGTTATAGTTGTTCTTGTAGAACCTCACGACCCGAATGGTCCCCCAGAGAGCGACGTACAACACCTGAAGTAATATGGGGTCCAACTGTATCTTGTCTGCTATCGACAGTATAGATTTATCTGTCACAATGGTCTTGAAGAGCTCGAGTACAAAGTCACATTGGTGGCTGGAGAGTGTGATTGGGACAACATTGTGAAGATCTGTGCCGACAATGAAGCTGTAAATATTGCTTTCCGTTCTTGTGCCATGCATAATTGTAATAGCGCCAATGACCACTTGAGTGTTCTTCTTATCATTCGTAGAGGCCGAGGCAAACGCCGTCTTGATGGGCTTCAAAGTCTGGATAACACGTGTGATAGGGTTGTTCGGCTTCCCAAAACCGGCACACAGGTCGGCCTTATCATGGGACTCGGATGGTGAAGGATCGAAGAATACGGGCATGGCCATGTGGATACTTCCAGCAATACCAACAGCGATTCTCCAAGCACCGCGAACTCGGGCATCTCGAAGGTCCTTGATGGGATATGGCATAGGTGGCGCGGAACTCACTTGAAAGGTGTCACGGTAAAGCGGCGGATAGCTATCAATGATGTTCTGAAGGTTGTTCTTAGTCAATCTGTTTTCTGCAAGAGAGCCTTTCAAATATGCCACAAGCACCGCTTTTCCCCCCTTTGGATCCGGAATCTCTTCAAGCTCAAGCTCGGCGTCTTCAAATTTCAATCCGCAAACTAAACTAGAGTCGCCATATACGACAAGGCTCTGGCTGCTAGACGGCGGACTGTCAAACCTCGAAGTCGCATACGAGAAGAAGGCTAGGACGGTCTTTGCGTCTGTTCTCAGGTATGTCTTTTTAGCTTCCAGCTGCAATGGCTTTTGAGGGGTTTCCTTGCGCACCTTCCTGGAGAGTTCCACGCTCGATTGGACATGATGTCAATCGTAGAATTCCAACATTATGTTACTGTAAAAGTTTGAGGAGGTGTCAGCAGGAAGAGTACCGCGGCGTGACGATCTATGAGCAGACTGTGTCTCTGAGGTACCAAGTCCTAGATTTCGTCACAACATAAGTGCCAAGACGACCACTTCTTGCTTACGAGTAAAGAATAGTAGTATGCGAAAAAACTAATACTGGTGTCTGTAGAAGACATATAAGACACGGTGTGTTGTTGAAGGCAGCTTTTCACATGGTGTCATGTTCGTGGATAATGATGATGCGTTTTTCCGGTGCTCAATACCAAAACGGCTAGCAGTCTTGCTTTATTTAGACTCTAGAAGGAACGCTATTCCCAGCTGAGCATTAGTCTGATCGTCGGCGGTCGGGCTTACATACTGACCTCCTCCTCGGTGTTGGATAAAACACCACCGCAACACTGCAGCAAGCACGTCGAATGCTACTTCCCGCCGCATAAGCGAGCCTATGATTAGTGGATGGTACAGATGATTATTGATGGAGATACGAGATACGAGTCCAATATCAAGACTGCCGACTCTCGCTGAGTAAATCTCCTCAATATGATCAATCCGGTGGTAATGGTTGGATCCTAGAAGCACAGCAAATAATGCTCGACTTGCATTTTGGACTCTCTTTACATTTGCAACACCCGTCTTGTACTTCGTTATTTGGAAGGTACTGTCTTTGCTTTGGCCTTGGATCAGACCATTGTTTGCGACACTCAACTGAGGCACCTCCGAGACGGTTGATGATGCTAGCACCAATCTGATGCACACAAAACACTGGCGTCAAGTATAAGATGAAAGCTAGAACACTACTAGAAGACTAACGAATCATTGCGATAGCTTATCTGCGCGTCGGTGTAGTAGTCTATTCACACATCGTCCGTCCTTCGTCATCCGTTTGCGGCACGTCCGTAGTGGCCGCGGCCTATACAGTGGATCCTAATGCAACCCTAACCTTACTGATCAGCCAAATTCTTGGGGCCAAATGATGCCGGCGAGATGTTT
This sequence comes from Letharia columbiana, assembly GCF_014066305.1. NCBI lineage: Eukaryota > Fungi > Ascomycota > Lecanoromycetes > Lecanorales > Parmeliaceae > Letharia > Letharia columbiana. Next base: position 441,115 of record NW_023501074.1, read on the forward strand.
CCGCTACATTTGAGCATTGAATTGGTCAGATACATCCTCTTCGGCCACTCCGTCGAGTCTCCTGGCCCTCGGGATCCTCGCTTCTCGGTAATACCAGGCAGCGACTAACCCGTAGAACCTGTGCTCCGATAATGCTGCGTCCCTTCCATGTACCTATTAACAGGCCGGGGCTGTGCATCGAAGTTTTGGCGCCGTGGTTTTTGGACGGCCCCTGCGTCCTTTCCCGAGATTGGGAACAAGTCCCATTGAAACAGCAATTTGTTAATGTCTGCGGCCGTTCTTCGACCCTGCTGGATTGCGCTTATGGTCCAGAGCCTTTTTCTCTGTCGAAAAAAAATAAGGGTACCTATTGTAACCGTCTCGAGACCAATCATTGCCTGAATATCCTGAAACGTACCCGATACGTCGCTTTGCATTTGAAAAGGACAGCTTTGGAGCAAACAGCATGTCATCGAAAACATCTTACCCAAGCCCAAGTCTAATGAAAATGTTTGTAGCACACCGAGGATCCACTCATTCTGCTGGGGATGATGCGGGACATGCTCTTTTGTGGCACTTACCTCGGGCTTGTCAGGCTATCTGCCACTTCATCTGGGCCCCTCAGTTCTAGCGCAAAGGTGCGCTTGTGCTTTCACATTACATTTGTGGCCGGGCACGTGCATCTTCGACCTCATAGGGCGGCGCTTGGCAGATCCTTGTTGTAACTCCGTACCACTGCTTACCCTCTAAGAATGTGGGGGACCTGTTCATTTTCAGGTGTGGGGTCGGTGCCTCGTTTCATGTGCCTGACTACTGATCGTGTTTTTTTGATTCTCGCGCATGAATTGTCTGTACGAAGGTTGCCCTTGTCAGAAGCAATAGTCCTTTTGGACAGCACACATGACTGTTGTGCTCTCTCATTGACTGATATATATCGTGAACACGCTCTCTCTTTCCATTCGATAGACAGCTCTACCAACCTCAACAAGTGTCTTGACTCCATCTTTCAAAGATGCCTGACATCTCTTTGGTTATACTGTGGCATCTCTTTGCTATGTTTACCTGCATCCAAGCATCCATCATCCCTGGGGGTCGAGCACCGGTCGTGGCCCGACAGGCTATTGCCTCAGCACCAATCACAACAGGCAGCTCATCGTCACTATCCTCTACAACATCCATGTTAGCGCCGCTGCCGACGACAGTCGGCGTCGCGTCCAATGGTACTCATGCAGCAGTCAACAAGCTCCAATTTCAAATTGCAGACGTTATTGCCGGAACCAGTGCAGTTGCCACTCCGTCAGGAGCATCCGATTCAGCAATCGCCTCGTCGTGCTTGAATAACGATATTTCGACTATTACGGAGTCATGGCAGTCCTTTACGGCATGTTTTCATGATCTGCTGCGTGAATACTACTTGCTTACATGTCTTTGGGTAGGTCATGGAATACATGACAAGCCTGCTGTCTGCTGCTCCACCTAGTGCGACCGTCGACGGTGCTGTCGACGGCGTTATGCTCATGCATGACGATGTCAACCCGCCCGGCGCTGTCTGTACTTACACTTCAAGTAAGCATCGGATCAGGAACGCGGCCAGCTTTTGATTCAAGCTAAAACCCCATTCAGAATGTGACGCTATTGGTTGCACTGAGGTGAAAGACTGGGACAATGGGAGCGACCTCACGGTACAACGTTTCCTTGCCTACACCGCCATGGTCAACCTCAACAACTACCTCTATAATATCTACTTTAGCCTGTTAGATTCGGGCACAATAGGTGGATTGGTGAGCGGTAACATCGTCACAGTAAGTCTCATCGCTCCGGTTCGCACAATTAAAAACTTACTCGTTTGAAGGTGTTCTTCACGAATCCATCGCCCAGTGCTACTTGGAAACAAATCATGGGCACTGTCACTCCGTGAGTGCTTTTAGCCTTTGCTTCAACTTACATTCTGATACCTTACAGACTTCTGGGGCTCGGTTCCGCTATCCTTGGACCATTGGTAAGCCTTTCGCACTTCTCTTCTTCGGCTTTCTACCTTTGAAGGGGATGACTGGACTCCTTTGGTTCTCAGATCTGACTCTCTATAGAGCGCCGCCATCAGCCCAGTCCTCGGAGCTCTAAGTGCAATCTTCAGCTTCATCGCGGCTTTTGCCACCGCGAATAGCATCGGACCAGTCGTCGACCAGAGATTCAGCGAGTACGAGTTGCGTTTCACAATAACTAGAGCCATGCTAACCTTTTGGTTCACTGAATAAAGGTACTCCACTATCACCGATTTCATCGGAAATTATCTGAAAGGTACATCTACCGGAGTAGAAGCTGCCTTCAACAGCACCATCGGTTCAAACTCATCTATTGCGGAGTGGACCGAACTGTTCACAGGCGGTTTCTGGGTGCAATCGGACTACACTCAAGGCCTCGAGACTGGTATACTCGATAACTTTGTTAAGATCTTTACATACAAAGCCATCAAGTAAGCACCTCCCTACATAGAAAGTGCGTCGGTCTAGCTAACTTTAATTGAAGTTTCGCATGGATCGACTCCGGCGTGTTTATCATGTATGTGCCATATGGAGTAGCTATTAAAGACACAAATGGCAACGTTCAGCAGCAGGGAATCGATCAGGACTACTGCCAGAATAGCTTGAAGGATACTGATAATCTTGGAACACTCACCATCTGCGATGCTCCTGGTGGAATGGCCAGGATATTTAATGCGGGCGTAATCAAACCGTACGAATGTCTTTCCCAAACACCCTGGAAGTATTTGTTGCTGATAGCCTCTCCTTTCTTCCAGCGACCAGAATCTCATGCCAACCACCCCGCAAGGATGGAGCGAACCCTTTTCCGTCCTTCCCAGTGAACCCTTCAATATCACAAGTGCGATCAAGGGTTCAGTCGCCTCATGGCAAGTAGGTGACTTCAACTACGATGCCGCAAGCCAATACCAAGATGCATTCAGCTCGGGCCAGCCCCTCACATCGGATTTAGTCAAGGCACTGCAGGCTCTCGACATCGCACCAGAGACGGCCGGCTTCTTCAACATTCCTGTCTGCGCAACGTACGACCTTCGATTCTTCCCACCCGCTGCTTCATCGGGTGGCCCTGGCTGTGAGTACTTAGTTGCCCTAAATGTACAAGGTGAAGCGGCACTAACGATCACAGTCTCCTGTAACGCCTGCGGTCAAGGGCTGGGCGGAAAGCCCGGCTCCAGCGCCAAATTCTGGGACAATGCGAACGAAATCGTGCAAGCTGCCCTCACGGCCCCTCCCCCGTGCACGCAGGCATATGAGACGACAGTCTGTGTACAAATCTGTCCGAGCGATCCTTATGGCCCAACTTCCGGTACGTTTCGTCGGCCTCATATGCCTAATTTCTATGCCCAGTTCACAGCCTGCCGTCATCAGCACTGCCAAAGCTAACCAAAATCTCCCACTAGCCCAAAACGTCGCCGGCGGCTACGCACCCGGCTGGTGCGGCGTGCACGTGATCCAATACCAACTCAACCAAGGTCCCGGAACGGACACGAGCCACTACAGACTCACTGTCACGATCTTCGACTCCAACCAGGTTGAAATCAGCGCCTCGAACGACACCGTCGTTGAGTCACCTCAGGGTGCTTGGACTCCATTTTACAGTAAGCTACCAAGTACGCTGAACATCCAGGTCGGGGCGGTCGATAGCGATCCGCTGTGGTTTGAGTACCCCGGTCAAGGAAATTGGCAGACGGGTGATCAGCAGCATCATTGTAACTTTGGGGCTTATAGTGGAGGAAGCCGGTCTGGCAATTGTGGTTTTACTTGTACTTAGACACCAGCAGCTGTAGATTTCCCAAGTTCGATACCCGGTTCTAGTTCCCGTATAATCTCGGAAGGTAGATAGCGACCGGGTCTTTCTGAGTCTGTTTGATCTGATTACGAAATCCCCGTCCTCGGAAAGATACCCCAGGGCCAAAGAACAAGGCCCCAACACCCTCCTTTATCCGTCCCACTACTGCCTCACCCCCATAATCTGCACATGAAACGCCGCATACATAAACTTCTCCTTCCCCATCACCGGCGCACTTCCCCCAATGCCCCTATACGCCGGCGGCTGACACATCGCGAGCACCCGCTCCATCTCGACCACGACGTCGCGCATCGAAAACCTCGATTCCCACTTCCCGCTCACGATGCGCAATTTGAACCCTGCATCTGCCATTCCGGCTCGCGGAATCCCGGGATCCAGAGTTTGGGGAGATGAAAGTCGGGATTGCTGACGAAGTGGTTGATGAGGGGAGAGCAGGATTGGAGGGTGAGACGGGGAGACTCGAGGCCGTAGTAGCAGATGGTAGCTCAGTCGTCTGTTAGGGTGGGGAGGGTTAGCTTGGACGATAGATGGCATTCTTTCCGTGCACCGTAGCTAGGATCCACTGTGAGTCGTGTTTCAGTTCATGCAGCTCCCATTGTCGGGACCCAAATGCTCTCGCGCGGCTGTCTGTATGTCATAAGCGCACGCTTGTTCAGTGCCTTTTTGGTTTACGCGATTTCAATGACTCGTGGACTTGAAAAGAGCCAAGCCAGACCAATCGCCTCGCCGTACGAATGGCTTACAACATATTCAGCATCAAGAACCCGCGAAAGAGCGATGGTCTTTTCAATCGATCGTTGGTACTTCGGCACGCAGAGGAGCTGTCTCCTCCGAAAGCCCGATGATGGAGTATTGAACCACGTTTTGCTAATATCTGGAAGCAATGAAGAAGGGAAGGGCTGAAGTCTACTGATCTGCAAGAAGGAGTCAGGGGTTGTTGAAGATTACGAATCAAGAAGTTGAGATGTTGTGTGTCAAAAAGCAGGGATGGTGTCTTGATTACAACAGTACGTCGCCACCAGTACCAAACTTTAGCGCTGGCTGAGGTATAAAGATTTACTCAACCATCCGTTCCTTCGCTCATTGCACGTTTCTGTAGGTACACCTTATAGTACGTAATCAACCATAACCCTAAACCCGCAAAATGGATCACCCCATATGCGAGAGACGTTGAATACTCATAAAGAGCCCCCATGAACTTGCCATGAAACCCTTCATAAACGTCCCTCAGCCTCTCAGAGCTTCAGACCCTTCTGCAACGCAGCTTCCTTCCACTTGAAAGCATTTTCCACCACTCTTCTCATCCCCGTTGACATGACCACTTTTTCCGCTTCCTCCCTATCAGCCCATATGCCCATCGAATGTTCCTCCGGATCGACTTGGAACGCCAGCCCCTCAACCTCGCAGACGAACGTGATTTGCAGACTTCTAGATTTCGTCACTGAGCTGCTTTCTCCCTTTTGCACCGATCTCGTTGTGACCCAGACGAGTGGGTCGATCTGGTCGATAATACCCTGGACTAGCATGGTTGTCTCCTCGAGTACTTCTCGCTTCAAGCCGTGGAAAATGCTCAAGTCGGTATCTTCAACATGGCCACCGGGAATCGCAAACATTCCTGGGAACGCATGGTCATGTGCGGCGCGTTTGAGGAGGAGTAATCTGTGAGTATTCGCGGTGAAAGGCTTAAAGATGATTGCTCCGACTGTGAGGTTGTTGTAGCCGAGTGAGGGAGAATATTGCGCGTGGAATTGCGCCTTGGTCAAGGACAACAGGCCCGTAAGAGGCATCCTGGGGACTAAGATTTTCATGGTTTGCGTAGCTGTTGCCTCGTGGTAACTACATGCTGTCTGAGCTGGTGAAGGCCCTTTAGCCTTGAAGTTTGGGTGTTTTTGAATGGCGTTGGGAAAGTGGAAACCTTTTTCGAGGAATCGATCTTGATATGAAGTATTACTGGATACTCAAGAGCTTCACGTGTTTATATAGGCTGTCGATTGCCTGAAGGTGTTGTCAGAAGCATGCAAGAGGAGAACTGTGTTGATATTTCCCGGATCTCTAAATTTCAATGCTGTGTTGAACGGCTCAGTTGCCTAAGAATGGGTACTACTCCTGGGTTCTTCGCAGTCGATCCTTTGTGCTCTTTTTTCACTCTTCCACCCATATGATTTTCTTCACAGTCGCGGCAATTTTTCCCAGGGATCTCAGAAAGAGACACGGGGAATCACTACCCGAGTGGACCCTAAGCCATGGATGCCAAATGATAGGCAAGATTAGACAGAGAAGGCCATAGAAAATAGGGCCGGCTATAGCAGTAATTATGCTCTCAACAGCTAGCTTTAGCTTTCAGCAAAGGGAATGGGAGGGGAGGGGAGGGCATCTAACTTACCTCTGATTTTACCTCGAACCGCTCATAAACCACGTGGACAGAATCTGTCTAGAGAGATTACGATGATAATACGACACCAAATGGTGTTGCAATGGTCACAGGCTCTCCACAGTCAGACAGTGTGGAGATCACTGGCCAGGTCCTCAATGAATAGTTCCCTAACAGAGGACGAAAAGGTAACGTGAACTTCATCCCAGTTGTCTGACCGTCAGAACCCGTTTTTGCTGGTTCTTCAAAGACTGAATCTCCTCAGTCGGTCAGCAAATCGATGACTCAAGCTGTCGGAGAAGATCAGGGGATCAAAAAATGTTACAACAAGGTGTGTCCAAACATCCCAAAAGTCAGGCCACTGTCATTATGCCCTACCATACCCAAATTGCCCAAACTTCCACGTACGAGCTTTCTATTGCACAGCTCAAAATGTGTTTCCACGAGGCTTTGTGCAATCAGCAAAGGTGCTTGAGCCATCACGTTCAATCCTGCCAATCCTGCTAAAGCCTTTGCAATCGACAAATTCTTCTATCCGAGCAATCGTCTTTCATCCATCAAGCGACCATGAGCGAATACTAATAAGGGCTTGTGGACCTCAACATTCTCCCGCAAGCCTCACTGCTCAAAGCAAGTTCCATTGGATCAATACAGCCATCGAAAGCAACAGCGCTACCACGATGCCAACGCCGACCCTTCCTGATGTGGCGTGGGTAGCCGCTAACACAACGTACGTGAGGGAAGTCAACCAAAGATAGCGCCAGAGGCGAAACGAGACAAGTCACAAAGGACTCTCCAGCTTAAGCTCTCCGAGTCATAACGCCAGAATGGAAGGAGCGCCAGAAAGCGGACGACGAACAGAAAGTCGCCACGTCGACTCCGTAAGCCAAGGATCTCCAGCCAAGGATAGAGCAGCGCGAGATTATCGGTATGATGGAGTTGAAGGTCATGAGCGAGATGGCAGCGGGTGTTGGGATATCAGTCTCACCCGACATGTTAACAGTGGAAGGCCGAGTCTTGTCAGCTCCTCAGGTGAAGTGAAACTGAGATTCAGACCTGACTTCGGCTTATGGAACCTGAAAGAAGATCGTAAGCTCATATTGGGCGCCGAGATCACGAGATGGACCTACCGGAGATTAAATTCACGAACCAAAATACAAACAGCAGCCAAGTCAAGGGATTCGTCGAAAAGCTTGAGATATCATCCAAGTCTACTATCTGCACGCATCAAACGGATCCTCCACCTCTGTTTGAACTCCACGTGTCCGGGACAGTAATTCGTTGATCTGGACAGATTCTTCAGTCAATGTCGAGAAAAGCAGCTCAAGACTCTTCTCCTCGTCCTTCCGGACAACCGACAGACACTCTTCGCGTGCATCAAATACCTCGCAGATGTGAAATGTGGCATACAAACCATTTGTCTTGAGGCCCCAACACTGCAGCGCATCGGAAAGTCCTGGTACGCAGCGAACATCGCCCCAAAGCTCAATACCAAGGGCGGAGGCATTAACCAATGTCTTCCAAACATTGTCTGCAAACGCGCCCGTTGCTACATACAAGCCAGTCTGATCTCCAGCAATGGAGGTAGGTCTGAGAGCGGTACTGCTAGCTTCAGTGGACAGGCTTGGCAGTGGACAGGAGGCGTCCACCTGGAGCTGCAGGACTTGATGTGGTACATCTAGTGTGGCTACGTTGGGACCGGATTGTTGGTGTTTGTCGAGTTGCGAGGGAAAAGCGAAACGGCGAGAGACAAAAACAGAGGCACGATGAGAGTGTCGACTGGAAACAGGATTGAAATAATCCAAGCTAGTAAATCACTGGCAAACACTATTCCCTCATCGTCTTCCCGCGTTTACTTCATGTCTTTGGAACTTTTTCCGCACTGCCTGATGTCATCAAGTCTCTGTCTTCGCCATAGTAAAGAAGCTTATCTTTGCCCTTGGTCCATCAAGTGTTAGTTTTTCTTCCAGTCTCCGTCACTGTCACAGAATTCTCGTGGCACTTCCAGTAAGGATAGCCGTTTGGACCGTACTTCCATCGACCAGGTCTCAGGGCGAGGGGGATCATTTCAAAAGGCAAATGGACCCATGTTTCATCCAATTCGCGGCACCAGAATCATCTGTCGGGGAGAGCTTCATCGATCATTGCATGCGCCTCTTCCCTAGTGATGAGTCTGCCAGGAGTGGTGATAGGAGGGCCGTTTGTTGAAGACATGTTTGGACGGAATTGGTGATGGAGTGAGCTTCTTGGCTGTTCCCCATGTTAGCTATGTAGATCATGTGATCGGAGCGAAAGAGACCTGGGCCCTTGTATAAACTGCGGGTGTAAAAACCTGCTCTACTGACCTATTCGTTAAAGGTGTGCTGAGTATGCGTTTGACGAGTGTTAGGTCCTAGATTGGTATGCTCCGACGCAGTAACGGCGTAGCGAAGGGCATCCTTTGGACCTTATACGTGCCTTTCAGCTCCGTGGTAGGGTTTCGTTGTCCTCGCAGGAGATGGTCGGCCGAAACGTCTTTGATAATTTTGTCTGAATGGGAATGGCGGCATGATGTAGCCCGAGGATCTAGAACCCCTGTTTTTACGATACGAAAATCCTTCTGAATATGCAGAGCTGACTCAGATGGTATATCGAGGAGGTTTCTCGCTCGCCGATCTTACAAGGTATTTGGTCTGGGAGCGTGCTCTGCGCATGTCGTTGACGATAGGCGCATACACATATGACAGACATGTCTTATAGAGTCGATTAGGGGGAGGTTGGGGCACTAGCTGCTTCGACAGTGAGCTATAACGATGAGCGGGACAAAAGCCTTGAACTAGCCGTAGAAAGAAATTCGGAGACGCAACGCTGGGTCTACCAAATTTGGTGAGCTAAGTGCTGAGCCCGTCAACTGCGATTGATTCTATTGCAATCCTCACCGCAGGACAAGGGACATTCATATACCCATCTATCTTAACCTTCGCAGCGGAATCGTGTTGCACCGCCAGGTAGAATCCCCTGAGTGTCCTTGGCGGAGCTGAAGAAGCTAGGGTGAGGCCTCGCGGGCCCCGGGCATCTGGTTGGTCTTACTCCTGAGCCTCGGTCACCGGTTGAAGCACAGAGCGAAGAGAACTCAGCAGCTCGGTCATGCTCGCCGGCGAACGGCACTTTCTGCAACCGCAGGCCTGGGGTTCACAAAGGTCTTATCGAGTTAGAGAAGTCTTGTGGCCGAGGAGCTCCACAGAAGCACAAGGCCTATATCACCACTTGACATAAGTCCGTGTCTGGAAGCAGGGGTAGGAGACTAACGGAGGAAGATGGACATGGTCCGCTTGTCGAGGGAGAGAAACGACGGAGGTGAAGTGAAGGCTTAGCAACAAGGCTTGATCACGGAATACGGTATGGAGGGAGATTGACTACTCTGGTAGAATGTAGAAGCTCATGATGGATCAATTGTGGTAGTACTCGAGAGCAGCCAGTGGATAGCGGTCCGAACAGCTTCTACCTACAAGATCACGCTATCTTCTCTCGTCGTTCCCGCTATTCATGCATTTTGCTCATCAAGCAGCCTAGTATCCCGAATCACCGCCTTGGTTTCCGCCGTAGCCAGAGCCACCGCCCTGGTTTCCTCCGTAGCCAGAGTCACCGCCCTGGTTTTGCTGGTCGTAGTAATTGGAGGCATTGTTCTGCGCATCATGCCTCATCTTCTCACGGTCGTAGAAGTTCTCGCCCTTGGTCTCGACGAGCTTGTCGGCTTCCCCGGCTGCGAAACCGGCGATGATGTCTTTGGCCATGGTGTGATTCTCGGCGACACCTGTTATCAAACAAGGCGTGTCAGTAATGTTGCAATTGGGTTGGATGGTGCGAGAGTGGAAGAAAGTTTGAGGGGAAGAGTGAATTTGGAGGTAGGACCACAGACCATTGGCTTCCTCGTGCTGCTGGTACTTCCTCATAGCTTCCACACCTGCGGCACCGGCAAGCACTTCGTGGGTGAAGCTGCCTTGGTTATCGGGCTGAGGCCCATCTTGTCCGTAGACGTCTTGGTGGGCCTGCGAAGCGTCGTCTGAGGCTTGTGTGAGCTGATGATCAATGGTTACAACACTGTAAAGATGTGATTATGGCTTACCCCAACCGAACATATTGAGAGAATTCGAGTATTGGGTTGTGTTTAGATATGTTGCTTGTATGAGTGTAGGGTAGGATAGGTATGAGTGTGAGTGTGTGTGTGTGTGAGTGTGTGTGAGTGAAGAAGAAAATAAAAAAGAAGAAGAAGAAGAAGAAGAAGAAGAGATGCTGGAAGTTGGAGGGGTAATTATTGATGTGAAACTTGGCAGGAACAGGATTTGGACCCCTGGAAGGTGGGGGGGAAGGGGTTTTAGTGGGGTTATGATGTAAAATGATGCACCCGTTGTTGTTGATTGGCTACATCATACTCGTACATGGTATTTGGACTCCGGTTAATCTAATCTCTTGGCACACTCTTCTTTCGTGCCTCCTTGAAATTACATTACATCTACATCCCATTGACGGCCTAGTCCTCTCTACATCTAGAACTACGACGCTTAGTATATATTTTTTTCACTATCAAGCTCGTTCAATCCTCCAACACCGTTCGTGGGAGGAAATTTTCAGCAGCGTGGCAGCGAGCCCAGAAGATGATCTGAATTCTGCACATCATGCCAGGATACTCAGTGCGCTTAGATGGGAATCCGTGGCCGACATCTTCTCTCGGTGTCGCTAGGATTGGGTTGTGTGACAGTCAGCCTCCCGAGTTGCCATTGTGGGCAAGCACTGGGATGTGGTCTCGGGTCTTGTCAGAAACGCCTCATCAAAAGCAACCCACGAATATCTCTCTAACGAATCTGGGGCTTCATCTTAAAAGAACCCAGCCGGAGTCTTACGAGCCGTCGAGAAAACATCATTGATACTAATCAGTATCCACGGCTCCCAATGAGCGTGGCGCCAGTATTCGACTTGCCTACATTGCATTTGCAAACGAGATCAGATACAAACCCTCAGAGACATCACAATGCCACGCGAGTCTTTTGTCGTTGCTGCGCACTCTGCGACGTTGTCGACTCTGCTCACAGAGCGAACATAGCAAGGGTCGTGGCTTGCATCTTACTCTCCACAAATGCGAAGCTCTTGTGGAGGTGGCTTTTTCGATATCTTCGCATATGCTCTCAGATCTGGCCGGATCCCGCAAAGCGCCTCTCTCGGACGTTGATTAGCTTTTTGGCTGTGATTCCCATCTCTCCGCGCCCACTGCAGCTTCTTCATTCTTTCTAAGCCCTCCCACTATCGGGCGTTGCCCTGTCAGAGTTTGTCAGCTGCTAGGAGTCCAAAACAATGTCATCTTGGGACCTCGCTGGGTGGTATTGGGGGTATTTAGTTCGTATTAGGTTCGATTCCTAATGACGCTGATACAATAGTGTTGCGGTGCTTTTTATTTTCTGGCAGCGCCATTAGCTATAAGTTTTAAAGTTCTGTCGAACGATATTAACGAGGGCATAGATTCGAATTTTATATGACATATTAATTTATAAAGCGAAATATTCCTCATTAATTATAGTCCGAGGGCGGATATATATTAATTGTGGTCGTGTGGTTAGGAGTATTTAGTTCGTATTAGGTTCGATTTCTAATGGCGCTGGTATAATAATAGGGAGTTTCAGACTACTTTTTTTTTTGCTGTGGAATCGTGGAATATTCAGACTTTCAGCTATGATAAAATAGATTAGTCTGAATTGGTTTAAATACCCCCACTATTAAATAGGCTTCTGACCGTGTAATCTTCCCCGTACCTAATCCTTAGAAGTTAACCCTAACCCTAACTTATCCATAAAGGCTTTCTTCCGCGCCATTAGGGGGGGGGTCCGCGACGGCGTGGTAGGAAGGACGGTAGGAAAGACGGTAGGAAGGACGATAGGAAAGACGTGGACGTATGGGAGGTGATAGCCATGGGAGGTAATAGTAGTAGTGGTAAGAAGGAAGGCCTTCTAATTGGATAGATTTGCTAAGAGATATAGAATATCGACACGAGAAATCCACCAAATAGGTCGATTTTCTTCACCAAAGGTACCCCAGGGTACCTTTAATGGATGGCGTGGCTGTTGGTGGCAAATCGCTCATTTTCCCACAACCTGAAAAATCCACGCTTAAAAAAAGTGGTCTGAAACTCCCTAATGGTGTTGCGGTGCTTTTTATTTTCTGATAGCGCCATTAGCCATAGGTTTTAAAGTTTCATCGACGGTGTTACGGGGCTTAAGTTCGAATCCTATACGACGCATTAATTTGTAAAGTGAAATATTCCCCGGCGGACACCTGTTGGTTGTGGTCGTGTTTGTTGGGGGTATTTAATTCGTATTAGGTTTAATTTCTAATGGCGCTGGTACAATGGTGTTGCGGTGCTTCTTATTTTCTCTGGGTGGAAACGATATCCTACTCAAAGGCTTCTGGATTGTTCCTCAACCTCGCTTACGCACTGATATGGGAGCTGAAGATGCCTTCTATCTGACCGAGATATAACAACCGTCATCATCCTCCAATTGAAGCCGTTCTATTAGATATAGACCACTATACCCGGTTCTGCTCAACATGGGTCGGAGTGCCTCAGTCCCCAATGTCGGCTTTTCTCGCATAAGATTGTCAAAAAATAGCAGCGTCGTCATTGGAGTCTGCTGCTTTGTGTTCACTACAGTGTTCTATTCCGCCACCCACCTTACGAGTCTCGGATCATTCATGACAGAATGCTCCCCAGGGGCTGAGTCGACCGGTCAGTATCAGCAATATCTGCTGTGGACGCTACAAGCACCGTCGGAGAAGGAGTCACTGCAAGCTCCGGAAGTTGCACATCATGAAATCCAAATGGATGAACACAAAAGCGCGAAGCCGACACAGGGTCCAATACCAGTGCCGAAGATCCCTTCAAAGGCAGCTCGAATTGCACATGATGCGACTATTAAATTACAATATGCTATGAACAGCTCAACGATCTCCAGGATTGAAGGACCTAATCTGTTCAGCATGGCCAAGCATATATCAACCTTCGCTCACCTGCTTGAAGCGATCCTTACCGACGTTTCGATCGATAGGAGACCCTTCCTTGACTTGCGGGAGAGGTACTTTGGCTGGTGGAAACCCTCTACCACTACGCATCTTCCATGGGAGGTCAAAAGTCACACGACTGGCATAGTGCTAACTGCTGGCCAAGGAAACATGGTGCTTGCAGCGCATGCCATACGAACGCTTCGGAATGTGGTCAATACCACTCTGCCGATCCAAGTGGCTTATGCTGGCGATGACGACCTACCGGCAAACAAGCGCCGAGAAATGAAAACGCTCGACCCAAAGCTCGAGCTGATCAACATCCTCGATCACTACGACGAAGATATTGCGGGACTACGCGTTGGCGGTTGGGCGATGAAGCCTTTCGCTGCGCTCGCAAGTAGCTTTGAAAGAGTCATCATCATTGATGCAGACACAATATTCATGCAGCGCCCGGACGAGTGGTTCGAGGAGAATGCGAGCCTGAAACAGACAGGAACCCTGTTCTTCCATGACCGGGCTTACGGCGGCCGGAGAACAACGGACTGGGTAAAAACCCTCTTGAAAGAGAGTGGACGAAGGCCAAGTGTAACGCTCAACTCGAGCATGTATTGGCAGGAAGAGCTGGAGCATCAACAGGAATCCGGTGTCGTGTACTTCAACAAGGCCATCCCGGGTGCCTTCATGAGCCTGTTGTTCACAACGTACATGAATTCGCAGAACGTGCGAGCGCACCTCTACGGGCAGGTTGCTGGTGCGGAGTTCCCACCCACGAAGAAGGCGCAGTCGCGATGACCCGATGCTAATGTTCCTGCTCTAGGTGACAAAGAAACCTTCTGGCTGGCCCCCGAACTCGCGGACATTCCCTACGCATTCCACCCGAGCTATGCCGGCATCATAGGCCCCATCTCCGCCAACGCCGAAGGCATTCCCGAGATCTGCAGCCCGCAGCCACTACAAACCGACCTCGATGGCCGGCCCTTTTGGTTCAACTCTGGCCTCATGGAAGACAAGACGAACGCGGATAACAAGAAGTATGCCAATCTAACCCACTACATACCAGGAATTACGAGCGAGCAGCCAGTGGGTGGGTGGAGGTTTATACATGATCATACGTTCTGTATGGGGACGAGCGTGGAGCAGATGAGGTCGGTTAAAGACGCAGGGCTGAAAGAGGTGGCGAACGGGTTGATTGACGAGGCGAGGGCGGTGGATAAGATTTTCGAGGCAGAATGCAATCGTGGACGAGAGTACAGTCGCACATGTTGGGAGCTCTGATTGTAGACTGGCATTGTTGATAGGACTTTGTTCAGCCGTGATGATATCTATCCCTATAAGATCTTAATCGCGCACAGCCTGTAACTTAGAAGCAGGTGTATTCGGTGACAGCATTACACTTTAGGTTATGACACTCCAAGTCAAATCCAAACGCCCCAAAAGCCTCGAACTATGGTGAGCACCCGCTGTTTCCCGCAGCAGACCCGACGGTTCGGACAAGCCGAATAAAAGCAGAAGCCAAGGGTATTTTCGGGTGATCCGGCATCTTAGAATTCTGGAATTCGTCTTCCCCGTCTCTTTTGTGATAGTCTCATTCACTATCTGTGGCCCGGACTTGGTGCTACATGTACTCATGACATCTGATACCGATCCCTCCAGCGTTCCCGAAGGTTTTCCTGAAGATACTTTCTGTCTTTTGCCCAAGACTGGCATGCTTTGGATCTGGGTATGAAGGAAAGCGCGCGTTTTCCCGCCAAGCTCGTGAAAAGTTTCGAAAACGCCTAGTCGCCTTCAACCGTCTTGGATAGGAAGCCATGTCTTGCAGATGCTCTTCTCGGATTTTTCCTGACAAAGCTGCAACTTCCTTCTTCCCTTGAACATGTTGACAATGGAAACTTCAGTTGCAAACGGCATCAGCTTCTCCTTCCAAGCCTCCCACCGCATACGAGGCCCGAATGTCATATCCAACAGGACTATTCCTGACGTGCTCTCTGTCTATCCGTATTGGCTTGCTCAAGGCGATTCCGTCTCCCTGAAAACGAACAGTAAGGTTGAAGGCTTTAGTCGAGGACTCGAGAACAACAGCATCATCTACTTGACGTCCAGCATCAAAGCCTACACACAGCCACGAAGCTGCAAAAGACTTGGATTGATGGTTTTGGCAGATCGAAACAGCCGACCTGCACACCATCGTGCATCAGCCACACCACTACGTGCAATCTCAATTCGACTAGAAAGGGCTTGAGGAGGGTTTAGGCCTGCCGAATACCATCCCACGCAACTTGGAATGTTTGACGTTGCATGGCCCGTTAGTATAGCCGCTCGATACAGTGAACTCTTACCAGACACCAATGGCTTATACTTCACGCAATCCGAACAAGGTGTGCACAGCTGTGTGGATCTTCTACCAGCTCAGCAAAGATCCAATGGTAGAGCAAATGTGCCTGTATGATAATGACCCTGACCCACTTACAACTCGTGTACCCAAGTTACACCCCGTCCTCAGTCCCGCCAGCTCTCTATTCCCTCGTTTGAACCAAATCGCCGTGTAAATCCAGAGTACCATTCTTAAAAAAGCGTCTCCGACCATCAATCACCATGCAGACTCGCCGCAAAAGCTCTTCGCCTTTCGCCGTAACCATACCCAGCACGTCTGCCTCGAGCGCTGGAACCAGCATCTCCTCTTTTTCGTCATCCGCTATCTCATCCACCACTTCGCCCACCACAAGTAGCTCCGTGAGCGAAGCGAGACGGGTTTTGCTGACCGTTACGACTAGACCAAAAGGGGATCACTAGTAGTCCGTCACTAAACAGTAACTTATACTAGTTGTAGGCTTGAAAGCGTACGACCGCTTTCCCACACACATCCGTGAGCAGCGTGTCCGCATCAAGCTCGTCATCAAATTCGCCATGTCGCTCTTCATCTGACATCGTTCAGCTTTCCCTTCAAGCATCTAGGTAGTAGACAGAGCGATAGATGACTGCTTACACGAAATGGATCGATATAGGTCCATTAGGATTCGGACCTGTCTCCCCAAGTTTCATCATGGCCTCATCCTCGTGGTCCAAAGGCGTGGCGTTGGGCGTGTATTGTTGAGATTGTTGAAACACGTTTCATAGTAGTTTTGTAAGTAATAGGTTTGAGATGTGTGAAGTGCAAGGGCTATCATCTCTCCGGTTTCGGGAATTCCATGAGGGCAAAGCTGATCCAATAATGCTCTGCTTGCCTGGCATTGGAAATAAGCGCCGCCAAGGCCATCGAATGTAATAAGTACATTAGATTCTGGACCAATGACCATCCAAACCGCCAAGGCCTTTACTCTAGCGAATGGCGCTAGCTGCGCCACGACGCCACGACGCCACGAAGGAAATGACGAACGAGAAGCGGGAAGCAGCAGGCACGAGGCACACACGAGACCAGACACAGAGGGAAAGATCAAATTTGGGTCATGGGTGACATATTTTATGTTATTGCCAATTTTACTTAAGAACCTGCTTTCCTCCCTTTTCCCAAACATATATTTATCGAATCCCCCTTTTCTCCCTCTACACTCTACCTACACCTCATTTTTGTCCCCCTATTTCCTATCGAATAATTACAGAACCCATCTCTTGACGAGAAGCCCAGATACAACACATACAATCCCTGCTACCACCAGTACAATACCTAATAAGCAATGCTTGACATAATACTCATCGCGCTACGCGCCGTGCAGGCTCTCTTCGCCATTATAGTCCTCGGACTCACCGCCCATGGTACGTCTGCTCTGACTTCCCTCTCTTCCCATTTCCCCCATCCCACTACCGCCGTGTGCGTGTGTGTGTGAGAGAGAGAGAGAGCGCGCGAGCCCAGCTAACCACCCGCCCCACTAGTCGCATCCTACGGCTTGACCCCCTCCTCCGACAGTTTCATGGTGTTTGCCTCCGTCTGGACGCTCCTCATCCTCATCTATCTCGCCCTAGCGCCGCGATTCTTCTCCGCCGTCGCCCACCCGATGGCCATGCTCGCTCTCGACGCGCTGACCATGCTATTCTGGTTCGCCGGGTTCATCGCGCTCGCCGTCTACCACCACCAAGCGGAAAATGTGTATCTCGGAGACGGGTTAGGGGACGTGTATAAAGGGTGCGCACTCGCGGGGGGGTTCTGCGGGGAGATTGAGGCGGCGGCGATCTTTGGGGCGTTTGAGTGGTGAGTTGGCCCTCCGAATTTGTGGTTCGGCGATGTTTGAGCTGATTGTGCATCCTCTAGGGCCCTCTTCGTCGCTACCACTGCGTTACTGGCACTCGAGTTCATGCGCGGCCGTGGTGGAAGGTCATCCAAGAATGCCGCCGGCCCTTCGACATTCGGCGGCACTACGCAGGTTTAGACGGAGGCGATCCTGAAGAAGCTCTTCTACATATCGCGACTGCTTTTTGGTTCCCTCGCAAGCGTTGGAGGCGTTCCGAGCGTGAGCGAGTGATGATTACGGCTCTTTTCCTTTCTCGATACCCGTTCTGTATATGCACGCCGCGAGGCTTCACATACATGCTTGCTGCCAGGAAGCTATGTCTACTATGTGTAAGATTCTGTTGAGGTAGTACTTGGTCTGCTTAATAGCTAATGCTCGACGTCTGATATGCATATACCATTACCATCACCATTAATCCAGCAGCTCTGATCAAAGCCCCCAGCATCTCATAACTTCTCCGCATCATCGCTAACTCGCATACATCATCCATGAACCGCGATCTTAGCACCTATGGCCGCGGGATCTCTATCCTCTCTCGTACCGCGGCAGTTCAGGAGACGGAGCATACCTCTAACACAAATAGCACACATCAAGCAGTGCACTACGCAAATCTGATCAGCCCGAGTCCCTTCCACCAAAGCCGCCGCGCACAGTGCTGAATCTCCCGCGTCACCGACTCCTGATCGCCAGTCGCGCAGTTCGGATTGTACTTCAAGCTATACAGCCTATTCCGATCAAGCCACTCCTGCTCCGGCTCCGCCGGTCCCCAACAATTCCAATACGCCTCCACAACCACTCGATGCTTGAGCTTTTGACAAAACTGCGCTCTCCAAATCCCCCATTCCATCTCGTTATGCGCGTAATACGTACGATCCAGCATCAAGCAGCACGATGCGTCCAGTCAGTCTCGCGCCCACTGCCAACGTCACCTTCACAGCACTCGCCACAGATCAAACGCGGCCTGATCGGCTCGCCGTAATGTTTCACAACACTCAAGGGTTTAGGGTCGACTAAGACAAGGAGCTGCTTAGATGCGACCGAGGTCGAGCCAGGAGCCGTTGACCTTTCCGTCGAGATCCAAGACGTCTTTAACGAGATGCGTGAAGGAGTCAGTAGCAGTCAAGAAGACCTGAATCCTATCCAGTGCGCGTCTCCTACCCTTGAAAGCGAACAGCGAACCCCACCTTCCCATCCGAAAGTCGCGAGCATTCCCAACCTCCAGAAAACACTCCATCTTGAAAAATCAGAAGCAGACGTCATCCGCGTCGGACCCTCGCGTTGACTCTGCTCGAAACCACGGAGCCGGGCCGGTTCGTCCGTGACGGATGCTGAAGACCCGCCTTCCCCAAACCCAGGAGCTCCCATTCCGAACGACGTCCTGGATCAGCGACCATCAGTACTCTGACTGCCGAATCTTATCCAACTCCACAGACACGGGGGAGAAAGGCGTACGACGCCACCGTAGTCGACGAAGACCATGGAAAGAATTGGGCATCCTTGATTCCGGCGGGCAAAAGGCATCGAAGTCCCGCTCACTGCGCGGACCGGGATTTTCGCCGGGCAACAAGATGCGGAGTTGAGTGCAGCGACCTCGAAGTGCGGTGCTTGTGGCTCCGGCCGTACCGTACGTGAAGGGAGCCGTTGTACGTTGCCTTCCTGTGCAAAAAGCCGGATGGCTTCCTGGCGGACCCGGCGCGACGAGACGAGACGAGCAGCGTGGGGATGCTCCCGGGGTATGAGAATGGATTCGTGGATTGGGTCACGGAGCTCAGGTGGGAGGTTCAGCAGACGGAAGGATGACATGTTTGGTTCGCGAGAAGGCTGACGTTGGAATATGGCAAGGAAGGGCTTGAGGAATGGACTTGGGATCAGTGTTTTCCGAGACGACCGTGCAGTAATTCTACCATGTGAAGGCACAGAGAGAGCTGAAGGACCTTGACAAATCGAAGTGACGTGGAAAACGAGGAGGCCTGACAAACAATACGTGCCTTCTTCAAAGCCAGTAAAGGGGAAATAGATATATGAGTAGAGATACAAGGCCACGCTCGTACCGCGAACGCAGCAGGTGATACATTTATCAAACACACTTCTCGCCACTAATATCGCACCAAAACACCCCTCAACGTCGCACAAAAACGTCAACATCCCACCCCATTCCGGCGTCTTCCCTTCAAACTCCGCGACCGGATCCACTTCTTCACCCTCATCCCCCACAACAACCTCTCCCTTCTCTTCACATCGCGCCGAGTCCGCCACGAAGCCCTGCAAAATCTCCACAGGAACGCCACTTACGCTATGACGGTCCGACACTCCTACGTCGCCGAAGGGGAGCGGAGAGTCGAAGGTGGAACTTTGTCCATATCGCTACATCACTCAGCTCCACTCCAAGAGCTCGAAGTCGAGAAAAGACTCCTCGTCAACGGACCGAGAGAATCCACAAACTGCACCGTGGGAGTGGATTTTGAAAAGCGTTGGGCGAACAGGTCGGCTTCTGTGGACGAGGGTGTCCCAAAATATTCCTCACATCTTCGAAATATAGTCCGCCATAGTCCCGGTCGAAGCTTTGGCGCAAGTCAAGCCGTATGTTCCTTGGTACCACATGGGCACAGAACCCGGGCTCGAATACTGTGCGCATGGAGCATGGGCCAAGTCCACGTGGCGGTCTGCAATCAATCGAGGTGACTGGCATTGATCTTGGCAACAAGTCCACGGGACATTCGGTCATGAAGGTGAAGTTTGATGTGCTGAGTACGCATGAGGAACAACGGTGTACATAGCGCAGCACCGTGTGTTGAAACTCACTTGGCGCAGAGTGTTCGAAGTCGTTTTGAGATCACCATCAGAGCTATTTTGCTTGTACGCCAGCAGTCTCTTCATAGCATGGCCTAGGCAGTAGGCAGGGGGTTTTGAGTGATATTGCATGTTACGTAAACAAGGAGGGCGGATTGAATGCTTCCAATATGATGAGACACAGCCTCTACGCATGACTCGAATCTTCTGCGAAAGAGCGTATCGGTTACTGTCAGGCCTGGTTATCGTTTTCACACAGGACGTTCACGTCGGAGGTCAGGAAACCCCGAGAATTTTGTAGTGTTTTATGGACTTCAAGCCAAAGGAGAGTATCAATCCTTGCAATCAACATACATGCCTAGCCGCTAATGTTTCAGAGTCGCTAACACTCCGACGTCGTCCATACCTGCTCTCAGACTCCTAGCCTCTCATATTTCCTCTAAATCTGAAAAATTTAGTTAAAAAGGGGGTTGTTTATTTCGACAAGATTGAATAGCTGCTTTCTCGCGAGTCCATGAAGAGATGTTAAATTATGCAGCTTCCCCCAACGATACTATTCCAAGGAAGGGTGCGTTACAAACGACAAGGTTATACCGTTTTTTGCCTTGTAAGTTGTTGAACTAGGTCTCGCGAACAGTGCCTGGTCTGCAGCGAATCGGACCACTCGTAGAGAAAACGCTTGTACAGAGTGCAACTGCTTGATATCATTCCTTAGACAGAACGGTACTCAAGGCATCATTGCCACAAGCACCCGCGGCCATGAGTTAATATACCAGTCCAGTATGGCCTTGGCACAATGCTGTTTGCAGCGCGGTGCCGTACATACCACCACTAGCATTGACATCGGCACCGTTATCCAGAAGTAGCTGCACTATACCGTGACGATCACCAGGCTGCAAGCTGCAAACTTACCGTCATTCCCTTCAGCATCGATGTTCACTGTCGGCAGCAGTTGAACGACCGGTCTGCCCACCATGATGCAACTGATAGTGCAGTGGCGGAGCTCGCATCTCGCCAATTTATGTCTGCTCCGCGTATGCCGTCGTTGCCTCTTTCCTTCCGCTGCATCTGTGCCCATCCCAGCGTATCTCGCATACGGTTGTTGTGTTATCTTCCCATGCTCGTGCACGCTGCTTGTTCTTGGTATTTCGAATCCTTTTGTCCTTCACGACGGGTAGTCGAGCCGCTGTCTAAGATGAGATCTCCTTTTGGGGACTAAATAGCTTTGTGCTTGCATCGAGGAGATATTGGTCGTCTCCACAGCATCTTCCACTTCGCTGTTTTCAGAATACGTCATAGCCAGACCTTTGAGAGGCAGCAACGACCGACGGTCCTTTGGCCACGATGATTCTTCGAAGATCTTCTGATATTCTATTGCTTGCACGAACACGTCCTTGCCTTCGACCATGTACGCAATGTTGAGGTATAGGAAAGCAAATCGAGCCATCAAGTGACTGTAGTGGTGGCAGAGCTCGCCGTCAGGGGCCTCGAGCTTTTGAGGCTCGACGTAACGCCGAATGATGTAATGAAAATGCCTGATCAAGGGTAAACACTCTATCTGAGATCCTTGATCGACGATATCTTTTGGCAAGCGTTTGCTCGGTTCGCAGGCTGCAGCAATTATCCAGCTCTCCTTTATTTCGCTCGTCAGCGTTTCAAATCGCCACCGACTGATGGCATGATGGAGCGAGATGCTAACGGTACTCCCTTCGGTGTCTCTCTTCAGTTTTAGAAGGCATAAGCTTTCTAGTTGACCTGTTGCGAGCTGAAATGCGAGTCGGTCACGTCCGAAACGACCAAGCCAAGTCATCTCGCGCATTGGTTGTACTTCGCACCGACCGGAACAGGAAGATACAGCCCTGCCCTCCTGCCGATGCACTTGACACATCATTTTCATAGCGATTGGGCGCGGACCAAAACATGAAGCAATAGCCAGTATATTCTCGGAGTCACCGTCTTTCTCGAACCTCGTAGGTAGCATGTTGAAAACACTAATAATAGAAATGTTCTTTTCGAAATCCCAGGCACTTCTAGCGGGCTTGTGTGCCATTAACCTCTGATATTGTGTCTCGAAATGCCTCAGAAAGTCCCGGACAGGGATACCTTGTTTAATCATATCTCTAGCTTATTCGATTGCCAGTGGCACCCCATCCATCGCTCTGACAGTTTGTTTCGGAATTTTTGAAAGAGAAAGACGGTCCAACCCTTCTGGAGAACTTGAGAATTCGAATAAGGTACATTTGTCTAAATTAGCTTCAACGCCCACACCGGAAAGCAGCATCTCGCAACCATGAATGAGATCTAGACCACTGATTTCCAGGCCCTGAGATCCAGGCCTTCATTGTGCGCGAAAATGTACTAGTGGACATGATACTTCCATGGCTGCATTAAGGTACAAGATCTCGACAGCCAAAGCTTTCCAAATCATCCAAGCTGTCGAGTATCACGAGCCAATCTTTATTCTTGCCGGAAGCAAGCCACTGCTGAACGAGGTGCACGTGCGCTCTGGCTCCCACTGTGGCAGACTTGGCTGTAGTGCGTATCTCCATCCCAAGACGGTTGCTGAAAGGATTCTTCGGCACTTTCATATGTGGCAGCATTAACCCAAAGTACTGCAGAGTAGTCTTTCTGGTAGATTTTCAGATATTCTAGCGCAATTCGAGTCTTTCGATATCCACCGCGCCCCCCAGAGAAACGCTCTGTGTCGCCCAGTATCATTTGGCTGGAGAGACGGCATCGTACGTAGTTGACTGAGTTCTGAAGCACGTCCGGAAAATCCATGTCTTGAGACTGGCAACTCTGAGAGAAAAATAGAACCTGAGTCTTGACGATTTCCACCAACTGGACATCATGAAAAGTTAATTCTTCATATACGTAGCAAACTGACTTTGACTTCGTGCGTCCTCGTGTACAATCGCTCCATGCACAGTGAACATTCAAAGATGGATGCGCCAAAGCTGAGTACGAAGGTTTTTTCAGCTCTGCGTGAAAGTATGTAAGTTAGACTCGCTATCAGCGACTCGCCACCACCAGCGTCCCATTCAGCACCCCAGCACCATCCGTCACGACCGAATACACCGTGACCTCGATACTCTCCGTCTCGCCCGTGACACCCTTCCCACCCCTGCCCCCGCCCCACTGCACGCACTCCGTGATCACATCGCCCGCCGCCTGCGCGACAAACCCCCAAGGCGACACCTCGCTCCTCACGCCGCGGTTCAGGCGCACATCGATGACGCAGTTGCCGTACTGCCTGGTGCGTGGCAGGTGCTATTTGGCGTTTCCGCTGCGGTGGTCGCTGAACGTTGGCCAGGTGTAGGTGTGGGTGCGGGGGTCGTATGGGATGTCGCTGGGTTTGTCGGAGGGGAGGAGTTTGGCGGCTTGGCGGCAGGCGGCGACGTCGAGGTGGTGGTCGTGTTGTTGGGCGCTGCACTCGACTGGGGAACTGGGTAAGGAGAGGTTGGGAATGGCGCTTACCATGGGGAGTATGCGAACAGTCGGCATGGACCTGATGGTAGGAGTGAGGATGAGGACGCAGAGATGCAACATTGTTGGCTCCATTTTGCTACCGTTGATTCCTGAGTGGCTTCAGGGTGTTTTTTAGAAGAATGGGAAACCGAGAAGAAACATCGCGCTTTAACTGAGCGGGAATGCAGCTGCGCTTTGAACGGAGCTCGGTCTGGTAGAGGGTCCATACACGCCCGAGAAAGCTTTTTGCTTTTACAACAACACTGTTCTCCTGCATATGCACGCTTGGACCTATGCCGTTCGTATGTGTGTTGTAACGAAATTTACAGTCTCGGCTTATCCTCTTCTGCGTGCATATCTTTTCCTATCCTTAAAGCTTCGCAGTCCTAGGACTCAGATACCCTACCTTCCCCTCCACAACACCATAAGCGCCTCCTCCCTTCCCAAACATCTCATGTAGATCCCTCGCAATCGCCTCTGGCTTCTCCCATGCTGGGAAGTGTCCGCCGCTCTCGTTTTGGCTCTCATACACAACTGGCCCCATGGTTCGTCCCCACGACTTCGGCACCACCGTGAGTTCTTTTGGAAAGTGTGCCAGACCGAGTTTTACATGCGCTATCCATTTTTCCGTCCTCTCCCGGCCAAATTGCGTGTCATGCATTGCTTCGTAATAGATTCTCAGGTTGGCAGCGACACCAGCGGTGCTGAACCAGTAGATGGATACCCAAGTCAGTATCTCATCTTCGGTCCAGGGATAGCTATCCGTCCAGTCATGCAGCTTCTCATATATCCATGCCAGCAATCCGACTGGAGTGTCTGCGAGTGCATATCCTAGTGTTTGTGGTTTTGTGCTCTGCTCCAGGCGGTAGCCGCTGCCTTCTTCTAAGAACCACTTGCTGCGGGCATGTCCATCTTTTTCGCGTTGAGTATAGGGCGCAAGGGCATGTTGGGTAGCAAGAATGGGATGGGAGAGGAATTCTGGAGCGTGGCCACGGACCATGTTTATGTGAGAAGCCATGACGTGTTGGGGGTAGAGGAGGCCCATTATGCGGGTTATCATGCAGCCCCAGTCGCCACCCTGTGTGACTATGCACATCTCGTGTCAGATTATGTTTCTGATTGGGGACAAGGGACGTACCATATTTATCGTACCCAAGCTTGAGCATAAGCTTGTGGCATGTCTCAGCGTATTGAGGTAGGCCGAAGCCTTTCTTCTTCGTGCCAGAGGAAAAGCCGTAGTTGGGAAGAGAGGGAGCCACGATGTGGAAGGCCGGGGCCTCCTTACCGCCATTGGCAAGTAGAGGGAGGATCTTGGTGACTTCGATGAAGCTGCCGGGCCCTGAGTCCAATCAGCAGGCAGGGTCGCAGGGTTGATAGTGGTCACGCACAGCCATGGGAAAAGAGCAGAGGGATTGCTCCCTCTACATCGCTCTTCTGATACACGAAGTGTATATCCAAACTTTCGAAGCCGTCGACTTGAATTGCAGTCTTGAAATTTGGGAGTTCATTGAGCTTAGCTTCTTGCTTCCTCCAATCAAACTTTTCTCGCCAGTATTTGACCAATCGTTTCACGTCAGCCAAGGGGGCGCCGTAGTCCCAGCCCGCTTGGTCGAGCTCGTCAGGGAAGGTTGTGGCTTCAAGCTTTTGGGTAAGTTGTTGGCGCTGTTCCTCAGGGACGGAGATAGTGTAGGGCTCAATTGATGCCATGATGTTATCGTAGGTGGGGAAGAGAGAGTAGCAGGTACTGGAGGGGATGTGAGAGCGTATTTATCATGATGCTGTAAGCTTTTAGCAGGCGCACCCGTCATTTGAGTACTCTCACCACTTGCCCGTTTTGTCCGTGAGGTGACGTATTTTGGTGGGGCTTCACCTCAATGGAAATTCTGCCCCTCCAGGTTTTATCTTCAACCACCAGCAAAACTAACGACATCTCTTCGCAGAAATACACACTCATCTAAGGTATTCAAAGCACTAACTCGTGTAAGTATCATTCAACAATCAGCACCTTCTACCCTTGGACAATGACCATTTCTTGCCTGCTGCCGTGAATACAGGCGAAGAAGTCTTTATCTCTTAGACCTCACAAGATCAACTTCAAGAGCTTCTTGCTGACATGAATCATGCAGACCAAAACCATACCAGTATCACACCCCTTTTCTACCTATCCCACCACCCCAATCAAACAAGATGTCAGCACCCCACGCAGGCCGCCAGTCTCCGGAGCCAGAGAAGCAGTCCAACGAGCAGGTTGGAGCTCCCGCGTCTGGCAAGGCTGACGCCGGCAAAACAGAGACTGGGTCTAAGGATGAGAGCATAGACACGAAGGACAACGTTTTAGAGAGCAACCCTGTGGGGCCGATGGAGGATGCC
Organism: Letharia columbiana; assembly: GCF_014066305.1. Lineage (NCBI taxonomy): Eukaryota > Fungi > Ascomycota > Lecanoromycetes > Lecanorales > Parmeliaceae > Letharia > Letharia columbiana. The sequence goes on from NW_023501074.1 coordinate 467,194, forward strand.
GCTCACAAGAAGGTCAGCAAGGAGGGGCGTGGAGATATTGTCTAGATGGGAAATGCCAACTGGGTTGAGCATGAGACAATGAAGCAACGAGCCTGGTGGCAGGAGAGGTCTACGAGATCGTCATGATAGCACGAGCACATGAGCTAGGAATCGAATTCGATGCAATGCTCTGATGCTTTGGCCTATATGTTTCTCTCTCAGTGAGATCCCAAGCGATAATGCAAAAAACTCCTCGTAGCCAGCCACTTCCAAAAAAAGAGCCCAATGTCCTAACGCCAACGCTGTATGCTGAACATGCTTACCTTCCATATATACTACAACGCACCATCAGCTCAGGCTTAGCTATCACCCTGACTCGACACCGGTATATAGCTCCTTCGTTCTCTCGCACTCTGTAGAGCCAACAAGTCAGTGAAGTCCTAAGCGTGAACATGCCATACAGAAAGCTCACATCAACCCACTTCGCCACCCACGGCTTGATGGCAGCCCAGATCAGCAATGCTGCCGTAGCAATAATGAATATAAAGACCACCGCCTCATCCTTTCTCGAGTCTCGTTCTGCAGCACAACGTCAGCCAGCTGCCGTCCCCCATGATACCCGTTCGCTTGCTTCTATCTGTTCATCCACCCATTCCGTCCCTATTCCCTGATCCCCCAATCTTGCAACGCATGGTAGGCAGACTCACGAAAACATGTAGTAAACACATCCTCCATCCCCGCGCCTTTACAGATCGGCAGATTATAATCCAAACAGAACTGCCTATTACAATCATTGCAGTTCCCCGCCCGATATTCCTTCCGATCATCATCCCCCTCCTCCCCCTTCCCCTTCCCCTTCCCACCGTCTCCGTCCGGCAGCGTCTCTGGAGGCGCATCGTCTGCAGGAGGATCATCTGGTATGCGGTCTTGCGCATCGTCGGGGTCGTCAGGGGCGCGAGGGAGGAGGAGAGCGTTGTGCATTATGCGCGGGGAGGTGGAGATAGGGGCGTCCAGGGGGATAATGGTACTGTTGGTGAAGCAGGTGCATTTGCAGAAGGAGGTTGGTGCTGTTGGTGAAAGGTGTATTAGTACAAGCTCCCAGGTAGGGAAAGAAGGGGTGGGGGGGGAGAATGTACAGGCTGCAGACGTGAGAGTGAGGAGGGCGGAGAGGGAGAGGGAGATGAAGATGGTAGTGGGGAGCATGGCGCGTGTTTGCTGGCTTGGTAGCGAGGGAGGGAGTTGGCGGACTCTTGTGAAATATACGCTTAGTAGCTGCGCAACATGTCAAATGACAGCCACTTGGTCGCTATACAGCTGAAGCCTGTTGTTGGTGGTGTTACAAGCCCTGAATCATTAGCCCTAAACCCTAGGCCTAGCCGAGTTTGTGTATCCGTTTTCAAATATTGTTCTGTGTAGGGGTTGTAGCTGAGACAACGTTATCTCTGAAGGAATTATTCTTGAAGGCATGTGTCAATGTAGATATAGATAAGGAATGCGATATCAGGAAGGCTGCAATTTCCCTTGAGGTAGAATACCTAGTTCAGACAACCTTCGAGCATGGCCTTTTCGTTCCTACAAGGTCTTCCTTACCCTTTTCTTTCCTGTCAACTGATAGAACCCTTTCCAGTGTAGCCATCTTTGTACATGGAAGGTAAACAATTGAAATGTTTCTTCCGCTTTCCATTTGCGTAATGTTAACTTCGTTTCATTTGATTACTGATTTTTTCTGTTGCAAGCGAGAATATTGCAAAGTAAGTGGAAATATACTTTTCCTTTTATGTATTTTTGCAGTGTATTCCTTGCTGTAAGAGCTGGGAAAACGGGTTGAAGGAAAAAGAAACACAGTCTGGCTAACGGGCTTCGTAGTAGACCGCATACAGTCTACTAGACGAACTTGTTGCCTTTTGAACTTCTTCTGGACATCTGCTAACTGGATTCATAAATGTGTAGAGTGTCACAGCATGAGAAGAAGAGACAGTATGCGGAAGTGCATCAAGACTTGCTGCCGGAGCCTTCATCAATGAAAACACCCGAGGATTCATGCCCCTCTTCTTTACATCTGGCAGACCTCCTTCGAGATTCAAGATCAAAAGATGCGGGTTTGAAAGAACCGCAAGACGATGACGATATACAGAGAGCCAAAGAGTGTACTTTTATGATTTGCCTCTAGATGGTAAAGAGCAACCCGAATACTTCAACTCTCAACTCTTCTTTCAAAACACCCGAATCAAGTACATTCCTATTACTTTCGGAACTTCGTGAGTAGGAAGCCACGAGTAGCATGCTTTTCAATGCCCATTGACCCCATTAACCCCATTGGCCCCATTGACCCCATTAACCCCATTGGCCCCATTGACCCCATTGGCCCCATTGGCCCCATTGACCCCATTGGCCCCATTGACCCCGTTGGTCTGCTGCTTGACAACTTTTCTCCTCGTCCGGACCGCATCCGCCAATTGGTAAAGAACCTCAACTGTCGTATCCCAATCGATGCAAGCGTCTGTAATACTGACGCCCTTCTTGAGGCCCTCTGGTCCCTCTGGTGGAACCTTTTGGTTTCCTTCGTTGACATTCGACTCGATCATCACGCCCACGATGGCTGTCTCGCCTTCGCGGAGCTGATCTCCTATCGCTTGAGCGACCTTGGGCTGGTTACGATGGTTCTTCTGCGAGTTGCCTAGCATTCATGAGCGATGAAACAAGACCTATCCTTGACGATACTTACCATGCGAGCAATCGATCATCATGACCTCCTTCTGGTCCGAGTTCCTCAACGCCTCCCTTATGCCCTTTACGCTCTCCTTGTCAAAGTTCGTGCCGTTGGTACCACCTCGCAAGATTACGAAGCCATGCTCGTTCCCGCTCGTCCTCGTGATGGCGGCTAGTCCCTGCTTGGTGACACCCATGAAATGGTGTTTCGAGGCCGCTGATCCAACGGCGTCGATTGCCACCGAAAGAGACCCATCCGTTCCATTCTTGAACCCCACTGGGAAGGAAAGACCACTGGCTAGCTCCCTGTGTAATTGACTCTCCGTAGTCCTTGCACCAATTGCGCCCAACGAAATCAGATCTGCAAGGAACTGCGGCGATATAGTATCAAGCATCTCACTGGCAATTGGCATCCCCAAGTCTGTAAGATCACAGAATAGCTGCCTGGAGACCCTTAAGCCCTTGTTGATCTTGAAGGTCTCGTTTATCTCCGGGTCGTTGATCAGGCCTTTCCAGCCCACGGTTGTTCTGGGCTTCTCGAGATAGGCGCGCATGATGATGCAAAGGTCATCGGAGAGCTTGTTGGAGAGGTCGAAGAGCTTGTGGGCGTACTCGACGTTCGTTGCCGGGTCGTGTAGGGAGCAGGGTCCGACAATGACGACCAGGCGGTCATCTTGCTGTGTTATGATTTGGATGGACTCCTGTCGCCCTTTGGCAACAGTCTCGTAGATCGAGTGAGACTGCATTGGCGAAGGTATCAGTAATTGAGATTGTTTTGTAGCTTGGAGAAGGGCATACTCCGGGGATCTCAGACTGCAGCAATTGAGGGGGGATGAGTGGATCTTGTCCGAGAACTGGAAGAAGACCGTCAGTGATATTTCGATTGAGCTTCCAGACCGTTTGGCTTACCTCGAGTGTTCTCGTTCAAGAACATTTCATCGGCTTCGGAGACAGACATTGTTGAAATGGGTGTTGCAAAAATGGTGAACAGGCGGTGAGGCTAAAGAGATGATGCTCGGATGGCTTTTGGTGGATAGACACTCGGGTTATTAGCTATTTGTATGACAGACAGCACACCATCACAAAGCTGACTCGGTTAATGTGCCGACATGATTCAATATCTGTCAAATTCATCAATCAAGCAAAGCACGGACATTCGGTCCCAAAATCTGTGCTCCTGCATTATCGGCCCCTATTTCGCCGGTATTCTATTCATATACGCTAGGGGTTTCAAAAACCCTAGCTACGTAAACCATCTCCGTTTGTTCCTTCCCCATTCATCGTTTGATCGTGGGCCTGCCTGGTTTCAAGTGTCAACATCTGTGTTCGACACTACTCTACAAGTAGCTGGTCTGACCTGCATGATCTCCATGCGAGATGACCCACTTGGTTGAAGGTCATCACTCCACTGCATACATATCTTGCGCACTGCCTGTCATGTTCTGACTTCTCCAACCTGCTATCCAGCCTTGCCCAAAAACCCTGCTTCCTCCACAACTTCACATCACAACCCGCCACGGCAGACATGTTCGCCTCCAGGAAGCGAGGTCGCGAAGACGGGGAGGACGAACTGCAACAATATGCGCCTGATACCAAGGTCAGTGCTACAAACAGTGCTCACCAAGACCGCCTTACTAACCAGCCCAATAGAGATCAACTTTACCGTTCCGTACTTCACCCGATACCAGACACATCCGCCCTCTCTCACAATCACGAAGCCGACCCTCACCTCTCTTCACACAAACCATCACTCCAGCAGATTCTTCAGAGGAAGAGAACTCGCCGCCCTTCCAACCTACAAATCAAGCCTACCAACTACATTATTCAACTTGTAGCACCAGCTCCGTCCCTCAAAGGGACCAGAGCTTTGACTTAGACATGGACATGGCAGACTCTTTGCCGCTTGTCTCGCCTCGACAATGGGCTCAAGTTCCACGAACTCCATCACCCAAAGCCTCACCATGCACTATGGAGTTTCAACAGTCCGAATCCAAACAACCCCAAAACACTGTCACCGGTGGCCGGCTACCTACTCCAATCTACGGGCACTTCCAGCGATCCATAGACGCAAAGCTCGAAACGGACGGGAATCCAGAGAGTCACGCATCTCGCTTGCAGCAAGAAATCGACTACGAAAATTACGTTCGCCGTCGGAGACTGCCGACCCCTATCGACGAAGATGAGGCTATGGAAACCTCCTCGGCGATGTCAGGAGATATGATGGACTTGCATCTTAATGGCCATAGCAGAAGAGGAGGAGTCGATTACACCTTCTATCCCTCACAGATCTTGGGCTCGTCAGAAAACAGCTTCGAGTATCACTCAAGTTCAGACTCTCTGTCGTCTTCGGCAGGCTGTGCTGCCCCACCGCCGAGGAAGCTATCATTCTCGATGGGCCCGAGGGCAAATTGCGAACTTTGCATCCGGAGGGTCCCTGGACACTCCAATCACATCATCCGGACGTGAGACCAGCACGCGCCTTACGGTCTCATGATCGATATGACTTTTACGATTCATACGCTATGGTTTTTTGACGGCATGAGCGCTTACTGTCTGCGAAATACCCTTTTCTCCACATGAGCCAAGCGCCAAATGTGTCCATAGTTAATCGATAAATTCCGTTCCCCAATCACGATCCACCATGTCCTCCTCAAGATGACAATGTCCACGACCATCTGACTCGATTAGCATTTCTGACCGAATTTAGCGATCAATCCAGCACCAATGCTCGGTCAATTAATTTTTTACTAACCTTCCAAGGCAAGTCTCTCGTTTCACCATGTTGGAAGATCCAGATCTGTCCATTCAATTTCCTATACTTGCAAATATCCCGCCTGCCCCGTCCCCACCATCTGCACTCCAGAAATGTCAAAATGGAACCATTCGAACACTTGCGAAGTTGTAGTGGTCGGATATACGGATATACAGTCGTCGGAAATCGAATTTACTTTAGTTCCCTTCTGTATAAGCGCGCCATTCTCGCGGGTGAAGAACCTGAAACGGCGCCAGGGGTTATCTTCTGCATGAGCTTAAGTTAGTTTATGGACGACGGGTAGGATGCTATTTTTACCAGATGCGTCTTCGGAAGCTGGAGTGAGACGGGTCTGGAGGGTGGGTTGGAACTTGGAAGGGGAAATCCACGACCTGGTGTTTCGATATTAGGAGCGCTACTGGTCGCCACTGCCGGAGATGTCGCAGGCGAAGGGATAGGAGGGATAGGAGAATAGAAGATGGTAAGTATTGACGAGGCTAGAGTTTTGGGACCATGTTTTGTTACCAGCTAACAGGATAGATTATGTTCTTCAGATCCCACCATAATTCTGTATTTTTCACAGGGCTTTCGGCACATCGGCGTCAAATTTCTCCCTTCAGGTTAGGCAGGAGCTGAACACGTTTGCGCAAGAGTGACTACCACTCTTCATAGATCAAGGTGCATGGACTAAGATCGTCTGTTTCCGCCTTTTTTCTGAGATCTGATACCAAGGGCCGGTGATTATAATTCCCGACACGAGAATCAGATGGGTGACAGACAACCCAGCAAAAACTCTAATTCTCAAAAGCACATCATGTAAAATCAAGACAAAACAGTCCACATACCGCGCCTTGATTTCCCTGGAGTATTTGTCTTACGATTTGAGTGGGCGATCTTAAAAGAGATTTCTCTCGTAAGGGAAAGTATTGCCATTGACCCTCGTACCCTCCTTTTCCTTTGACCTGGACTCGATTGATCGTCGCCGTCTGGATACACTTTGCTTGTCGATCACCGTCTTGCAGTTGAATCTGACCTATTGTGAGAATGGTAGCAGCACGCGGATCGCCCAATCGTTGTCACTCAATGATTAGCATCTGATTCTGGGCTTTTGTGAGAATGGCAGCAGCAAGCGAACTGCCCGCAGTGGCTTATCTCAAAGTCCTCATTCATGCACGTCCATCCCACCAGATTCTTGTTGACGACAGACTTTCAAGTGAACTTACTGTAGGCCCCGCATCAATGACCTTGTGCTGGGAATTCTGTCTAGACGGACGAAGGAACAAGCCATGAATATGGTATGCAACTGGACAAAAGGCAGCGAATCAACTTTCCTCTAGAGCCTCCACGTCGATAAGAGCTGCATCGGCCAATCGGGATCAGCTCCGAAGATACCGGAGTACCAGGAGCTAGGTAGCTCCGGGTGCTAGAGGCCGCACCTCGGGAGCTAGGTACCTTGAGGTACACCGGAAGCTGCCCCACCAAAAATTTTTGAAGTTGAGATTCATGCCAACAACAGGGAGGTCTCTGGGGGACAACTCATCAAACACCAACGCGATTCCAATCCCGAAGTCGTGCGATTCAGACAAGATTCTCGGCTGGATGTGTGCACGAAGGCATGGGGACCCTGCGCATGCGCGTGCCTCTGCCTGCAGGGCAATGCAGGGCATTGCAGGCCCATGCCTTCAGGGTGCATTGCGACAATGTGGCCCCCAGCCCCTACAGCTCGAAGTGCCACTTGGTCCTACCTTAGGAGCGGGCGACTTGCGCAGATCGGCTCGGGCAGCTCCCAGCGCTAGGAGCTAGCCCCCAAATGGTTCCTGATTTGGCTGATGCTGTCATAGACTCCCTACATGCACCGGACTCCACACCAGCACCAGGATTGCACTTCTACGCAGTGCTGGTGACTATCAACGCTATCGCCCTGGTATCGTGAAGCAACGACCACCGCATGAAGTCCTACATTCGATAGCAGTCCCGGCCAAGCGTCACGTTGGTAGCGTAAATGGATATGGCGATGCGCATCTCAACAATGTCCCACACCAACAGGTGTGACAAATATTCTGTCAAGTCCAGAGCCTCTCAGTAACCGGGAGTCTCGTCAGCGGTAAGTTGACACTACTTGGGGACCGCTGTCAGGGTATCACGTTGCACGTCAAATCGAAAGCCCACGTTGCAGTGGCCATTCTTCTACAACGATAAGCTCACGTTCCCGTGCCACAGCCTCGGTGCATCACACACACATACACGTCTAAATCTACACGTCATACATATCTACACTCTACACATACACACGTCATACACGTGTCTACTATCGTCGTGATCCTCTTTCTATCCCACGTCAAGACTCGGTATAATGTATACACCGACACTTAGCAAAATACCAGGTCATATGTTAGGGCTTGTATGGCTATATTATATCACATCAATTGAATAACCACACGTTGTAGTCGGCTGGCTGCAGATATATAATCAGTTAATGAGAAGGAGGATGATTATGGAGAATGGAGGGAGATTCGAGAGGTGATTTAGATAAGGATTTAAGGGCAGGGTAGATTAGCTTATAAGGAAACGGAGAGGGCAGGCGTCGAACGTTATCATACTATCTAGGAATTCAAGGTTCATGAGGATATGTGGGTAACGTGGTAAGAGGCTGAGTTCGACAAGTTAGACGTTAAAGGGTGGCCCTGTCAGCCACGTGGCTCCATGCTGCTAGGCTCATAAAGTTTGCTTATTGTCGTTATAGCCTCAGGCTGCATACAGAAACAAAGAAGACACACAATAACCAAAAAAAAATCCTCCAGACTCCACCACCACTTTTGCAGGTTGTGCTTCTCCTCGGTCCATGGACAGAGCAGACCTTCTCCACCTCCGCGAAAGTACGTGCTGTATGGCCGGGAACCAGTCTGTGTAGATGACCGCCCTACCACCATCACGACTGAGATTGCCATTGCTCACTCGGAGCGGGCGTTCAAAGTGTGCGCAGACCATACGGACGGTCGGTATCTCTAATCCTTCTACGGACCTCGAATTGAAAGTGCAAACACTTGTTGACGAGACCAGAAGTAATACCGAAGGATGTTTTTCTCTTCCATGCTTCATTTGATAAGAGCGGAAAGCTGTGCTGTTTGATCGTGGTGCTCTGTCGCTCTCCACTAGAGGTGAGGGATCTGGTTGCTATCGAAACTTCTCTATCAATCTTGACCATGAGCATGCTCTTCATCAGTCCCGATACTCTATAAGAGGTAGTGTACATACTTCTTCCATGCTACACCAACAAAAGATGTTTCTTCGAGTCCGTTCCATCACCGAAAGTGCTCCCAAAAAATATTTACTCAGGCTTGCATCGCCCACTACGCCAATGTTTTGTGCAACGGTAATGAATCAAAGTAGAATCTTCCTATAAACACAACAGTCCACCGCTTGTCCCTACAGGTATGCCAGGAAATCCTTAAAACTCGAAACCAAGCCTCTCACAGTTCTCCCAACGGAGCTTCCGCTGCAAGTCCTCGACTATGCCCTTAAACAAGACCTAGGGAACATCTCTCCAACGCGCCGCCGCAGTCGATCCGCCGCAGTGATAGCTCTACCATGCCTGCGAAGCCAGGACCCCGTATACCTTTTCGAAAACACCTAACCACAAAGCGTACGCCCGCCCAATGATGCGCTCTTGATGTTAACCGCGGCGTGAAGATTTACCGGTACCTTTTAAGGCTCGCTGCATCGACGCAATTGGCAGACTGGATCATCTACATCGGCCCTCTGACCGACTTCAAAGTGCTTAAATCTGCCGAGATGAGCGTTCGCATGGCCATAAGACACGATGCGGTCGAGAAAAGGTCAAATCGATGGATTGCCGTCGCGGACCCGATGTTACGCATACGGACCCGGCAACGCAGGGGACTTCTCCGCGGACCCCATCGGCTCAAGAACCACGGTATCAGGTATCGAGTCACCACATCCCACCGCCACCGGTCTTCAGATGTAGACGTGTGGGACAAGACCTTGCCTCCTCTCGCTTCGAAGTCGTTCCTTTGCCAAGGTGGCTGTGATTCGTACAGCGTGATGAGCTCTAGGGGATAGCGAAGCGATTGGAGCTCGCGCGCGCAAGGGGTGCAAAGTCCCCCGATCGAAAAAGGAAGACGGTCTCGGCCCATCATGGTCAACCAAGACAGTCGCGATCAAACTCACACTCTAGGGCCAAACATGTGCCTATCGTTCCTCTTAGCGTGCAGATTACTGAGGTCTGTCTTCATTGTTCGGTCGAACACCAGTGAAAGTGGGCTGCATGCACGCTGCCGGCTGTATGGTGACCATTACAAGGTGCACTATTTGTCAGAGATGCCTAAACACTATGTTGTATATATCGACCGCACTCCGCTTCTTTTCCTTTCATTGATTCATCTCCCAGCTGCCAGAAATAACCTTATAAATATATACAACAAGATACTGTGCCGGTGGCCTTCTCATACAGTTGTGTACTTCCATCTCCCAAAATTGGCATGAGCTTGGCAATCAACCTCGTTCTTCCTCGTATTCTGACCTTTGAGTGCCCCCGTGCAACTTCTGTGACATCGACACCGCCAACGCTGAGCTCGACGATCTTCTCAAAGCCAGTTCCCGCCCTCGCACTGCCCAAAAGGTCGACCTAATCGCCCGTCTGCAACAGTACGACACGGGGATATCCACCAGACCCACTCTACAAGCACCGCCGGTGCCGAAGACGAGTTCAGATGGGACCACGACGCAGCGACTTCCACCGACCCAAAAGGCGCTGCCACAACAATGGCGTTATGTTGTAACGCACAAAGAAATAGGGTAACGTGCACGAATGCCACTAGCTCGTTGTTCCACACCTCTTTGGCCAGGCGCAAGAAGTGACACAAAGACATTGTCTCAATGCCGTATCATTGAGTCCTCAGTTGGCAATACACGACGAGGTTGGCACAACGAGCTCGGCACCGAGGCCTCTTACACCATGCTCACCTTTAAATATCATGACCTTGATCTTCATTCATTCTTACCTTTTGTCTCACCATCATCACCATCTACCAAACTCTCAGTCCTCGAATCACAGAACCTCCCACAAAACTTCAGAACTGATTTCCCATTCTCACAACACCCACACTCCAGTCAACCCACAGCCCTATCCATCACCTCATCTCAACGCAGCGACGATGTCCAGCCAGGGACAACCCTCTTCCTCGCTTCCGCCCTCACGCGCCACCACGACCGAGAGATCGGACTCCGAAATCCCAAAAGACTGGCGATGCAGCTGCGGCACCGGCGACGGGTCCGGAAGCTACATCCAATGCGACAACGAGGACTGCCGCGTGGGATGGTATCACTGGGAATGCGTCCGGGTGACGGAGGAGCCGGCCGGGACGTGGCTGTGCCCGAGCTGCAGTCCCAACGCGGCGTTCTACATCAAGCAGTTGGTGAAAGGGCGAGCAGCGTCGCCGCTCGTTCCCACATCCGGGAAAGCGGTCGCTTCAACCTCGTCCAAGGCGAAGGAGCAGGTCCCCGAGGTCAAGAAGAAGGAACCGGTGAAGAAAGGTATCGCCGTCAAGGACCCGGTTGCCGAAAAGGCGAAGGGTCAGGAGGCAGAGACCACGGACAGGAAGACATCAAAGAAAGGCATCGCAACGAAGAAGGCAGCATCCGGAAAAGCCAAACCGAAATGGATAGGCTGGGTGGAGATGTCTTCGGATGGCGAGGAAGACTACAAGAAGAAGGTGAACGCCAAATTCCTGATGGAGGATGGCGTCAAGGGCAAGCGCACGAGGGGCTCGAAAGCCTCACCCGAAGAGAACGAGACCGGGCCGCGGAGGTTTAGAGCCCGTTCGAGGCCAGGGAGAAAGGCCAAGAACGTGGTAGAGACGGACTCAGACGAGGAGGAAGAAAGTGAGAGAATGGACTCCGTCTACCAGAAGCACGGGGAGGAGGAGGAGGAGGAAGACCAGGAGGAGCCTTCGGGTTCCGAGGACGGGTCCATGCACGAAGAAGCACCCGTTAACCAGGATGCACCGGTCAAGAATGATGCATCTGCCTTCCAAGAGGACGACGAAGACTCCACCATGGAAATCGACCAGGAGTCCGAGAAGGAAGACCAAGGCAGCGCTGACGAGCCGTCCGACACGGACGGGGAGGACTCCGACGTATCCCCCCCAGCCCGTCGTGAACGAGAGTCCAGGGCACCCGGTCCAGTCCGCAAGGGCGGTGGGAACGGGGCGGACGGCGCAAGCCAAAGGACCGCGACATGCGCTCCGGCTGCCAGGTCGAACACCCCGTCGCGGTTCCCGACTTCAGACCGCACCGGAGGAATGGCGGCGGCGTCCCCTACGGGCGACGACGCCACGGACCTCGACGAGGGAGGCGAGGGCCACGGGGGCCATGGTGGGCGAATGGCTGTGACCGTCAGCCCGGCCGTGGAGAGCAACGACTACGCTGCTCTCTATCAACGCCAGGGCAACTGCTGGGGAGAATTCCCCGAGTCCGGGATCCGGAGCACGCTTCCGCGCCTTGCTTAAGCCGTTTAAAGGGTCGATAGGGCTTCTCGGGCGATGGAGGTAATCAGCGTGGTTCCTGAGATATCGAGTTTTACTGTATAATATTTAGAATCGCATTGCAACTTTATTAGTATAATTGACAACATACGCAAACCCCATCTACGTCCCTGAGATTGCAATGAATCATACCATTAAAAAGTCAGCCGTACCTGCGCCCAAAAACATATCGAACCTCCGTAATCATCCATTCACCCACCCCAGAGCATCACGGTCTTCCAATCGCGCCCCACCGCCCACCATGTGCGACATGATTGACACCCACATTATGAGCACCTCCACTGCCCACATTCACGAGCTGATGTCCCGCCTGCGCTTGCCGCGGTTTGACCGATCTCTTGCAGCCCCGCCTACCGCAAGTGACGAGCCAGAGCACTTGATGTGGCTTCCACCAGCCGACCATAATCGCTACCGCAACCCCGACCATAGTGACAGCGACACCGACGGAAGTGACAATGATACCGGCCTTTTCTCCCGCTGAGAGGCTAGATGAAGAGGACTCAGTAGGCGAGGAGCCGAGGTTCGAGGCTGTTGAGAAAGGACTGGATTGGCCGGGTGCGGTAGAGGAGGCTGGGGCGGAGGTTCTTGTTAGCTCGGCGTTTCCGTTCGAAGGCTCTATGCTAAGACCGCATACCTGCTGTGCCCGCTGCTGGTGAGTTGCCACCCAAGAACGTCTGAAGAGCCAGCACGGTGCCGGATGTCTGGCCGCACGCCAAGGAGAAATACGTAGAGACGGCCCCCAGGCTCAGCGACCGAGCGTACGAGAAGCAGGATGGAGCAGCCGAAGAGCTTTCGAAGGTATCAGACTATTTTCTCATCATAAAAGGTCCAGCTCACCAAGACAGAATGGAGGTATATATCGATGAGCAGTCTGATGCATCTAGACCCCCAGCACAGAGCTGAGCACCGTAGTCCACGCAGATGCGGTAGTTTCCTGCGCACTGAATCTGGTTGCAGCAGGCCCATCCTATCATGTCTTGTACCGTAGACGTGCAGGAGTAGCTCGTAGGACACGTAAGTGGTGATTCTAGGAAAAGCGGGTCGTGCATGTCAGTAGGAAATCCGAGTTAGAAAGAGTGACGATGGTGACATACTGACATCGCCGCTAACAAAACCGCAGGTAGATACATCTCCTCGAGCAAAAAGAGAGTTGACATCAACTCGAGGGGCTTGGGTGATCAATGGCTCTCCGGCATGCACAAGGTAGCTATCAAGAAATGACAAGGCTACCATGAGCCAGGAAGTAAGATAGAGAAACGCGCAGTACGCCATGATAATGCCCGCGTTCTTCGACCAGCGTCAGAGGATTTGAATGCCAAACTTGGAGCTGACAGTTCCTATGCACGAAATCCGAGCATGATGCAGGATAGAAAGTGAAATAGAGCGTGGGGTGCGACGATAGGCCCGATAATCCCTTCCGTTTGCCTTGGGCTGACGGCAAACACTATGCTCTTTGCTCGTCTGTCAACCCCGGCCACGAGGTTTCAGATGCTGCATGTCGATGTGCCCGATTTGGCAAGCAGGCTTAGGCTATGATTTTGATGACTGGGTGGTCTCCCACGCCAAGTTGTGATTGGCCAAGTAACTGTCTTGGCCCTGCACCTCGTAATTCCTTCTCGACTAATCAAGGAGTAAGCAAACGCCACAACGAAATCGGTCGATACCAAACCTCTGACAAATCAGCCGAACGATAGCGAAGGGATTGACTGGTCTAGTAACTAAGATTGCAAGAATCTCACGAAATCAGCATACGACAATCTTGATGTCCAGCCGCTCCGCAAGCTCCATCGCGCAGTTCATACATCCGTCTTAATGCAGATCGCAGTATTTCATCGTCCCAGCCAGCTGCAGCAGCTGATTGAAAGGGTGGCCATGATGATCGATAAGCAGACACCGGTCGCCAAGGCCTTAATTCCGAATGTCGCTGTCTGGTCTCAAAGGCACGAACGCCTCCGTCAAGCTGCCTGCGGGCGAATCAACTCTATGACTGCAGGAGAGCGTGAAATTTGTTTGACTAATACCACCTAGTAGATTTCGGGGGCTGACCTCAACAGTACGATAGTCTCCGGGTTCAATGCCTGATCCCTCTGCATATATGAGCTTCGAAGGCGGCTCTTCTTGATCTCTCAACGATAACATATAAACTATAGAATAACGATGCGTTGATATTAGGATGTAATCTATGCTTAATTGTGAAGGTACTGGCCTTTTGGTACGGTATGTTTGCCATGGTCTGTAACGACTCGTCTCCTTAGACACAAGGGCACCGATGGTCATTCCCTGCCAGTGAACGGATCCTCGAAGACAACACAATTGAAGGTACTCACTCTACTGGGCGGCACCTGTCTCCAAGATAGCAGGATAAATGAACTTGACGAATAGAAGAGGATAATGCAGCGGGCTGCCCGCCATCATGGCCAGCCAATGTCAATGCGTATTCAATGACCGATCTGCTGCTTCAGCTTAAGACTAGCAGCTTCTCTGTCAAGATGGGGCGCCAACCAGGGATAGATAGCCTCTTCCATCTTGAGCATCTTCCAATGAAGTCGGCGATGACTGTAAAGTACCAGTCTGGTTGACCAGGCAATAGAAATCCGCCGTACGGGAAAGACAATATGGTAAATTTTTGAGCCGGATGTCCTGTTGCAAAGAACCTCAGACTTAAGACATCCACAGCAAATACTCCCAGCTTGGCCTCAAAGCAGCACGAATTGAATGAAATTAGTGTTCCGTCCGTGGGTGGGAACACTTCTGAACTCTCAGAATACCTGAACCTGCAGGTGTTACAGTTGCACATCTTTTTTTCATGTCCTCCAACAAACTCGTCATGTCAGGATCTTCTTGCGGTAGATTGAGGCTGCCATCCAAGATTTGTCGCACAGCGGAAAGCCGACTTTCGAGGTCTTGAAAAGCATTTGGTCGGAGACTTGCCATCGGTGTCTCGTGGACCTTCTGCACAACATCCTCCATGGTCGTGCACAGCACAATCCGTGGCAATACATACTTTGATAAAATCGATCACTAGAGCTGCGAACTGACGCTCGAAGACATTCGGGGAATGTTACGTATACAAAAAAAGACCTTTCTGTGAATTTACAATATCGAGCGCTTTGTGGAGGGAAAGTTGCTCTTAAGAAACAGTCTTCGCCAAAACGGAAGGGACTCCCCAACGTTTTGTAAGTCGTGAGGGGTAGCCAAGGAGCAGAGATGGAGCTGACCGCACAGAGACAGATTGACGTAAGGCAAACGGCGGTGGTATCCAATATATCAAGCTGACGCAAGTCCCGAAAGTTGAGCAATTGTAATACTTGGCTGTATCTGCTGCGTTTGTATTCTGGTGGCAGATGCAGCGCATGTCCTTGATCGAGTCAGTCACTCCTCGAGTCGGACGGGCTCTTCAGAAGACTTGCCTTCAGGACTATCTACTGACCTCGGATACGGTCAATACTCAAAGTATAGCAGGATTATTGACCCTTTCCTAACCCTCGATGAAGAAATCAGTCTGGTTCACCTACTTTGCTTGGGCGAAGGATCAAGCGAGCATCCTCGGATTGGCCCAGTGGTTCAATGTGTGGATAAAATGCAGTCAGCCGTGCCAACCAACCAAAAGGGCCTTGGCAATTTTCCCTGAAGCAACGAAGCCTATCACACGACGTTATGAAAGGATGGCCGCACCGTCATGTTCCACACATAGCTCCAATCATACCCGAACTTGGTGCAGCGGTGGACCGTGGATCACGAAAAGTAATAAGCTGAAACCTTGGGATTTTTCGCGTCTGATGCTGATCGAATCCAACCATTAAATTTGTTTGGATCTTGTGCAACGAGAACTGTCCAACGCCGGGACGGATCATGCTGCTCCTTCAAGCTGCCCCTCATTTGGCAGGAGCTTGTCACAAGCAAGGGTTGTCTACAGGATGAATAACTTCAAGAAACCGTTATGCTCGCATGGTCAAACCCCTCGAGCCCCTCAAGAATTCACCACACTGGCGGCCATAGCCCCCGCAACTGCGGCTCCAAGCACGGCACTGTCTATCGTGCTCTCCAAAACTATTCTCTTCTTTCCTGCAACGCTGTCATGTGTTACCATTTCATCCAGAATTGCCTGCGCCCTCTCCATGTAGCCAGGGTATTTATTGATGATGCTGCCATCACAGCCAATGGTGACATGGTCCATGTCTATGGTCTCTAGTTTTTGAAGCATTGCCGTTAACGCATGTATTCCGACCGTGAAATAGGCAATCGAGCGGGTGGACACCCGTCTCACGACGTCTTTGATGAACACGATATCCCTCTCGCTTGGTATATGAGGGAATGGATGCCGTTGCTGGAACAAAGCGCGCGAGGCTGCAAGCCCAGGTGATGTGTCAATATCGATAAAAGCCAGATCCTTGGTGTCAAATGCATAAGGAGTATTGCCAAACGATTGTGACAGTAGTCCATCGAAAAGCCCGGCTGTTTGTGTGGCTTCCACAATTATCAACCGTACAATCTCGCCAGTGTACTTGCCCGCAACAAGGTATTCGAACGGCTGGTAGTCTGGGAGGGTGTGTGCAGTATTAAGAATGTCGTCCCAACGAGTCGTAGGAAATATGCCTTTGCCGAACATGCTGAGCTCAGTGTTGGTCAGGACGTGGGTAATATTTCCCACTGGTGGCGCCCTTGATCGGAACTTGGACGAATCCAGGGCGGCAATTGGCAAATGTACAGCGGCATTCATGCCGGTTCCGAGAATTGTAGCTAAGCGTGTGGCAGGATCAAGGTACGCGCGGGCAAGGAGGGCTGAGGAGGAGTCGTTGACTATGGCATCAAGACGAACATTGAGCTTCTATAGAACAACAAAATCAGCATTAGACCACAAGAAGAGGGTATGTAAACGGGCAAGTACAGCACGCTGGGAAGCTTTTGTGATGATTTCCCCAAGGTCACGACCAACGAGATACTCGGAACAATGAAATCCCTTGCCCATGCCCAGCACATTACCGCTTCTTATGGATGTTTGACTGTTCCGACATCAGCTGACTTGGTCTCGGACTTGTGTTGTAGGTCTCATGGTTTGGACTGACTCGAGGGGAAAGGACCAGGCAACGCCCATTGGTAGAGGTCCATTGCCTTCCATATCGCCGGAGGGTTTGGCTTCCACCCCAAGCAATTCCCCAATCCGCTCCGCCATCCAGTCAAAGAAAGCATACTCCTTCAGCTGCCGTGTGACCGTATCTATGGGAAAGCACATTGTTTTTTGGATCCGCATGCCCAGATCCCTTCCATTAAGCTCCACCAGCGCCATCCGTAGATTTGAGCCACCAACCTCTAATGCCAGAAATGTTCCTTGCTCTTGTCCAGTAGGTAGTTCATAGTTTAAAGAAGGCAGCATGCGTTGTGACTGCGGGCCGGAGGTGAGCTGCTCTTGAAGCTCAGCTTGAAGCTTCTTCGACAAGGCGAGTAGGTCTTCGATCCGCAATCGTTGCTCGAATTGGCTTTGCACCTCTTGTAGGAAGCTTTCCAGAGAGTTTGGATGCTGTATGGACATGGCGGTGTCTTTGGAGTTGAGCATGGGCGATTGAAGGGGTGTTATAGGAGCTGTCCATGATCTGAGGCGAGTATTGTGGTCACATCAATTGAAAGGGCAGGAGCCTTGTGGGAGCTGTCCTAGAGCTGTACCAAGCCAGAGTGACTACGACCATCAGAAGGTGTGGAGCATTAATCATGTACGAAGGTTGAAAGCACGCGGTAGCGGCAATTGTTCAAGGAATGGGGCAGTTGAGAGGGAGCGCAACCATTGAGAAGAGCGGCGGTTGGCGAATGTCTCAAAGCCTTGGCGCCTGGGCATCGTACCCTTCGTGGCAGGATGAATGGAATGCGTAGCTCTTGAAGTTGGCGACGATCTTAAGTGATGGTCCATACTGTTGTGAGTGTAGGAACACGTTAGCAATCCAACCATAAAGGTGGAATATCGGCTCTCATTTACTCCAAAAATACAGCTTTACGTCCCATGCACTTGGCAAATAGTACTGAAATCTGCTGCTATAAGTTTGCTACCTGATACGATCGTTGCTATCGGCTCGCACTTCCCTCTCACTCACACTTTCTCCTCCACCTCCGGCGCCCCTTCCCCAACAATCATCGGCTTTACATCCTCATACGTTTCATCCGTGAACTTCAGATCCTCCTCGATCGGCACCGTATCCTGTATCTTCGTCCAAATCAACGGCGCAGCAAGGAGCAAACTCCCCGCGAGCAGCGCCCAACTTGACGCAAATTCATTCATAAACGGAGCCTTGAGCGCATCGATGCGATATATGATGGCTGCACCAGCGGACTGTATGCCTTTGTAGAAGCCGGCGTAGTTGGCAAGTTTGCGGCCGTTGTTGGTCAAGGCGCCCATGAACCAGTAGACGCAAGTTTGCCACGCAGCTAGGGTAGTGTTGGTGAGAGGGAAGTGTGGAAGTTTGCGTGGGGAGGGGGGAGGGGCGGATGAAGGAGGCTTACCATCATAGAAGCCATAAAACATATACAAAAACATCGGACCCACATATCCCCTGCTCGTCCAATCCATCTTTGGCGCTGTCTTTGGCGCCGTCTCCGCCCTTGTATACCCTTTCTGCCAAGCATACCCGCCTCCCCAAATAACCATCGTGATCACAAACAGCACGCCCCAAACCACCTTCGCCCTCATACTTCGTCTCACGCTCTTGACGTCTAGCCCATACCCGAATATGTAAGCTCCGGCAATCTGACTCGTCCAGTACAGGATACTGTTGAGCGATCTCGTCCTGATGTTGAACTTGGCAGAATTGAAATCATTGAATTGGTAAGTATAGAACCAATTACTAGCCAGGAACATTGGGAAAAGGCAGATGATCCAGATGTCCGTTTTCAGTACTTCTAGAAGGCCGAGGAGTTCGCTTTGCCATGTTGGGTGTTTCATAAGGATGACGTGGGAGCCGTCAGAGCGGACTACGCTTTTGGCATCAACGAGCGTCCAAGCTAGGCAGGCGCCGATGAATGTCAAGACCAGGAAGCCGATGTAGGTGCCGTCGGTTACGTTGCCGGCTGAAGAATGGATATTTTGACCCAGAGGTATCCTTATCGGAGAACGTTAGTTGGAGATTGCCATATATTATATTTCGATAGACATGGGAGATACTCACAGCCCACCTATCACAGCCCCCAGATTAAAAATCATCCAGAACCAGGAGATGTACCTCCCCTTCGACTGCTCAGGCGGATACGACATCATAATCGCTCCCTGGGCCGCCCAGAGCATTCCAGCACAAATACCAAGCATAGCTCCCGCGAAGACGACAAATCCCTCATTCTGGTTGTGATTGTAGCTTAGGTAGCTAGCTATATAAAGAACGTATCCCAAGCCTCCGAGACTCAACGTCAACTTTATACCTAGACGGTTGGCAATGGTTCCAGCAAAGAAGCCGAATACACTGAAAGTAGAGTACAGAGCAACGTTGGCATTGTCGGCCGTATGAGCGTCGAATTGACCACCTCCGCCCAGACCGTTGACTGCGTTGAACATGCCAGGACACATGAAGCAGACGAATGCCACGAGGGTAAGCTGGAAGGGTGGCGATGCATAGCAGGGAATTTTGATAGATGCGAAGCGGTAAGTCTTGTATTTCCATCCTACTGGACGGTCTGCATAGCCATTTTCCTCCACAGCAGATGTCTTGTGGTCGTCGTGAGGAGTCTCTTGTGCCATAGCATCTTGCTTTTCAGGTTGAATATCTGCCATGATGAAGCGGAAAGCTCAATAGATATAACGTGCTTTGTTCCAGCGATCAAGTTGCGTGCATATTTCGTCTGCAAGACCGTTACATGCACGTTTCCCGGGAAAGAAAAAGGACCTTAGAGGCAAGGAGCAGAGATCAATAACCACGCAGAAGAGACGAGAGGTTGAGAGCGATAGTCCTCGATTTACCACACAGGGACGCTGGAGTTATGAATATAAGATAGCGACTGTAGTCGCGTGAGGGGCTTGGGAGGACTTGAGGAAGCTTGAGCAAGTATTCTGATTGGCATAAATCAAGGGCTATCGGTGATCGACAGTAGTCAGCACTAGAAGAGATAGTCTCCGCTGCACAAAACGGCCGCGGTGCGAACCCTTGGCACAAGGATGGGAGGGGTCACGAGATAATTTGATGAGGGGCAGATGCAGTGAGACGGCAGTGCATTGCGTTATGCCTGGAAAGAGAAGCTCCTAGAGTATGGAATCAGCCTTTCGCAAGGGAAAATCAACCGAGGACCAGGTCAAGATTTGGAGAACGTGGTTGGCAGGATCCCTGCCCGTATGCTTGGAATCAGATCCACAGAAGCAGGAATCATCTCAACGGCTCGCCCATACCGTCGAATAGTAGAAATGCTGTAGGGCAAGCCCCACTGGATTCGTATGCAATCAGCTCCCATGACCACAGGTTGACCATGGGCGGGGGGTCAACCCTTATAGCTTGGAGAAAACTGTAGGCACAGTCCCACTCATATCAACCAGCGTACTCTTATTCCTCACCCAAGCCTCTAGGCCCCTTTTTCCGTTCTCAACTCCAACACCACTTTGCTTCCACCCACCCACGCTCATCTCGGCAGGACTTTCGCCCCAGGTATTGACCCAAGTGATGCCAGCCTCAAGCTGAGCTACGACCTTATGCGCCATGTTGAGGTCCTTCGTAAAGACGCCTGCGGCAAGACCGAGAGGTGTAGCATTCGCTCTTTCAACGGCTTCTTCCACGGACTCGTACGTCAACAGGGTCATCACGGGCCCGAATATCTCCTCCTGCACAATCCTCATCGAATCTGTGCAGTCGGTGAACACTGTCGGTCTAACCCAATAGCCACCTTCCAATCCAGGGATGTCTTTCGGTTGGTCAGGGCCTCCACAGAGCAAGGTCGCTCTATCCTTTTCGAGTCCGTACTTAATGTACCCAATGACTTTTTCGTAATGCAGCTCGGAGACCAGGGGGCCGAAGTTAGTGTTCACGTCCATGAGATTGCCAGCTCGGATGTATTTCATCTTTTCCAGTAGCATCTCCTCAAAGGCTTGCTTCATGTCTTTGGGAATAAATACCCTTGTGCCATTCGTGCAGACCTGGCCAGTGCTGAAGAAATTGGCCATCATAGCTCCATTCACGGCTTGTTCTAGATCCACGTCTGATAATATGATGACTGGGCTCTTCCCACCAAGCTCCATGGTCGTGTATTTCATTCCTGCTGCTGCGCTGCTAGCAACCTTTTTGCCTGTTGAGACTTGTCCAGTGAAAGACAGCTTGGCGATTCCAACATGCGACGTAAGATACGCGCCGACGTCCCCACCGCCTTGAACAACATTGAAGACCCCCGGTGGTAGTCCTGCTTCCGTGTAGATCTCGGCCAATATTTGACCGTGTAGCGGCGTGACTTCGCTGGGCTTGTAGACCATAGTGTTGCCCGCGGCAAGACAAGGTGCTGACTTCCAGAGCGCTCTAGACACTCTCGACCTCAGCTCGGTATCCATGTCTTCTGAGAGAGGCGGCGTACATTTGTATGGGGTAATTCCATGCTCCTATGCCCGCGCATACACCCAGAGCCTCTTTCTTCGTATAGACCCATGCGTCTTCCCTCAACTGCGTCGTCTCCCCATTAAGCCCACCTCCTCCCACTAGGTTGGCGAAGAACTCGAGCACATCCGCTCCCGTCACCACATCAACTGTGCTTGTCTCGGAGAACGGCTTCCCTGTGTCTTGTGTCTCTGTCCTCGCAATCTCATCGTTTCTATCTCGTAGAAGCTGGACTGCCTTCAGGAGGATGCGAGATCGAACAATTGGGGGCGTTGTTGACCAACCATGAAAAGCTCGTTGACCTGATTGAATGGCTGAGTCAATGTCGGAGTGGGAGGCAGCATGGATATCTGCCAGTGGCTGTGCGGTCGATGGATCGATGGATCTGAAAATACCTCCAGAACCTACCTGGACCTGGCCGTCATAGTAGAGATGGCGCGGCGGGTAGAACGAGTCCGCCATTGATTGAGATTGATGGCGAAATCACGAGGGAGGGTGGGAGAACCTTGAGTCCTTGCCCAGCATGTCATGCACGTACCTTCAACCACGGAGGTTCTACAAGGCTTGCGCTTAGTATCAGGTCTTGGCCCCTCGATGAGAAACATACCTCTTCTCTTCAAGCTTGCCATGTGCTAACACCAGTTTTTCTCCGCATATTTTGTCTCCTTTCGGACTAGTCAAGTATCAGCAAATCTGCCCACTCAATAATAATAATGTCTCCCTAGGGCATCCAAACATTTGTGCGACTTTGCTGACCTTGCTTACTCTAGATCCATCTCATACTTACAATCCTTTGTCTCCTTTCAAGTACACAAATGGAAGGTAATATGCTCTTGTCTTGAGCTGCTCTTATCTCTCTGAGCACACACTGTCACGTGCGAGATCTCACAGCGACATTTATTGTATTATCTCTTTGCTAGTCTACTGATTCTCTCCTTGGATATACAAAAAGGCTGCGTGGAGCCTGTTGGGTTAGAAAAGCAACCACAATCTCTTTGGGTTTTCCACTCTTTTCCGAGCCTTGAATTCCTCATCATCATGACCACCACCAAGCTCTCCGCCTCAGAGGCCGATAGCTTCGACTACCTGATAGTAGGCGGTGGTACAGCGGGGTGTGTCATCGCTAGCCGATTGGCAGAGTATTTACCGAAGAAGAGAATACTACTGATTGAAGCTGGTCCGAGCGATTTCATGAACGACAAGGTTCTAAACCTGAAAGATTGGCTGAACCTCCTGGGTGGCGAGCTGGACTATGACTATGGGACTACGGAGCAGCCAAATGGTAAGCGAGCTTGGCTCTTGAGGATATGTGTTTTTGGTGATGCGTACAAGTATTCCGTCTACCGTGGTGCATCCAAGAACAAGAACCATTCTTGAATTGTGTTATATTCAAGGCGGAATCGGGAGTAAACACAAACAGCATTGACAGCATCACTGATCGATCAAAATATAGGTAACTCGCACATCCGCCACTCCCGAGCAAAAGTCCTCGGCGGTTGCTCCTCCCACAACACCCTTATATCCTTCCGTCCCTTCGCCCACGACGCCGCTATCTGGGAATCTCTCGGCTGCACAGGCTGGTCCTTCGACACCTTCAACCGCCTCCTCGACTCCATCCGCAACACCGTGCAACCCGTCCATTCCCGCCACCGCAACCAGCTCTGCAAGGACTGGGTCGAGTCCTGCTCCACTGCCCTCTCCATCCCCGTAATCCACGACTTCAACCGCGAGATTGCCCGGAACGGAAACCTAGAGTCCGGCGTCGGCTTCTTCTCCGTGGCGTACAACCCCGACGACGGCCGCAGGAGCAGCGCGAGCGTCGCCTACATCCACCCCATCCTCCGCGGCGACGAGCACCGACCCAACCTCACCATCCTAACGGACGCCTGGGTCAGCCGCGTCAACGTGCACTCCTCGACCGTCACAGGCGTCAACATAACCCTGCAATCCGGCACCACCCTCACCCTGACCGCCCGCAAGGAAACCATCCTCTGCGCCGGCGCAATCGACACCCCCCGCCTCCTCCTCCACTCCGGCATCGGCCCCTCCGCCCAACTCACCGCCCTCAACATCCCCGTGGTCGCCTCCATCCCCGGCGTCGGGCACAACCTGCTCGACCACCCGGAAAGCATCATCATGTGGGAACTGAACCGGCCCGTGCCCCCGAACCAAACGACCATGGACTCCGACGCCGGCATCTTCCTCTCCCGCCCCGGGCACACGCCCGGCGTCGCGGACATCATGATGCACTGCTACCAGATCCCCTTCTGCCTCAACACCGCCCGCCTCGGCTACGACACCCCCATCGACGCCTTCTGCATGACGCCCAACATCCCCCGCCCCGAATCCAAAGGCCAACTCTACCTGACCTCCGCCGACCCGAGCGTCAAGCCCGCCCTCGACTTCCGCTACTTCAGCGACCCGGCCGGCCACGACGCGGCCACCCTGGTCGCCGGCCTCCGCGCCGCCCGCCGCGTCGCCGCCCAGCCCCCCTTCTCCGCCTGGCTGGCGCGCGAGGTGGCCCCGGGCCCCGCCGTCCAGAGCGACGCCGACCTCGGCGCCTACGGCCGCTCGGCCGCCCACACCGTCTACCACCCGGCCGGGACGACCAAGATGGGCGACGTGGCCCGCGACGCCATGGCCGTCGTGGACTGCGGGCTGCGGCTGCGCGGGCTCGGGGGGGTGCGCGTCGCGGACGCGGGGGTGTTCCCCGCCATGACGAGCGTGAACCCGATGCTGACGGTGCTGGCGATTGGGGAGCGGTGCGCGGAGATGGTGGCGGAGGAGGCGGGGTGGAAGGGTGCGAGGGCGAGATTGTGAGGGGGAAGAAAGTCGAGGGGGGGGGGGGTGCGGAGAGGCCGGAAATGGGTCGGTTGGATGGAATGTGTGCGCCGTGTAAATGTGTCGCAAGAAATCTCTGCGCCTGTGCGCGATCTCAAGGAAAGAAAATGCAAAGATGGGAAATTGGCAACTTCCTTTCACAATTGGAAATGCCCCCAAGACCGATCGAATTGTACATATTGTTATCAACACCTCCACCAACATTGTTCAAAAAGTCACTCAAAGGTGCGCAACTCATAGTCTTCAACCTCATTTCCATTCCATTCACTTCGATGCATACTAAAAGGCTGCACTCACACACCACCTCGCCATGTCCCCAGCCGTGAACCGAAGCAGTGCACACGCTCCGGAAATCGCTCAAAGCGCCCCGCCACATTGCGGACCGATAAAGAAAAGCCGCCGTAAAGTAAAGTATAAGCAAACTCGTCACGCGAATATCAGATCCCCTCGAGAATGTGTACCAGGCCCGATCCCATCCATCTAACCCCCAAATCTTTAAAGTGGTCCTGTGGTCCAGATAGTAATACATGATTTGTGCAATGCGTAGACATGACCAGCGCCAAAAAGGGTATAATGATCCCGCCAATGAAATCACAAGTACTAAGTAAAGAAAAGAAAAGAAAAGAAGCATATCAAAGGACATAATCGTACAATTTCGATCCCCTGCTCCCGTTCCCGCTCTCGCTCAAACGCCGAGAATGCCGCGTCGCTTTTTTTTTCTTCATTTCGTTACCGCATTAGGTAGTATATTCGCTCCTCCACCAGGCACACTTGCGATGCCCATAGCACTTGCTGTCATGGAATTGTTGTGCGGCAGATAAGGCGTGCTGTACATCGGGTTCATAGAGGCAGTCGTAAAAGGTGGTTGCCAAGACTGCGTGGCAGCTGGGAAGTAACTGCAGCAGCAGTCGCCCGAGTGGACGGTCTCAGGTAGTGTAGTGGTGGGGGGCGAGTGTGTGGAAGATAGCTGCCGGGTCGATGGTAGAGACGGTGGGACGGAGGAGAATTTGTAAGGCGGCTGAGGGCTGGGCTGCGTGGAGGTGGACATGCGTGGAGACTTGGAGGGACCTTGACGGACGCGCTTCGGGTCCGGTTCATCGGGGTGAGGGTGGGAGATTCGGTGAGTCTTCAGTGGTGGGGAAGCTGAAGATGGCGATTTCGAGCTCGGAAGAGTGGGCGTTTTGAAGGTAGGTGTAGGGAATGCTGGTGCGCTATTGGAGCCGCCGCTTGGTCTCGTCCAACCGCCATATGAATTCAATTCGGCGGTGGGGATGTTATTGAAATCGAAGGACGCGAAAGGGTTATCCAAGCTCCGTTCTCTTTTCAGAGTGGAAGTAGGCTTTGGGGGGTCTGAGCCAGTCCTTCGAGCGACGTTGGTGGGAAGGCTCGTGGCCTTGCGGCCCGTGGCTCTCTCGCCGACAGGGAGGTCCTTCCGTTGCTGAAAATTTCTCGGACTGCGACCACGGACAATTATGGCTGCGGATCTTGCTTCGGCGATAACGACTCTTTCACCTGACGATAAGGTGGCCACGAGCTTCAAGCGAGCCACGAAGTGTTGCTGGAGTTCCTTCCGACGCCCATTGTTGGCTGTGGCTATCCGGAATTGAAGTCGCTTCCACGCAAAGGGGTATGTTGCGAACTCCACGTCCGGATCGTGAGTTGACATGAGGTCGAGTGGTATGACTGTGGGCTCCTTCTCTGTCTTTTCCTCGGGTGGGACGGGTGGACTGTTGATTGGTGTTTTCCACGGGACCGAGATCAGCTTCACGGTACCGCCCTCGACTGACTCTGTTGCCGAAATGGTGAGTTCCTGTGCCACTATTGGTATGCGCTCGTTGCGTTCCGTCAAGATGTAGCGCAAACCGCGAGGAAGAGTGATAGATCCCGTGACTTGGAATAGGTTGCGGCGGTAGCACGTGAGTTCTGGAGGAGTCATCTGAGGAAAGAGACCCGGGGCGTTTGGGGGATCCGCCATGAAAAACATGCCGTGTAAACGTGCATTGAGGGATAGGGATATCCTTCGGAGGGAGTGATCGAGCAGTGAGAAATGGTAGGTGATTGGTTGGAAGCTGAGCAGCTCATCATCCCGATCAATTGATGCGCTCTCTGGTGCGGATTGCTCATGTGTCTCTTGATGTGCAGTCGAGTCATAGCGGAAGTCTGGGTAGGTGGGATTGAAGGCGCGGTCGGCTTCGCTAGAGCTGAGAAGAGGAGGCATTTGGGATATGGAATGGATGCTGGAAATGATGAGATTGATTAGAATGATGGTCTGTGCAACGTTCTGGATGGGACTCATACCCTCGGAAATCATCGGTGGAATAGGTGGGCGTTTGAAAGCTCTGCTCTGCGAGGCCCATTGCGGGTAGCGTGGTCAGGTAATCGTCGGTAGTGGTATTATTGTTAGGCGGAAGGTAAGACATGACCATGTGGTCGTAGCCGTTCATGATTGCTTGTAATATAGGAGTTGTAGTAGAGACAGAATATGCGCAAAGCGACAGCAGCAATGGAATATATGAATGAAAGTCAGATGAGAAAAGCAGAAGGAGAAGTACGATGAAGAAAATGGGGAGGAGTCTGAAGGGTATTGACGTCCTTTTCAGCTCAGCGGGGTGTCCGACATGGTATAAAACAATTGTGGAACATGCTTGACTTGAGCGATGTTTTGAAGAAAAGATGAAACAGAACGCAGTGAGTGTGGGGATGTGCATCAGAGAAGAAGAGGGAAAGTAGGTAGAAGAGAAGAGAAAAAGAGAGTGGGAAGAGATGATGAGTGAGTGAGTGAGTGAGTAGAATGAGTGGGTAAGTGTGGTGTCGGGTGTACATGTTCCCACGTGAGATCTTCATAATAATAAGATCTTCAAATTCATGCATCTTCTGGAGCACATGGCGCAGGGATTGCCACGTTGTCTCCGGCGAGGAATGAGCCGAGTCTACCGATGATCCTTTTTTTCAGGCCACACTACGTTTGAGAATATCTGAAGCACGTTGTAAGAAAAAGGGAAAAAGGGAAGAGGGAAAAAGGAAAAAAGGGCGCCGTCCTGTATCAGATTTCTGCTGCGGTGAGAGAGGAAAGGATCTTCCGAGCGTCATTCGTACCTGGAGCGAATGGAGGGGCAACTGAGGCTTGGCTAAGTGCCGCTAGTGGGGGCTGATAACATCATCATGATCATAGGGCGCTGCTTATCGAACTCCGATAGGCCAAGGTGGGTAAGGCGTTGCTTACAATGCATGGGAATGATGAAGGCGGCATGGATGATGCAGAATTAGCGTGGAAGATGACGGTGATCTCCTCCCGCAACGGGTAACGAGAGCGAAGTCGGTAAAGTAGAAAGAAGTTAAGAAGGTCAGAAGAAGCAGAAGCTTGGCTACAGAAATCTCAGCCTTGGCTCCATTTACTTTACTTACTTTAAACTTCCTACTCACTTTTAACTTCCTCCGCACTTTTCCCTTTTTTTCTCTCCGCCGAAACAGCCGGTAAGATCGACAAGCGCCGGGATTCCAAAAAGAAGGCACCATGCCACCAAGGGCCAACTTTTTGGTCTTTCACTTAGTGATAAAGTAAAGTATACCTACTATAGTCTGTTACAAAGGAAGTAGTTACTGAATGAAGATAAGTGTGAAACAAAATGTCTGCTTGTTTCAACTGAAATCCCTGCGGATTCTTCCCTGCTTTTCGGACCTCTTCCGCCCTTCTCCTTGGCCGGACAATAATACGAGTAATGAAATGATCTGCACAATTCTCACGCTGGAGCCACCTTCTGACCATGCTCCGATCGACGTGTTTCACATTCTCGCCTAAGAAAACAAAAGTGAGAAACTGAGCAAGATCATCAAATGTGCGCGCGTCAACAACACCAGATATATTACCATGATTCGCCAACCCTCCTCCTATCCACTGTCATCAACTCCGCGGGATCCAATCATCACAGCCTCGTCCGACATTGAGTCACAGAACCTGCAATCCGAGTCGAGGCAGATCCGCATATCCAGTCGTCCACCGACCTTTTCAAACCCTCATGAAACACATCAGATTTCGCGGGTCTGGTAAATCAGGTACAAGTATCGCTACATCCCTCAGAACAGACGCAGGTACGCGGCGTTGGTCCCCCACGATGGAAAAATGCGGAGAGTTTGCAATCCAAGGGGACGCAGGTACACGGCGAGCACCACCTGCAGAATGCTGATTCACGCCGCCACGAGGCCAATGAGCTGATCGTTTCTTCTCTCACACTTCCTCGTTTTCTTTATATCTAAATTTGTCTTGTCCCTGATCTATTTTTGACTGCTCTCCTTTCCCACTCGGACATGCCTCAATCTTTGGCAACGCAGCCACTCGCCTGCGCATGGTGAGAGTAAATGGGTTCGGCCTCCAGTCCCTCATGAGGTCTCCTTGAGCCTCATACCATGGTGGTGCGCGGAGGTGAGTCAGCGATCACTCGATCCAGAACCATGGTGATCCTGTTGCTTGCGGCTCAAAAATAGACACATCGGTGCCTGCTCTCTTGTCACCTGAAGTCAGCATTCTTGATAAGCTGATGCAGTTCGTATTACCCCCACTGTGATTTCAAGTTATTTCCACTATCATTAATAGGGTTGACAAACTTTTCCTTTATCGGTTCTGTAAACTCGGAGATAATGGAGGCGACTTGCTGTACTCGTACAGTGGCTATCCTAGGAATCCTCTCGATCTTCGCCTTTCTTCTTGTTTCGTTCAATGCCATCACATCAACACGCTGCATGAAAAATCCAATCTGAAGCACATCATCGTATCCAGACCAATGCTGTGTTAGATACCGGAACTGCTGACTCTGACGGATGAAAGGACGAGGCTCTTGTTCGGTGAGTTTTGTCTTGCCCCGCAGAGTGTCTGCTACGCTCGATGTACTTCGCCAAAGCCCACCCTCCCTCCCCCCCCAAACCAAGAAAAAAAGAAAAACGCAATGCAACTCCGTCCCTCAAAACCTGTAGTTCCATATAAGCTCTATGCCGCATTCCGACAAAAAGAAGTTTTCTCCTCTCCGCCAAAAAAATGGAAGTTGCGACCCGGCATTGGCTTTCGCCGTGCACACCACGCTCCAACTGCTCATTCCCTACAGGAGAGAGAGTCACGGAAGCGAGCAGCCTAGCCATGTCCACTGACGCTCCCCTTCCCCAAATCCCAGACAGCGCCAACCCCGTCGCCTTTCCGAATCCGACGCTTCCTTGGCTCGAGACGCGATTGATTGATACATTCCGACTCGGCTGGGTTCAAGGGATCAACAACAAAGTTCCATCTTGAGATTCCATCGACCTACGAGTGATCCGATGGCCGCATATGCTCACGGGGGTAGTGAAGGTGGAGGTGTGGAGGTGGAGACGTGGGGGCTTTGATCGAGGGGGTGATGGTTCACACGAGTGCCACGATGCAGGAACGGATAACAGCGTCGAAGACGATGGCGTCACGGAAAGGCTTGACGAGGTCTGTTTTACTGGAAGGGATGGATTCTTGCATCGATTCTCTTTAGCTTATAGTACACTCGGGGTTACCTGGAGCCACAGGCGCATGGGTACTTGGACCTAGAGTGCAAGATGCAAAGAAGGAATCTGGCAAGGTCATGGAGATGAAGACCAGTACGATCCGGACTCTTGTCCAATCGCCGTGCGCCAGCGCTGTTCCGATCCTCTGTCAAGCTTTCACCAGGTATTGCCCTCCATAACGCCCGTTGCAAGCATTGCGTTCAATGACCGCCTCCAAATCCTACGCTACCAGCGCTCTCGCCCACATGGACGGCATCCTCATCTTCCTCAATGCCTCTGCCGCGTCCTCCTGCACCAGCTGTTGGTGGGATGCTGGCATTCGTGCTCACAGATCCACTCCTTGTTACGCCAGTTCCTGATTGTCGACGACCGCTAAGGCTCCTTTCTAATTCCTGTATGCGCCTTCGCAAAGCTTCGTTCTCACGCTTCACTATGTCGAGCTCTGTTCGATGATGAGCGGCTTCTTCGTACCGTTGCGTCGACGGTACGCGTGTATTTCCTTGATTCATGGTTTGCTGAGACGAGGATGAAGTTTGATTATACGATGCTGAGCCAGAGTGTCGATGTGCATGGAGGTTGGGGAAGTGATCGCCTTGGTATAGTGAGGAAGACAAAGAAGGCGAGGAGGCTTCGGATCGCCGCGACGCGACTGAGCTTTGCCTGCTAAGAGGTTCTCGAGCATATGAGTATGGGGCTGTGGCATCTCGCGCGGGTGCGATGCCTGATACTGTGCTTCCGGCTACCCCTGCTGTCGTGCCAACGGTGCTTCCACTTGTCCCAGTAATGCCAGTAGCTGTAGTCGCAGCTGTGTTTGAACTTCGAGCGCTCAGATTGGAGGACGATCGATGCCGCCGTGAGGGAGTAGGGTGACTGGGCCCAGAAATTAGATGGTTTGCGTTCTGATCTGTAGCATCTGGTAGGCCAGTAGAAACGGAGGAGGTCGTCGATGCCACTGAAGCAGACTGCTGGCGTAGAAGAGAGAGTTCGCGCGTGAGGCGGTTGACCTGAAATGAAAGACTCATAATCAGCGAAGTTATTCCAACCAGTAAACCATCCCCAGCTTACCACTGCCTCTTGTTCCTTCTCAAGTTGCATATGAAGGTCTGCAGCGGTGAGAGGTCTGGGATGACGAAGAGGCCCTGGTAATCATCGAGTTAGCTGGTCGATCAGTTGTAAGCGGAGTTGTAGGACATCTGCTTTTATACCGGGTCCAATGCCTACTCCAGTGTTGTCTCCAGAAGTCATGTTTGCGAGAGGCTCCCTTGACAGAATGGTGGGTGACTGGGCAGGAGGTGAAATGGGAGCGGGGGGAGGTGCCATGGTCTCTCTAGCCCGTCGAGAGGATGTAGAGGCTATACTTCGAGGGCTGTAGGGTGAAGGAGGCAGAGAGTTAAGATCGGGAGCCATATTCCCTAGGTATTGAGATATATGTGGATGTTTGTTCCGTTTCTGGAAGCGCCAACTTAAGGGGCCATGGGTACACTCGTAGACTCACTAGGAAGCAGTAGCACGCGTCTTGAGTCTAATGCTGCAGTACGATGGAGTGATTTGAAGTGGGGTGATTGATATCTATCGATAAGAGAATTGTGTCTTCTTGGTGGAGATATGTGTCTTCGAAGTATTCACTCTGCGATCGACATTTGAACATGGTGCAGCAATTGGTTGCGTTGCAGTGCGTGGATTTGGTCAGCGGAGGAGGCAGGATGATGCCATGCTTTCCGTGAAGCTTGACTTCAACAACACCATACCATCTCCGCCAAACACCGTAGTATTGCATCGTATCGCTGCAAACATATCCTCAATCAGCCCCTCATTCCATCAAGACATCACGCGCTATAGAACTTCTTATCTTTCGTCATACCGAATACACCCTGCCGTTGCAGACCCTGGTCAAAGCATGCTGACTCCTCATTGCTATTGCCCTCAACGACAATGCAGTGCATAGAGCACTTTGAATCATTTCGACATCAATGATCATTGTGGCTGTACTTGGAAGGCGGCCATATCAACTTGATATCCGGAACAGCTGTCCACAATCAGAGGCTTCTCCGGCCTCTCACAACGACTCTCAACCAGCTGGGGCAGCAGACGATTAAACATGGGCAATTCGGCTACCAAAGAGCAAAGGCCTCATCTTGCACGCCAACGGTCAGCTGATGCCCGATCAGTCTCCTCTCCCGCCGGCTCTGGCCCAAGCTCACCATCTTATCCGCCCTCTTTAGACCGCCCTTCACATCCGGTTTACAATGTGCGGACGGGTAGGGGCAGTCGACCTGACCTGTCAACATTGCTTGGAATGAGAGGCAATGCAGTCTCTGACACTTCCAGTCTGGAGACTCGCAGAGAGACCAAGCAAGAGAGGGAGGCAAGAAAGTTGGAGAAAGAGAGGGTGGCGAGGGAGAAGGAGCGTGAACGGAGCATGCGTGAAGAGAGTGTTGATGGAGGCTATCTTGTCACCCAGGGTGTCTACACAGGAATAGAGGACTACACTAAGGGTGTCGTACGGCAACTGATGGTAGGGTACTCAGTGGATTCCAAGGGGCATGAGTGCTAATGGAGATCAGATTGAACGACGAATAGCACCATTTTGGAGGGGTTTGAATGATCACTCTGACTCATGGACAGAGAATCAGCTCGTTGCTGCTGCCAGAGGACGACCCATCCCTGCCCCGGATGAAATACCAGTTGAAGAAGAGCCTAAGCCGATGTCCAAGGCTGAATCGGAAACAAAGTCGTCGGACACGAACATTAATAATTTGACTGTGCCAATAACTTCGAGATCTCAGTCACTCAACTCAGACACGTCCTCGAACCTTTCACCATCCCAACCCTCATTTTCGCCGGGAGTTTTGAACGCGCCTCAACCTTCGCCATCTTCCGGATCTACATTGTTCAGAGGCCGTGCGAAAACATTGGCGGCTCTCACGACCGCCCCGAAGAACTCTCAAGCCGATATGACGCCTCGTGAAATAAACCTGCCAAGAGATCCCTACGTTGCTGGTCAGCCTCTCGAAGCGTACATGTATAAAGACGCTTCTGAATGCCCAATCTGCTTTCTATATTATCCTCCGTACCTGAACAAGACTCGATGCTGCGATCAGGCCATTTGCTCCGAATGCTTCGTACAGATCAAACGCCCAGATCCCCATCCTCCAGAACACGCAGATCCGACGGCTCCGCAACCCACGCTAGCTGAAAATGCCAATGCAGAAGTGGTCAATCCCGAGGAATTGATATCTGAACCAGCTGCTTGTCCATTCTGCGTTCAGCCTGAATTTGGTGTCACCTACCTTTCGCCGCCTTTCCGTAGAGGACTGTCGTACGTCAATCAAGCGTCAAACCATCCTTTGGCCAACAGATCTTCCGCCATGTCCTCCGAATCTTCACTGGGTTCAGTCTTGAGTAACGGAGGACGTATGTCGCCAACGAACGCTACACGTCGGAGAACGACATCAGTCTCCGCTACCTCTCCCTCCGTCATCACAACCGATAGGGTACGCCCAGACTGGCATCAGAAGCTGGCTGCGGCTAGAGCTCATACGGCTCGGCGATCTGCAGCTGCCACAGCTCTACATACTGCTGCTTATTTGATGGGCAATCGTGGTCAAGAAAATGATGGTCGAGCTCCGGGTCCTTTTGGCAGGCGTGGCATCCTGCGACGGACCAGTGGCGCGGACAATCCTGGGACCAGCTCTGCGCACTTGAATATGTTGGCACTGATGTCTGAGCGCTATGCAGCATCAGGTGCTGCCAGAGACGATGAAGGCGAACCGTCAATGACGCCCGGGCCTCGTGGAAGCTCCAGAAGAAACAGAATGGAAGATTTGGAAGAAATGATGATGATGGAAGCTATACGGCTGAGTCTTGCGTCAGAGGAGGATAGACGGAAAAGGGAAGACAAAGATGCCCAAAAGAAGGCCAAAAAGAAGGATAAGGAAGACAAGAAGGCCGAAAAGAAGGCCAGAAAGACGGGTGTGTATCCGAGCAGCGCCAATGCGAGCGCTGCAGGGCTTGGAGGCAGTTCCAGCGAGGTTTTCGTTGGTGGGACGGAGTCCTCCCCGTACTCTGCAAAAGGAAAGGGCGTCCAGCAGACAGAGTCTGAGCAACCAAATGCACGAGCTATGAATGCTATGTCTTCGTCCACGGCGGCAGATCCTCAGGAACATCTTGAGCGCGCTCGGGCGCAGATACTTCCCAGCGATGCTCCACCTTTCTCCTCTCCTTACTCTTCATCACCATACCGACCATCGCATCTACGGACTCTCTCAAATGCCTCATCCTCAACCTCATCTATTGATGGTTCTGCTCCTGGGTCCTTGAAGAGTGACATCAAGGGACAAGGATCCTCATTTGATGTTTCACCCAGCGCAAGTGGTGTCAATATACCTTCAGCGGCTTCGGCCCAAGACACTTACATCTCAGGCACGCCTCCTGGTGGTGGAGCAGGCATGGAGCCCATGTTCAACTTTCGTAGCCTCGCTGCAATGGTTGGAGAAGAAAAATCAAAGGATATCATGCATGAGGAAAATCCTGGCCAGGCGTATGGTCGGCCGAGAGGAGAAAGCTCCAGCAGTATGACTGATAGGGTCGACCAAGAGGAAGGAACCTCAACAGAGATACACGATGGGTCTGGCTCGCAATCAACGGGACCATTTCAACCCCCCATACTTGGCGAGGGACTACCTGCCTTCAAGCTTACAGCCGCTTCTCGGGGCAATTCCGACTTCGACAAGGCAGGCCAGCAAGTCGAATACGCAGAACTTAATGATGCAGCTGTGGTACAGGAACGATCCCAGACCTCAACATGAGATAAAAGAGCAACAATATGGCATGGATGCAAGAAACCTGGGCTGTACCTGTAAAAAGTGACATATAAGAGGGCGCAAAGGATGCAGCTAGAAGGCCTTGTATTATTGGGTAAATGTCACAACATCAACGACAGCGGGAAGAAGTTTCTCAATGCGCGTGGCAACACATACTCGTAGGCGACATGCTCTCATCTATGCGAAATTGGGCGCGACAAAGGAGGCGCCAAACTACACGTTCGTCGTTCAACTTCTCCCTTGTTCCCAATCATTGTCTCTTGAGATGGGATTCCTCTATGCAGCTTGGATCGTCGTCCATTTCTGTACAGTTACTCTTGCAGAACCACCTCTCAGTCCACTGACTCTATCATTACTCAACGGTCTCAACATCAACGTCAACCTCACGGCTCCATCAAGTCTAACACAGCTCTTTTCTTCAAAGTAGGTCGTCCTTTGTTCGTCAAGACAACAAGCCAGGAAACGCCGGGCAAAGATGATGACATCAGTAGCCGCCTTCCCCAAGATCCCTTGCTCTACCCCGTCCCCAACTCTGACGAAACCGTCCGCTTCTACGGCTACGGCACCCCCCTAGGCCGGAGAGACGTAATCTATGTTTTCGTCAAAGCGACTCGCGAAGTCGCAGCGCATGGGAGCTCGAACGAACCTATACCCGACAGAATGATCCGATACGGGTCGGGTAACGTGTTTATACTGTTGCATCACAGCGGTAGAATGACGTGGAAGGTGTGGGGGATGGCGTTGCAGGGCATTGCAGATTTCGTGGAAAGGTATGAATATGTGGATATGGATTTTGATGTTGGGAAGACGGGATCGGAACGGTTTTTTGGGACGGGGGTATTGGGGATGCAGAAGAGGGAGGGGATTAATGCTAGTGATTGACCAGCCGTCGTAAAGGATGATGGTTCGAAGGTCCAGCATCTTGTTGATTTGATCAAGAGCTCCCAAAGATGTGATATGCCTGTCCTCTGTGGAGTATCGTTGTCCTGTCAGAACCACCCTTGGACCCTTTGCCACTGCCCCGGCCCAGCAAAATGATGTGGGGCAACGTCCACTTCTGCAACATTCCATTCTCCCCAAAACCCACTTCTTCTGCCCCAAACTCCTCTCAACTCTTTCAAATTATACACTCGTATCTTCAAACCTACTTAACAAGCAAATCACAAACATATCATGTCGTCCACTGTCGTCCATGTACGCACTTTCCGATTGCTCTGGGAGCTCTAGGCGCTAACTTGCTGGATCTAGGTCAAGAACATTGCCCACAACACGAGCGAGAAAGAAGTGAGAGACTTCTTCAGCTTTTGGTGAGCTAAACGTCTCTATCACAAGCTTGCCACATGCTGACAGCTAGCAGCGGAAAGATCACATCCCTCTCTGTGACCCCTGCGTCCGAAGCCGAAAACAGCCCGCAGAGTGCAACAGTCACCTTCGAGAAAGAGACGTAAAGATACATGTAGAGTCAAGCCAGCTGCTTCCCCTAGCTGATCTTTCCCTAGAGCCGCAAAGACAGCGCTTCTCCTCGACAATACCCAACTCGGCAGCTCCCAAGTCCAAGTCTCAAGCGCCGCCGGCATCAGTGAGCTAGCCGGCACTAACACCGAAGATGCCTCCCGCGACGAGCACGACATTTCGCAAGAGGACAAGCCGCGCTCGCGCATCGTTGCCGAATACCTCGCCCACGGCTACGTGATCAGCGATACCGCGATCCAACGTGCCATTGCCCTCGACAACAAGCACGGTGTCTCCAATCGCTTCACCAACGCTCTTACACAATTCGACGCAAAATACAAGGCGACTGATCGCGCCAAGGGTCTTGACCAGAGCTACGGCATCACTGATAAAGCGACTGCGGGATGGAGGGCATCAACTCATACTTCGAGAAAGCGATGGGCACGCCTACTGGTCAGAAACTGGCAAGCTTCTACACGCAGAGTGACAAGCAGGTTCGAGACATCCACGCCGAGGCACGGCGCTTGGCGGATTTGAAGAGTGGAAAGGGCGGTGGTAGTATGGAGCAGAACGAGAAGACAATGGAGCATGTTCCTGGGACTGAGAAGACGACTTGTCAGTGTGGAGGCGATACTGGCACATGCCCTTGTGCCGAGGGCAAGTGCGCGTGCAGTGGGTGTTCGAAGGCGGGGATCCATGGGGAGAAGACTGCTACCGGACCGGCTGATGTTGTAGCGGACACTTCAGGTGTGCAGCCATTGGGAGAGAAGACTATTTGAGCGGCGGAGAGCACGGATGATTCTTTTGATGACATGATGGCTGAGCAAGCGTGATACTCCATCAGCAGTAGGAAAGGATTGCCCGAGCAAGAATAGCATAGGTATCACTGAGACAGATGTCCCATATATGTGCGCAAATGCAGCACTGTCATCTCGATTTGAAACAAATTTGCGCTAAACGTATTCAGCCTAGCGCCATGTAGAACTCCTTGGCTTTGCTTGCAACCTCTCAACAGTCTTCAACCGTTACCGATTGAGTCAACATTAACACCATCAGTATGACTTCTGCCGGCCGCATTAGCCTTGCAGCCCGTCTTGCATTACCTCAGTCAAGTTACGTCTGCCTACACTGTCGGCTCCGAGCATCAACCGCTGTAAGAAAGACTAACTCATCAACCACCCTACCCTACGCTTCCAGCAGACACGCCAGCTGGCTCACCACTGAAAAGTTACGAAAAAGATATGGGGCTCAGAGACACCGCCAGGTCAGGACGATCCGTACGGGAAAGAGAGTGTTTCTGATCAGAGAAGAAGGGAGAAGGAGCAAGCGAGGGAAAAGGGCAGGGAGCTTGAACCGGCACCTGAGCAGGAGGTGGAACAGCCCGAAGATGAAGATGAATATTTCGAAGCGGATACAGCTGAAGGCCTAGAGATGGTGGGTGGGCCTGGTTGGGGGACAAGGCAATGGGAGGTGGCGAACCCATTTAAAGGGTTTAGTCAACTCTACTGCAAGCATTGCAACGTTTACTAATTCCCATGATCTAGTTTCATTCGTCCCAAGAGAACAGAGGGTCGAAATGATACAATCCTCGCAGTTCATCGCGCCTTGGTGGAGACCTACGCCTTGAAAGAAGCTGGACTACCATTGGTAATGGATTACTCTTCAGCAGACCCTACGGAAGATTATGCCACACGTGTTGCGGGGGCGCAAAATTCGAGCAGGACGCAAGCGGACAGCTGGCTTTGGTGCTTGAGAGTGAGGAGTTGCGACAGTCCATATTGGAATGCGTCACACCAAAAGATCGCTCGAGCGACAATATCGCGATACAAGACGCAGACATCGAAGAAGAGGAAGTTACAGACGAAATTACAGATGAACTTGCAG